>NC_134363.1:39634479-39951979 GCF_048569485.1 Anomaloglossus baeobatrachus
ATGCTGCAGAATCTCATAATACACACCTCAGATGCTGCAGAACACAATCAAACACACCTCAGCTGCTGCAGAGCCTCATAATACACACCACAGATGCTGCAGAACCTCATAATACACACTTCGCTGCTGCAGAACATCATAATACACATAATGTCTTCTACAGAACAGCATAAAACACACCTCTACAGGGCAGAACCTCATAATACACACTTAAGCTGCTGCAGAACCTCATGTTACACTGCTTTATGAGGGCAAAACCTCCTAATACACACTTAAGCTGCTGCAGAACCTCATAACACATGCTTCCGCTGCTGGAAAACCTCATAAAGCACATTTCAGCTTCTGCAGAACCACATAATACACACCTTAGATGGTGAAGAACCTCATAATACACACAGCTGCTGCAGAACATCATAATAAACACATCAGCTGCTGCCGAACCTCATAATACATACCTCAGATGCTGCAGAATCAAATAGTACACACATCAACTACTGCAGAACCATATGATGCACATCTCAGCTGCTGCAGAACCACATAGTGCACACCTAAGTTGCTGCAGAACCTCATAATACACAACACAAATATTGTATAACATGCAAAACATAATAATACACACCTTTGATACTGCAAAACATAATAATACACACCTTAGCTGCTGCAGGACCACATAATATGCACCTCAGCTGCTGCAGAACCTGATAATGCACACCTTAGATGCTGCAGAACACCATAATACACACCTCAGCTACTACAGAACAGCATAAAAAACCTTTACAGGGGAAAACATCATATTACACACTTAAGCTGCTGCAGAACCTCATAATACACATCTCAGATGCTGCAGAACCACACAGTAAACACCTCCACTCCTGCAGAACCTCATAATACACACCTCAGCTGCTGTAGAACATCATAATACACACCTCAGTTGCTACAGAACAGCCTAATACACACCTTTACAAGGGGAAAATATCATAATACACACTTAAGCTGCTGCAGAACCTCATAATACACAACTCTATGGGGGAAAAACCTACTAATACACACTTAAGCTGCTACGGAACCTCATAATAAACAGCTCAACTGGCGCAGAACCTCATAATGCACATCTCAGCTGCTGCAGAACCTCATAATGCACATCTCAGCTGCTGCAGAACCTCATAATGCACATCTCAGCTGCTGCAGAACCTCATAATGCACATCTCAGCTGCTGCAGAACCTCATAATGCACATCTCAGGTGATGCAGAACCACATAGTACACATCTCAGCTGCTGCAGATCCTCATAATGTACACCTCAGCTACTGTAGAACTTCATAATACATAACACAGCTGCTGCAGAACATCATAGCCTACACATAAACTGCTGCAGGTGTTTATATTAAGGAACAATTCCATAAATTATAAAGAGCAAGTCACATTGGCCGATCCATGATCTGTTCTCAGCCTGCTCTGTTCTCAGCCTGCTCTGTTCTCAGCCTGCTCTGTTCTCAGCCTGCGCTGATCTCAGCCTGCTCTATTCTCAGCCTGCGCTGTTCTCATCCTGCGCTGTTCTCAGCCTGCTCTGATCTCAGCCTGCTCTGATCTCAGCCTTCTCTATTCTCAGCCTGCGCTGTTCTCAGCCTGCTCTGATCTCAGCCTGCTCTGATCTCAGCCTGCTCTGCTCTCAGCCTGCTCTGATCTCAGCCTGCTCTGTTCTCAGCCTGCTCTGATCTCAGCCTGCTCTGCTCTCAGCCTGCTCTGTTCTCAGCCTGCTCTGATCTCAGCCTGCTCTGGACTCAGCCTGCTCTGTTCTCAGCCTGCTCTGATCTCAGCCTGCTCTGGACTCAGCCTGCTCTGGACTCAGCCTGCTCTATTCTCAGCCTGCTCTGATCTCAGCCTGCTCTGATCTCAGCCTGCTCTGCTCTCAGCCTGCTCTGTTCTCAGCCTGCTCTGATCTCAGCCTGCTCTGGACTCAGCCTGCTCTGTTCTCAGCCTGCTCTGATCTCAGCCTGCTCTGGACTCAGCCTGCTCTATTCTCAGCCTGCTCTGATCTCAGCCTGCTCTGATCTCAGCCTGCTCTGATCTCAGCCTGCTCTGCTCTCAGCCTGCTCTGTTCTCAGCCTGCTCTGATCTCAGCCTGCTCTGGACTCAGCCTGCTCTATTCTCAGCTTGCTCTATTCTCAGCCTGCTCTGTTCTCAGCCTGCTCTATTCTCAGCCTGCTCTGTTCTCAGCCTGCACTGTTCACAGCATGCATTGCTCTCAGCCTGCTCTGTTCTCAGCCTGCTCTGTTGTGAGCTTGCTCTGATCTCAGCCTGCTCTGTTCTCAGCCTGCTCTGTTCTCAGCCGGCTCTGTTCTGAGCCAGCTCTGTTTTCAGCCTGCTTTGTTCTCAGCCTGCTCTGTTCTCAGCCTGCCCTATTCTCAGACTGCTCTGTTCTCAGCCTGCCCTATTCTCAGCCTGCACTGTTCTCAGCCTGCTCTGTTCTCAGCTTGCTCTGCTCACTGCCTGCAGATTTTTACTTTCATATGGACAGCGAGATCCTTGGTGATTTCTAATAGACTTATAATTTACAGTATGGGGTATATTAACCCATAATAATACTAATATTAACAAATGATCTTTTCATTAGTTGCATTATAAGAATTACATTGAACCATCTTTTAAAAGGAATCTGTCAGCAGGTTTTTGCTATGTAATCCGAGAGCAGCATGATGTAGGAGCTCAGACCCTGATTCCAGTGATGTGTCACTTACATATGTGTTTTGTTGTTTCAATATAATCAGTGTTTTATTAGCAAGAGATTATCACTAGAGGACTAGGTGTCTCATGCCTCTTGGTCAAACTATAGTCCCATTTCTAATTAGCAGCTTTCTGCCTATGCACAGTGTACACAAAAATTTGCCAATCAGTTATGTGAGCAGAGTAATAGACAGCTCAGCAATTCTAGCTCTGCTAGATCTGCAGTAGAAAAAACTGTGATTCTATCAGAATGGCTGTATCCAGTAAACTAAGTGACACATCTCTGGAATCAGAGTCTTTGTCTCTACATCATGCTCCTCTCAGATTAGAAAGCAAAATGCTGGAGAGAGATTCTATTTAAGAAAGTGGGGCTAGTATATATAGTTTATTCAGAAATGCAAAAATGATGGTAGTACCGGAGGCTGCACATAACGGAAACCAATGTCTGACCTCATCAAGTGTTGGAGTCAGTTGGGTTTTCACCTTTTTACTGGACAAATAGCCCAGCATGCAAGAGAATTGTCTGTCATTTAGGGCAGGATCTACTACAAAGTTCCTACAGCACTATAGGTGCTGGGATTTCCCTTATTAATTATCAGCATGCAGTTACTGTCCAAAAGCTAGCCTGTCCTAAAATGAAAGTCTGTCTTTCTCTATGCAGTCTTACAGATAAAGACCGGCTCCCAACGTCATACCCATTGGGGCTACTGCTGTTAAAGATGAATTATACTGGACAGCAGGAATGGCTAATTCATCAATCAGTGGTATGGATGGGGTTATAGAGAGCTCAGCATACGGTGAACTAGTAGGTATGCAGCAAAGAATACAATGATTGTTATCAAAATTACAGCAAGTAGCCCAGTAAGTGACTCATTGCTGGAATCAGGATCTCTGTCCCTATATCATGCTGCTCTCAGATCGGGTATATTCTCTTTTTAAAAAATAAAGCTCAGCATAAGAAAAACAACTCTGCCTAGCAGTATAAATATAAGATAAAAAAAATATTTTTACGCTGTTAAGATAAAAGCACAGAATTGCCGACTGTCACATTAGCAACATATCACTGGAAAAGTGCGGCGTTTGGCACCAGTTTACAAGACTATGTACTGGAACAGCTATTCCTACAGAGGAAGTGTTTTGATAACGCAGAAACCTATATGTATCTCTTGAGGGCTATTTCCACTTGAAAGGTGAATTATCCCTTTAAACCATACCTGTCATTCTAGTTGACGTTTCAGAATAAGCCATGTTCATGAGGAATAACACTATTTCTGGTAATTATATGATTTGTATCCTGTATTTTTCACCAGTTTCCCTCATTTACATAAACTAGCACTAATTTTCAATTGTCTCTGAGCTGGTGGGTGAAGACTAGCTGTTATAATATCTCCTATACACTGCATACCAAGGCATGAGGGGTTTCTGCTCTTTTATCTCCACATAGCACATGTTCAGAAGCAGTATGGAAGGTTTATAGAGCTATACTGTGATTCCAGCTCTGTACTGAGCAGTGTGGCTGTGATTCCAGCTCTGAACTGAGCAGTGTGGCTGTGATTCCAGCTCTGAACTGAGCAGTGTGGCTGTGATTCCAGCTCTGTACTGAGCAGTGTGGCTGTGATTCCAGCTCTGTACTGAGCAGTGTGGCTGTGATTCCAGCTCTGTACTGAGCAGTGTGGCTGTGATTCCAGCTCTGTACTGAGCAGTGTGGCTGTGATTCCAGCTCTGTACTGAGCAGTGTGGCTGTGATTCCAGCTCTGTACTGAGCAGTGTGGCTGTGATTCCAGCTCTGTACTGAGTAGTGTGGCTGTGATTCCAGCTCTGTACTGAGCAGTGTGGCTGTGATTCCAGCTCTGTACTGAGCAGTGTGGCTGTGATTCCAGCTCTGTACTGAGCAGTGTGGCTGTGATTCCAGCTCTGTACTGAGCAGTGCGGCTGTGATTAAAGCCATGAACTGAGCAGTGTGGCTGTGATTCCAGCTCTGTACTGAGCAGTGTGGCTGTGATTCCAGCTCTGTACTGACCAGTGCGGCTGTGATTTCAGCTCTGTACTGACCAGTGCGGCTGTGATTCCAGCTCTGTACTGAGCAGTGTGGCTGTGATTCCAGCTCTGTACTGAGCAGTGTGGCTGTGATTCCATCTCTGTACTGAGCAGTGTGGCTGTGATTCCAGCTCTGTACTGAGCAGTGTGGCTGTGATTCCAGCTCTGTACTGACCAGTGCGGCTGTGATTTCAGCTCTGTACTGAGCAGTGTGGCTGTGATTCCAGCTCTGTACTGAGCAGTGTGGCTGTGAATCCAGCTCTGTACTGAGCAGTGCGGCTGTGATTCCAGCTCTGTACTGACCAGTGCGGCTGTGATTCCAGCTCTGTACTGAGCAGTGTGGCTGTGATTCCAGCTCTGTACTGAGTAGTGTGGCTTTGAATCCAGCTCTGTACTGAGCAGTGCGGCTGTGATTCCAGCTCTGAACTGACCAGTGAGGCTGTGATTCCAGCTCTGTACTGAGCAGCATGGCTGTGATTCCAGCTCTGAACTGAGCAGCGTGGCTGTGATTCCAGCTCTGAACTGAGCAGCGTGGCTGTGATTCCAGCTCTGAACTAAGCAGTGCGGCTGTGATTCCAGCTCTGAACTAAGCAGTGCGGCTGTGATTCCAGCCATGAACTGAGCACTGCGGCTGTGATTCAAGCTCTGAACTGAGCAGTGCGTCTGTGATTCCAGCTCTGAACTTAGCAGTGTGGCTGTGAATCCAGCTCTGTACTGAGCAGCGTGGCTGTGATTCCAGCTCTGAACTGAGCAGCGTGGCTGTGATTCCAGCTCTGTACTGAGCAGCGTGGCTGTGATTCCAGCTCTGAACTGAGCAGTGCGTCTGTGATTCCAGCTCTGAACTGAGCAGTGTGGCTGTGAATCCAGCTCTGAACTGAGCAGCGTGGCTGTGATTCCAGCTCTGAACTGAGCAGCGTGGCTGTGATTCCAGCTCTACACTAAGCAGTGCGGCTGTGATTCCAGCCATGAACTGAGCACTGCGGCTGTGATTCCAGCTCTGTACTGAGCATTACGGCTGTAAATCCAGCTCTGTACTGAGCAGCGTGGCTGTGATTCCAGCAAGTACTGAGCACTGCGGCAGTAAATCCAGCTCCGAACTGAGCAGTGTAGCTGTGATTCTACAATAGACAGCTAATATTAAATCCCTTAGTGAGTGAATGAGGCAGGGAGTTCAGGAAGTGGATGGGGGAAACAAAGTGGCTCATAAGTGGAGAAATAATCATATTTCTTTAATAACATATTTTACACAATTTCTTCCAATAGCTTGTACTATTGTTTTGCGTAGTTTTTCGAAACAATAATGGCCGATTTATCGAAAAAGAAGATAATTTACATTACTTTAATACCTAAAGACCCCTTAAAAATGTTCTCGGAAGAGCACTAATGAGCAGACATTAGCCACACTGGTCCTCAGGCAGGAAATAAAGTCAACATTCAATTAATACAACCCGATAGCAAATAACAATGACAAATACCTTGGCATTCTCGGGAGAAGGAAGGACTATGCGATATCAATAATTATTAATGGTTTATAGATCCAGGTTTTTGCTTTCTTATCATTACCTGTTAATGTTCTTCTGAGATTTCTGTTAGTGCTAGAAGGCTAGCTATTAATAAAAGTCTCGGCGACTGTGAAAACTTCCAGCTTCACCTTCATATTCTGTGACTGATTAGTTATAAATCTAATGTATCACTATGTACAGGCATTGGACACAATGCGATGGCCGACAAATCCTAGCGGGGTTGAATGTTGCATTCCTGAAGGAATACAGGTCTCTACATCAATTATTGCATGGAGATATTAAAGGAGTTTACTATAAACAACAAATATTCCTCAAAATAGTAAAAAAAAGTGTAATTATGAGATCATGAGAACAATGTCAAGGTTCATTGTTTGAATGGAGCAGTAGTGAGCATGTGCGACCAGTGGTAAATGTGAATGGGCAAGGATGCGAGCGGCACAACACAAACGGAAAACCACGGAAGAAGTACAACAAAAGGTCCTGACGACACTCCCTAATTTCCCTAGACAGGTCCTTCTCCTGATTCGCCATTACATGCCTAGGCTTTCGATGAACTCTGAACTCACCCTGACTAGTGGGAAGGAAAGCGAGACATTAGTCTCTCTACTGAAATAAGCCAACACGAGGATGGTAAAGTAAACAGGTCGGGAAAGACACAACATATAGCGCTCTTTGGCTTCTCCAGCAGGAAACTTTACAGCTGCAAATGTATCAAACACATGAGCTTCTCCAGAGACGGGCTCCTTCATAGTGGTAAGTATAGAAGAACTATTAGCATTAGGCTCATCACATATGCACTACTTTCCCTGCTTTACCCGCCCGCTGGCCGCCTTGGCATCTGTGATTGGTTGCAATCAGACGCGCCCCAGCCTGTGTGACAGTGTCTGCCTGCAACCACTCACAGGCACTCTCTGCGGGTCAATATAGTGGTTTAAAAATAAATAAAATAATTGGCATAGGGTCTCCCCGTATTATGATATATTAATCTTCATCTTTTCCAGCAGAAAACTTCCCAGCTGCAAATGCATCGAACACTTCAGCTTCTCCAGAGACGGGCTCCTTCATAGTGGTAAGTATAGAAGAACTATTAGCATTAGGCTCATCACATATGCACTACTTTCCCTGCTTTACCCTCCCACCGGCCGCCTTGGCATCTGTGATTGGTTGCAATCAGACGCGCCCCAGCCTGTGTGACAGTGTCTGCCTGCAACCACTCACAGTCACTGTCTGTGGGTCAATATAGTGGTTTAAAAATAAATAAAATAATTGGCATAGGGTCTCCCCGCATTATGATATATTAATCTTCATCTTCTCCAGCAGAAAACTTCCCAGCTGCAAATGCATCGAACACCTCAGCTTCTCCAGAGACGGGCTCCTTCAAAGGGGTTAGAATAGAAGAACTATTAGCATTAGCACTAGGCTCATCACATATGCACTGTTTTCTCTGCTTTACCAGCCCACCGGCCGTTCTGGTGTCTGTGATTAGTTGCAGTCAGACGCGTCCCAACATGTGTGATAGTGTCTGCCTGCATCTACTCACAGGCACTGTCTGCGGGTTAGTAACATGGTATAAAAATAAACAAAATAATGGGCGTAGGGTCTCCCCGCATTATGATACCTAGCACAGATAAAGCTCAAGGCTGCAGGCTGCAGCTCCCAGCCCTGCCCTTTTCTTGTCTGTGTATCAAAATAAGAAGAAACACATGTGGCTGCTTATTTATTTATTTATTTTTTTAATTATTTAAATAAATAATTTAAATAAACGACATGCAGTCCACCCCAATTTTTATACCCAGCCATGATAAAGCCCGACAGCTGGGGGCTGGTATTCTCAGGCTGGGGAGACCCATACTTATTGAACTGCCCCTCTGCCTAAAAATAGCAACCTGCAGCCACCCAAGATTGTAGCAATGTAACGTCTGCCCTTGACCACAGACAAAGGATGACTATCACGTACAGACTAGGGCTAGCCACAAAGTCGGCAGGATCTCAAGAACCCTGAAACCCTTTAACCCCTGTACAGGGATTTGAAATTATACAAGGTCCAGAAGATCGCTGCCTAAGGAAGGCTGCAATACAGGAAAGAGTGATCGGCAGGCAGGGTCCAAACCAAGAGGCACAAAAAGGGACAAACAGACAGGAGCGTAGTCAGGAAATCAGGCAGAGGTCAAAACCGGAGATGGCAGCAAGGTACAAAAACAGCAGGCAGGAGGGTAGTCAGGAAATGAGGCAGAGGTCAAAACCGGAGATGGCAGCGAGGTACAAAAACAGCAGGCAGGAGGGTAGTCAGGAAATCAAGCAGAGGTCAAAACCGGAGATGGCAGCGAAGTCCAAATTGGCAAGCAGGAGTGTAGTCAATGACCAGGCGGAGGTCAAAACACAAGGATCAATAATCAGAACAGAACAGGAACCAGACACTAGCAGGAATACAAAACTATCTCTGGCAGTGACCAGCATACAAGAGGGGGGATTAGAAGGGTGTGGTGTCTTCCCATTGGCTGTAACAGAACTGGGGTAACTTCAGCTGGAAGACACACGCCACCTACAGTCAGCCAGTGGTACTGCATGTCTCAGGGAAACCCTGCTTAGTGGATGAGCGGAGCCTGCGCCCACCAGAGCCACTGGCACCAGCTCCTCTCCTATCACCAGCAGCAGTCCATGGCAGAAATATGGCGGCGCCTGGTTACCAAAGCAGAAGTCGCAGGAGTGAACTTCGGTGAGGATGTGACATGCATCTATAAGACACAACAAGCCCGGTGCTTTACCCGACGCTTCCTAATTGCCCTGGTGCGCTGGCAGTTGGGGTAATGAGAGAGTAATTGACAGCCCATAGCAGCCACAAAGTCCTGGATTAGTCATGGCAGGAGTTTATGAGAGCCTCCATCACTAATCTGTAAGTGAAAATAAACAAACACAAACTCCAAAAAAATCCTTTATTTGGAATAACATACAAAAAACACCCTCTTTCACCCCTTTATTAACTCTAAAACACCCCTGCAGGTCCGACGTAATCCACACAAGGTCCCACGACGATTCAGCTCTGCTACATGTAAGTCACAGCGAGCGGCCATAGAGCATGACTGCCTACTGGGAGTGCAGACAGAGACTGAGCCATGATCAGCGGTGATGTCATTCAGGTGATTTCTGGTCACAGGTGGGAATGGCACCCGGCTACCTTTGTGCGGATTCTGGACTTTTACAGCCTGGGTCCACTCATCACTACTTGTAAGGGTCTTTATAAAGGTTTTGAGTATAGCTGCCAACGTTTTTTCTAGGCAGAGCTGCTGGTCTTTTTCCTAAAGTGGCTTACTAAGTGGTCTTCCCATCATCTTTTGCAAAGGTAAAGTCCAAACGAAGCCTCTGTCTCATGTTGTTTCTTTCAACATTTTCTCGGTTTCCAAACCCTGAAGTGGTAGAACGAAGAAACAAAATACTGAACTTGTGCTCAGCATTGTCGTTTTTACACTGCTGTGCACTATATTCATTCTTTACGACAGTTTTGTAGCACATGTAATCCTGAGTTGCCAACCGACCAGAGTATTGTGCTTTCTAGTTTCTGTCTTCATGATGTCCGCAGTGGTGCATTACATTAGTTGTATGGAGTGCCACATTGGGTATGTCAGCGTTGTTGGGTTATTGTCATATATGCAACTCCTGAATATAAAAAATAGTGATACATATCATAAACTTTATCACTGCATCTATCGTCGGGGGCTCAGATAATTATGGTATAAGTTATCCAGTACAGGAAGATCGCACCATATCATGACATACCCAATACAGGAAGAGAACAGCGTGGCACCCCTGAGGCCTCTGTCACCACAGGGTACTGCACCTCACCATAGGTACGGTATTCATCCCGGGTAAGGAAGAGGTTATTGCCGGTAAACCACCAACCCACCAAAACACACAGTTAGTTTCCCTCTCACCGGGACTGGGTTAAGGTAGGGTCATTTGGACGGACCCCACAAGGTAAGGGACCTCCCATCTACCAGTTCAGCAACCTGGAGGGTGGAGCTACACAATGGGGAGTGAGGCGACACACACAGACAAACACTCAGTCGGTCAAGGACAGGGAACAAGTGAGACGTGGGGAGGGGACAGCTGCGCCATAGCTCCCTCAGGACTGGGCGCACACAACAGAGTACGGAGCCCTAGGCTGGTGGGTACTGCATGTCCCGCCAGCAGAATCCGCCGGGCAGTGGATTTCAAGTCTTCTGGCTCACACACAGCGCCCGAGGCACAGCAGCATAAAGAGCCGGATGTCGTGACACAAGAGCTGCGCCAGTAACGGACTTGCGCTGCCTGCCTTACGGGACAGGAACGGAGCCAATCCAAGGACTCGAGTCCCAGCGTAGCTTCAGGCCACAGGGACTCAAACACAGCGCAGGGAGGAAGGACTCACAGCGAGAAGCACCGGTTCTGACCTCCGAACTATCCGGGATCGGCTGGGGCCCATGACAGCGGAGTCCGGCAGTCCAAAGGCGGTGACATCTCAATGAGTAAAGAACTTTGACTGCAACCCCTGTGTCACTCCCTTTCTTCACCGCCTCCAATTCTGCGCTCCGCTGAAATTACTACTACTCCCAACCTCTCTGTGGGCCTAAGCTCTGCCTGTGGAGAGCTGTACCAATTCAGCTGCGCTACTATCTACGCGAGAGGAAATCCTCACAGCGGTGGCCCCTATTTTAGCCGCACACCTCAGGTGGCTTCACGAATAACTACAATCCTCACCATCATCCCCCATTTATTGACACCGCTGGGGTCACGGATCCGGGCCTGGCCACTGTGACATCCCACCCTCTACACCGGCCTGGTGACGAGTAAACCCCCAAATCCCGTAAGTGCGTCAGCAGCATATCATGATATACCCAATACAAGAAGATAGCTGCGTATCATGATTTACCCTATACCAGAAGATAGGAGCATATCATGATATACCCAATACCGGAAGATAGCAGCGTATCATGACATACCCAATACTATAAGATGGCAGCATATCATGATATACTCAATACTGGAAAATAGGAGCATATCATGATATACCCAATACCGGAAGATAGAAGCATATCATGATATACCCAATACCGGAAGATAGGAGCATATCATGATATACCCAATACAAGAAGATAGGAGCATATCATGACATACCAAATACTGGAAAATGGCAGCATATCATGACATACCCAATACTGGAAGATAGGAGCATATCATGATATACCCAATAGAAGAAGATAGCAGCGTATCATGACATACCAAATACTGGAAGATGGCAGCATATCATGACATACCCAATACTGGAAGATAGGAGCATATCATGATATACCCAATACAAGAAGAGAGCAGCATATCATGACATACCCAATACTGGAAGATAGGAGCATATCATGATATACCCAATACCGGAAGATAGGAGCATATCATGATATACCCAATACAAGAAGAGAGCAGCGTATCATGACATACCCAATACTGGAAGATAGCAGCGTATCATGATATACCCAATACCGGAAGATAGGAGCATATCATGACATACCCAATACTGGAAGATAGGAGCATATCATGACATACCAAATACTGGAAGATAGGAGCATATCATGACATACCCAATACTGGAAGATAGGAGCATATCATGACATACCAAATACTGGAAGATAGGAGCATATCATGACATACCAAATACTGGAAGATAGCAGCATATTATGATATACTCAATACAAGAGGAGAGCAGCGTATCATGACATACCAAATACTGGAAAATGGCAGCATATCATGACATACCCAATACTGGAAGATGGCAGCATATCATGATATACCCAATACAAGAAGATAGCAGCGTATCATGATATACCCAATACCGGAAGAAAGGAGCATATCATGACATACCCAACATAGAAACATATCATTACACACCCAATGCAGAAAAATAGCAGTATATCATCATGACACACTCAATACAAGAAAATGACAGCGTATCATGACATACCCAATATAAGAAGATATAAGCATATATCATGATATACCCAATCCAGGAAGATAGCAGCGTATCATGACATACACAATACACAGAGGTAGCAGCATATCATAGTATTCCCAATACAAGGACATACAAACACATCATGACTTATCCATGAAGGATAGCAGCCCGTCATGGTAGATGAGGCTGTCACTTAGGAGAATGCGTACGCCTTTAAATAAACCAAAAAGCCATTTCCATCTGTTCTAGAAATAAATAAATAAGAATATGAATAAAGTTAAAGAGAAAAAGAAGAAAATCAATAGGTGATACTTTATCCTAAAGCAGCGCGCTCTCCAGCCTTGTCACATCCAATGAGTGAGGGATTACAAACCCAATGTTTTCTCCGCCATTACCGAGACCATTGATAATGCACAGACATTAACTTGTCATTCGGAGAGAAAAAATGAGGCTCTGAAATAGCAAAAAGAGAGTAATCAGCTTAGGATGGCGGTGTATTCCTACATTAAAAGAAATGCTCCCATACGTCACAGGTTCTTAGACCTGATGGATTCAACAAGTGCTTAAAGAGGTTGTCCACTACTTTAACATTGATGGTCTATCCTTAAGAGAGGTCATGAATAACTAATCGGCCGGGGTCCGACACCTGACACCTCCGCCAATCTGCTGTCCTCGGCCTCACAGGACTCACAGGCTTTCTCTATGATATTGGGCAAGCAGGACTCACAGGCTTTCTCTATGAGATGGGGAAGCAGGACTCACAAGCTTTCTCTATGAGATGGGGAAGCAGGACTCACAGGCTTTCTCTATGAGATGGGGAAGCAGGACTCACAGGCTTTCTCTATGAGATGGGGAAGCAGGACTCACAAGCTTTCTCTATGAGATGGGGGAAGCAGGACTCACAAGCTTTCTCTATGAGATGGGGGAAGCAGGACTCACAAGCTTTCTCTATGAGATGGGGGAAGCAGGACTCACAAGCTTTCTCTATGAGATGGGGGAAGCAGGACTCACAAGCTTTCTCTATGAGATGGGGGAAGCAGGACTCACAGGCTTTCTCTATGAGATGGGGAAGCAGGACTCACAGGCTTTCTCTATGAGATGGGGGAAGCAGGACTCACAAGCTTTCTCTATGAGATGGGGGAAGCAGGACTCACAAGCTTTCTCTATGAGATGGGGAAGCAGAACTCACAGGCTTTCTCTATGAGATGGGGGAAGCAGGACTCACAAGCTTTCTCTATGAGATGGGGGAAGCAGGACTCACAGGCTTTCTCTATGAGATGGGGAAGCAGGACTCACAAGCTTTCTCTATGAGATGGGGAAGCAGGACTCACAGGCTTTCTCTATGAGATGGGGGAAGCAGGACTCACAGGCTTTCTCTATGAGATGGGGGAAGCAGGACTCACAAGCTTTCTCTATGAGATGGGGGAAGCAGGACTCACAAGCTTTCTCTATGAGATGGGGAAGCAGGACTCACAGGCTTTCTCTATGAGATGGGGGAAGCAGGACTCACAGGCTTTCTCTATGAGATGGGGGAAGCAGGACTCACAGGCTTTCTCTATGAGTAGGTGGGAGAAGCAGAACTCACAAGCTTTCTCTATGAGATGGGGGAAGCAGGACTCACAAGCTTTCTCTATGAGATGGGGGAAGCAGGACTCACAAGCTTTCTCTATGAGATGGGGAAGCAGGACTCACAGGCTTTCTCTATGAGATGGGGGAAGCAGGACTCACAGGCTTTCTCTATGAGATGGGGGAAGCAGGACTCACAAGCTTTCTCTATGAGATGGGGGAAGCAGAACTCACAAGCTTTCTCTATGAGATGGGGGAAGCAGGACTCACAAGCTTTCTCTATGAGATGGGGGAAGCAGGACTCACAAGCTTTCTCTATGAGATGGGGGAAGCAGGACTCACAGGCTTTCTCTATGAGTAGGTGGGAGAAGCAGGACTCACAGGCTTTCTCTATGATATGGGGCAAGCAGGACTCACAAGCTTTCTCTATGAGATGGGGAAGCAGGACTCACAGGCTTTCTCTATGAGATGGGGGAAGCAGGACTCACAAGCTTTCTCTATGAGATGGGGGAAGCAGGACTCACAAGCTTTCTCTATGAGATGGGGAAGCAGAACTCACAGGCTTTCTCTATGAGATGGGGGAAGCAGGACTCACAAGCTTTCTCTATGAGATGGGGGAAGCAGGACTCACAGGCTTTCTCTATGAGATGGGGAAGCAGGACTCACAAGCTTTCTCTATGAGATGGGGAAGCAGGACTCACAGGCTTTCTCTATGAGATGGGGGAAGCAGGACTCACAAGCTTTCTCTATGAGATGGGGGAAGCAGGACTCACAGGCTTTCTCTATGAGATGGGGAAGCAGGACTCACAAGCTTTCTCTATGAGATGGGGAAGCAGGACTCACAAGCTTTCTCTATGAGATGGGGGAAGCAGGACTCAAAGCCTTTCTCATTGAGATGGGGGAAGCAGGACTCACAGGCTTTCTCTATGAGATGGGGGAAGCAGGACTCACAAGCTTTCTCTATGAGATGGGGGAAGCAGGAGTAACAGGCTTTCTCTATGATATGGGGGAAGCAGGACTCACAGGCTTTCTCTATGAGATGGGGAAGCAGGACTCACAGGCTTTCTCTATGATATGGGGGAAGCAGGACTCACAGGCTTTCTCTATGAGATGGGGAAGCAGGACTCACAAGCTTTCTCTATGAGATGGGGAAGCAGGACTCACAGGCTTTCTCTATGATATGGGGGAAGCAGGACTCACAAGCTTTCTCTATGAGATGGGGAAGCATGACTCACAAGCTTTCTCTATGAGTGGATGGGGGAAGCAGGACTCACAGGCTTTCTCTATGAGTAGGTGGGAGAAGCAGAACTCACAAGCTTTCTCTATGAGATGGGGAAGCAGGACTCACAAGCTTTCTCTATGATATGGGGGAAGCAGGACTCACAGGCTTTCTCTATGATATGGGGGAAGCAGGACTCACAGGCTTTCTCTATGAGATGGGGAAGCAGGACTCACAAGCTTTCTCTATGAGTGGATGGGGGAAGCAGGACTGACAGGCTTTCTCTATGAGTAGGTGGGAGAAGCAGAACTCACAAGCTTTCTCTATGAGATGGGGGAAGCAGGACTCACAAGCTTTCTCTATGATATGGGGGAAGCAGGACTAACAGGCGTTCTCTATGAGATGGGGAAGCAGGACTCACAAGCTTTCTCTATGAGATGGGGAAGCAGGACTCACAGGCTTTCTCTATGAGATGGGGGAAGCAGGACTCACAAGCTTTCTCTATGAGATGGGGGAAGCAGGACTCACAGGCTTTCTCTATGAGATGGGGAAGCAGGACTCACAAGCTTTCTCTATGAGATGGGGGAAGCAGGACTCACAAGCTTTCTCTATGAGATGGGGGAAGCAGGACTCACAGGCTTTCTCAATGAGATGGGGGAAGCAGGACTCACAGGCTTTCTCTATGAGATGGGGGAAGCAGGACTCACAAGCTTTCTCTATGAGATGGGGGAAGCAGGACTAACAGGCTTTCTCTATGATATGGGGGAAGCAGGACTCACAGGCTTTCTCTATGAGATGGGGAAGCAGGACTCACAGGCTTTCTCTATGATATGGGGGAAGCAGGACTCACAGGCTTTCTCTATGAGATGGGGAAGCAGGACTCACAGGCTTTCTCTATGATATGGGGGAAGCAGGACTCACAAGCTTTCTCTATGAGATGGGGAAGCAGGACTCACAAGCTTTCTTTATGAGTGGATGGGGGAAGCAGGACTCACAGGCTTTCTCTATGATATGGGGGAAGCAGGACTCACAAGCTTTCTCTATGAGATGAGTAAGCAGGACTCACAAGCTTTCTCTATGAGTGGATGGGGGAAGCAGGACTCACAGGCTTTCTCTATGAGTAGGTGGGAGAAGCAGAACTCACAAGCTTTCTCTATGATATGGGGGAAGCAGGACTCACAAGCTTTCTCTATGAGATGAGTAAGCAGGACTCACAAGCTTTCTCTATGAGTGGATGGGGGAAGCAGGACTCACAGGCTTTCTCTATGAGTAGGTGGGAGAAGCAGAACTCACAAGCTTTCTCTATGAGATGGGGAAGCAGGACTCACAAGCTTTCTCTATGATATGGGGGAAGCAGGACTCACAGGCTTTCTCTATGATATGGGGGAAGCAGGACTCACAGGCTTTCTCTATGAGATGGGGAAGCAGGACTCACAAGCTTTCTCTATGAGTGGATGGGGGAAGCAGGACTGACAGGCTTTCTCTATGAGTAGGTGGGAGAAGCAGAACTCACAAGCTTTCTCTATGAGATGGGGGAAGCAGGACTCACAAGCTTTCTCTATGATATGGGGGAAGCAGGACTAACAGGCGTTCTCTATGAGATGGGGAAGCAGGACTCACAAGCTTTCTCTATGAGTGCATGGGGGAAGCAGGACTCACAAGCTTTCTCTATGAGTAGATGGGGAAGCAGGACTCACAAGCTTTCTCTATGAGTGGATGGGGGAAGCAGGACTCACAGGCTTTCTCTATGAGTAGGTGGGAGAAGCAGAACTCACAAGCTTTCTCTATGAGATGGGGGAAGCAGGACTCACAAGCTTTCTCTATGATATGGGGCAAGCAGGACTCACAGGCTTTCTCTATGAGATGGGGGAAGCAGGACTCACAAGCTTTCTCTATGAGATGGGGAAGCAGGACTCACAAGCTTTCTCTATGATATGGGGGAAGCAGAACTCACAAGCTTTCTCTATGAGATGGGGGAAGCAGGACTCACAAGCTTTCTCTATGAGATGGGGGAAGCAGCACTCACAAGCTTTCTCTATGAGATGGGGGAAGCAGGACTCACAAGCTTTCTCTATGATATGGGGGAAGCAGGACTAACAGGCGTTCTCTATGAGATGGGGAAGCAGGACTCACAAGCTTTCTCTATGAGTGGATGGGGGAAGCAGGACTCACAAGCTTTCTCTATGAGTAGATGGGAGAAGCAGGACTCACAAGCTTTCTCTATGAGTGGGTGGAGGAAGCAGGACTCACAAGCTGTCTCTATGAGTGGGTGGAGGAAGCAGGACTCACAAGCTTTCTCTATGAGTGGGTGGGGTAATCAGGATTCACAGGCTTTCTCTATGAGTGGGTGGGGTAATCAGGATTCACAGGCTTTCTCTATGAGTGGGTGGGGTAATCAGGATTCACAGGCTTTCTCTATGAGTGGGTGGGGTAATCAGGATTCACAGGCTTTCTCTATGAGTGGGTGGGGTAATCAGGATTCACAGGCTTTCTCTATGAGTGGGTGGGGTAATCAGGATTCACAGGCTTTCTCTATGAGTGGATGGGGTAATCAGGATTCACAGGCTTTCTCTATGAGTGGGTGGGGTAATCAGGATTCACAGGCTTTCTCTATGAGTGGGTGGGGTAATCAGGATTCACAGGCTTTCTCTATGAGTGGGTGGGGTAATCAGGATTCACAGGCTTTCTCTATCAGTGGGTGGGAGAACAGACAGCAAGCTTGCACTATAAGGTTGCTTTCACATTTTGCAGCCACAGTGTGTGTTTTTTTTCATCCATCACAATTTTATCAAAAATTGTTGCAATTTTTACTTTTTATAGTGCTTTGGCAAAAAAAACCAAAACCAAAAAAACCCCAAACACATTGTGCATTAAAGATGATCAGACTAACAATAAGTCAGCAATCATGATGGGTGGGTGGGCTGCGCGCTCCGCACATATGCATTATGTTTTGGCAGAAAATAGAAAACTCTAGCAACTGAGGTCACTATAAGTGTATCCATTTATAAAATAGATGTCGCTTTTTTGCAATGTGTGAAATTACCTGTTAAAATGAATGTACTTAGAGGTGTCTTTGACAAACTACTAAGGGTTAAGTGTCCACTTAAGTTGATTGCTGTGTGCCATATACTTCACTTGTAATTACCTCTCCATCACTTAACCTTGCTTTGACATTGGATTCTCCCGTTTAACTAATCCCATATTTCATTGTGGGAAGTGCAGACTACAGCGGGAAGGCGGCCATATACCGGAGGAGACAGCCGAGCATCCATATTCCTTTCTGGTCGTGTGCAGTGAATGGATTGTGCACAGGCGGCTGAAGGATCAAATATTCATGCAGATTAAATATTATGTGTACAACAGAAAGTGCAGAGAAAGAACAGCTGCAATATTCTCACTCTTCCTTTTTTGCAAGCTTCCTTCCTCCCTTTCTTCTCTTCCCTCCTTCCACTCCCTTTTTATTGCAGCCATTCTAATTTCCATTTTTCCTCCTTTTCTTCTTCCCTTTGCCATATTTTTTTCTGTTCATCATTCTTCCTTTTTCTCTCTCATTTTCCCCTCCCTTACCTCCTCATCATCTTCAGCTTTTTCTTTTTCTTTCTTCCTTCCTTCCTTCCTTCCTTCCTTCCTTCCTTTCTACATACCTTTCTTCCTTCCTACCTTTCTTCCTTCCTACCTACCTTCCTACCTTTCTTCCTTCCTACCTTCCTTCCTTCCTACCTTCCTTCCTTCCTACCTACCTTCCTTCCTTCCTTCCTTCCTACCTTCCTTCTTTCCTACCTACCTTTCTTCCTTCCTACCTTCCTTCCTTCCTTCCTTCCTACCTTCCTTCCTACCTACCTTTCTTCCTTCCTTCCTTCCTACCTTCCTTCCTACCTTCCTTCCTACCTACCTTTCTTCCTTCCTACCTTCCTTCCTACCTACCTTCCTTCCTTTCTACCTTCCTTCCTTCCTTCCTACTTTCCTTCCTTCCTTCCTTCCTACCTTCCTTCCTTCCTACCTACCTTTTTTCCTCTCTTCCTTCCTTCCTACCTTCCTTCCTACCTACCTTCCTACCTACCTTTCTTTCTTCCTACCTTCATTCCTTCCTTCCTAACTTCCTTCCTTCCTTCCTTCCTACCTTCCTTCCTTCCTACGTACCTTTCTTCCTTCATACCTTCCTTCCTTCCTTCCTACCTTCCTTCCTTCATACCTACCTTTCTTCCTTCCTTCCTTCCTACCTTCATTCCTTCCTTCCTATCTACCTTTCTTCCTTCCTACCTTCCTTCCTTCCTACCTTCCTTCCTTCCTTCCTTCCTACCTTCCTTCCTTCCTACCTACCTTTCTTCCTTCCTTCCTTCCTTCCTACCTTCCTTCCTACCTTCCTTCCTACCTACCTTTCTTCCTTCCTACCTTCCTTCCTTCCTACCTTCCTTCCTTTCTTCCTACCTTCCTTCCTTCCTTCCTACCTTCCTTCCTTTCTTCCTACCTTCCTTCCTTCCTTCCTACCTTCCTTCCTTCCTACCTTCCTTCCTTCCTACCTTCCTTCCTACCTACCTTTCTTCCTTCCTACCTTCCTTCCTTCCTACCTTCCTTCCTTCCTACCTTCCTTCCTTCCTTCCTACCTACCTTTCTTCCTTCCTTCCTTCCTTCCCTTCTTCCTTCCTTCCTTCATTCCTACCTACCTTTCTTCCTTCCTACCTTCCTTACTTCATTTCTTTCTTTTTCTTTATTTCTTTTATAATTTTTTCTTTCCTTTCTATTTTTTTCTTCCTTCCTTTCTTTCTCTCTTTCTTTTCATCCTTTCCTTCCTCCATTTTTCTTAATTTTTTCTGTTAATAATTTTTCCCTTCTCTCTACCTCCTCTTACCCTATCTCTTCTCTCCCTTAGGGCGGCTTTGCACGTTGCGACATTGCACATGCGATGTCGATGGGGTCAAATCGAAAGTGACGCAGATCCGGCGTCGCAGTCGATATCGGAACGTGTAAAACCTTTTTGATACGATGAACGAGCGCAAAAGCGTCGTTATCGTATCATCGCTGCAGCCTCCGACATTTCCATAATGCCAATGGTGCGACAGGTACGATGTTGTTCCTCGCTCCTGCGGCAGCACACATCGCTGTGTGTGAAGCTGCAGGAGCGAGGAACTTCACCTTACCTGCCGCCGGCTGCAATGAGAAGGACGGAGGTGGGCGGGATGTTTACATCCTGCTCATCTCCGCCCCTCCGCTTCAATTGGCCGCCTGCCGTGTGACGTCGCTGTGACTCCGCACGACCCGTCCCCCTAAGGAAGGAGGCGGGTCGCCGGCCAGAGGGACGTCGCACGGCAGGTATGTGTGTGTGAAGCTGCCGTAGCGATAATAATCGCTACGGCAGCTTTCACTAGATATCGCACGTGCGACGGGGGCATGACTATCGCTGCAGCATCGGTAACACATTGTTACGGATGTCGCAACGTGCAAAGCCCGCCTTACACTTTCTCTTTCTTTCTCTTCTTTCTTCCCTTCCATCTTTTTCTTTCTTTCTTCTTTCTATCTTTCTTTTTTCTTTCTTTTGTTATTTTTTCGTTCCTTTCTTTTTCTTAAAATCTTTCGATATTTTTTTTCCTTTCTCTTTTTTTCTTTCTTGCTCTTTTTATTTCTTTCTTTCTCTTTCTTTCATTTTTTTTCATCCTTTCTTTCCTCAATTTTTCTTATTTTTTTCTGTTGATAATTCTTCCCCTCTCTCTACCTCTTCTTACCCTATCTCTTCTCTCCCTTAAGAGTACTTTGCATGCTGCGACATCGCTAGCCGATGCTAGCGATGTCGAGCGCGATAGTCCCCGCCCCCGTCGCACGGCCGATATGTGGTGATAGCTGCCGTAACGAACATTATCGCTACGGCAGCGTCACACGGACTTACCTGCCCTGCGACGTCGCTGTGACCGGCGAACCGCCTCCTTTCTAAGGGGGCGGTTCGTTCAGCATCACAGCGACGTCACAGCAGCATCACTGAACCGCCGCCCAATAGAAAAGTAGGGGAGCAGATGAGCTGCCAGAACATCCCGCCCACCTCTTTCCTTCCTCATTTTTTGGTGGACGGAGGTAAGGAGATGTTCGTCGTTCCAGCTGCCGCAGGAATGACAAACAACATCGTTACTGCAGGAACAACGATAATTGGGAATGGACCCCCATGTCACCGATGAGCGATTTTGAACGTTTTTGCGACGATTCAAAAATTGCTCATAGGTGTCACATGCAACGGCATCGCTAAAGCGGCCGGATGTGCGGCCTAAATTCCGTGACCCCAACGAGATCGCTTGAGCGATGTCACAGTGTGTAAAGCGGCCTTTACTCTATTTTTCTTATTTTTTCTGTTTATAATTCTTCCCTACTCTCTACCTCTTCTTAACCTATCTCTTTCTCTCCCTTCCATTTTTTTTCTTTCTTTTTTCTTTCTCTTTTTCTCTCTTTCTTTTTCTTTCTTTCTTTCTTTCTTTCTCTCTTCCTTTTTTTTTCTTTGTTATTGTTTCTTTCCCTTTTTGTTTCTTCCTTTTTCTCTTTTTCTTTCTTTCTTTACTTTCTTTCTTTTAATCCTTTTCTTCCTCCATTTGCCTTAACTTTTCTGTTTATAATTCTTCCCTTCTCTTTACCTCTTTTTCCCCTATCTCTTTTCTGCCTTACACTTTCTCTTTCTTTCTCTCCTTTCTTCCAATTCTTCTTTCTTTATTATTTTCTTTCTTTGCTTTACTATTTTATCTTTCTATCTTCTTTCTTCCTTTCCTTTCTTCTTTTTTATTCCTTTCATTTCTCTCTCTCCTGTCTCTATTCTCTTTCTCTCTTTTTTTTCCTTCTTTTTTCCAGATACCGTTTATGCTCCTTTATGCTCCTTTATGCTCCTTCAGAGAAAAAGTCTTTTATACTTTGCTCAATTAGTGCTTTGTATCTAATGTATCTAATGTATTAGTATTACAAGGCTGTTGGAATTGTTGTGATGTTGATTTTGTGTACTGTTCCTTTAAATTGATCGCCATATTGGCTTATGTGGTTTTATGTAAACACACTGGAGTCATTTCTTGGTAGTTGTTGGTGGCCCTGAGGGAACATTGGAGAGTTGGTTGTTGGTGGCCCTGAGGGAGCATCGGAGAGTTGGTTGTTGGTGGCCCTGAGGGAACATCGGAAAGTTGGTTGTTGGTGGCCCTGAGGGAGCATCAGAGAGTTGGTTTTTGGTGGCCCTGAGAAAGCATCAGAGAGTTGGTTGTTGGTGGCCCTGAGGAAGCATTGGATAGTTGGTTGTTGGTGGCCCTGAGGGAGCATTAGAGAGTTGGTTGTTGGTGGCCCTGAGGGAGCATCGGAGAGTTGGTTTTTGGTGGCCCTGAGAAAGCATCAGAGAGTTGGTTGTTGGTGGCCCTGAGGAAGCATTGGATAGTTGGTTGTTGGTGGCCCTGAGGGAGCATTAGAGAGTTGGTTGTTGGTGGCCCTGAGGGAGCATCGGAGAGTTGGTTTTTGGTGGCCCTGAGAAAGCATCAGAGAGTTGGTTGTTGGTGGCCCTGAGGAAGCATTGGATAGTTGGTTGTTGGTGGCCCTGAGGGAGCATTAGAGAGTTAGTTGTTGGTGGCCCTGAGGGAACATCGGAGAGTTGGTTTTTGGTAGCCCTGAGAAAGCATCAGAGAGTTGGTTTTTGGTGGCCCTTAGAAAGCATCAGAGAGTTGGTTGTTGGTGGCCCTGAGGGAGCATCAGAGTTGGTTGTTGGTGGCCCTGAGGAAGCATCGGAGAGTTGGTTGTTGGTAGACCTGAGGGAACATTGGAGAGTTGTTTTTTGGTGGCCCTGAGGGAGTATTGGAGAGTTGATCCCATGCATCCTGGTGGAAAGTGGACAATCAGAACCTGCTATTGGCTTATCTTCCGAATTTCGAAGAAAATTTAGAAACTTGCCTTAAATTCAAATACATAATTACCAACTGAAACAACTAGACAATGGATCTAATCTCAAGAAGCACAACATTTTTTGCTACACTATCTGGGAGCAGCATGATGTACCAGTGATATATCACTTACTGGGCTGCCTGCTGCAGTTTTGATAAAATCACTGTCTTATCTGCTGCAGAGCTACCAGTTCTCTCAAAGCTGTGTTCTGTATAACCCCGCCCACACCACTGATTGGCAATGCACACTGTGCATATTCAAAAACCTTCCAATCAGTGGGAGGGGGTGTGGTTGGATTACTTGGCAATTGGTTTACTAGTCCTTTTTGATAATCTCCTGCTGATAAAACACCAATTTTATAAAAACTACAGTAAGCAGTTCACTGGAATCAGGGTTTCTCTCCCTATTTTATGCTGCATTCAAATTAGGAGACACAAACCTGGTCACAGATGTCCTTTAATAAAATTTGTGGAAATTTAAGCATGGAAACATCTGTATATACAGCTATATTTAGACATTATTCCAAAGGTTATTTTGGTCAGCATTCGAGCGTTCTGATTTGTGAGTGTTTTGCGGTTTCCTTTTCTATACCCTTATTTCTATTTCTTGTTAATTTTAATTATCGCTGCTTAGCACCCTCATTACAGTTTCACAGGAGAAGCTCATTGAAAAGACAATAAATTACTTTGGTGCTATGGTCTTTGAGCTTGTTATTTGTGGATACTCTCAAGAAGAGATCGTAAAACTGTTACTTAAAGTAAAGAAATACTGCACAAATCGAGCAGCCCCTCAACTATCGGATCGACTGCTATATTGTGGTGCAAAAAGAAAGTGCTAATCGACCAGAGAAATTTTATAATAATATTTGATAAGTGGTCATTATTAGGATTGTGTAGATTACAAAATTATTTTTTCAACACTACTTTTGGGAATTCTAGGCTGTTAGTAAGGATTTCATTCTCAAATGGGTTGTCCACTACTGGATAATACATTAATAATGGTCCCATGGAATGGCTCTTTTGTATAAAGCACATAGAGCACTAATAGAATTCACATTGTATGCAATCAGAGTGTAGAATGTCAGCTTAATCCTATATAATGCAGCTCTAGTTTATCTCTCCTGCCTCCTGCTTGTGATAGTTTTCTCATTGTCAGCTATTACAAGCAGGAGGCAGGGGAACCAATATATAAATGTAATAGCACTGATAGAATTCACATTTTATACAAGAAGAGTGGAAGAAACATTATAGAATATCATCTTATCTATTATAATGCAGCTCTAGTTTATCTCCCCTGCCTCCTGCTTGTGATAGTTTTCTCATTGTCAGCTATTACAAGCAGGAGGCAGGGGAACCAATATATAAATGTAATAGCACTGATAGAATTCACATTTTATACAAGAAGAGTGGAAGAAACATTATAGAATATCATCTTATCCTATATAATGCAGCTCTAGTTTATCTCCCCTGCCTCCTGCTTGTGATAGTTTTCTCATTGTCAGCTACTAAAAGGAGGATGCTGGGGAATCAATAAATAAAATTCAATAGAACACTGATAGCATTTACATTTTATCCAAGCAGAGTGGAAAAAACAGTTTAGAATCTTATCTTATCCTATATAATGCAGCTCTAGTTTTTCCTCTCTTGCCTCCTTCTTGTGATAGTTTTCTCATTGTCAGCTATTACAACCAGGAGGCAGGGGAACCAAAATAAAAATGTAATAGCTAGTGATGAGCGAGTATGCTTGTTACTACTCGGTACTCGCATGAGTATCACTGTACTCGGGCTACTCGGCGGGGACCGAGTAATCTCGCGATACTCGTGCTGTACTCGTGGTCTTCATCCCTGCATGTTGGCGCTCCTTTGAGAGCCAGCCCTCATGCAGGGATTGGCTGGCAGACCACTGCAATGCCACAGCCCTGTTAGTTGTGGAATTGCAGTGATTGGCCGGCCTGCACAGCGTGACCGAGCCTTTATACCGGCGGGCGCACTGTGCTCTGTACACAGCCATCTCGTATTCCCTGCTATCCCCGCCCACAGGCGCCTATGATTGGTTGCAGTGAGACACGCCCCCACGCTGAGTGACAGGTGTCTCACTGCACCCAATCACAGCAGCCGGTGGGCGTGTCTATACTGTGCAGTAAAATAAATAAAAAAATTATTAAAAAAAACGGCGTGCGGTCCCCCCCTATTTTAATACCAGCCAGATAAAGCCATACGGCTGAAGGCTGGTGTTCTCAGGATGGGGAGCCCCACGTTATGGGGAGCCCCCCAGCCTAACAATATCAGTCAGCAGCAGCTGCCCAGAATTGCCGCATACATTAGATGCGACAGTTCTGGGACTCTACCCAGCTCTTCCCGATTTACCCTAGTGCGTTGGCAAATCGGGGTAATAAGGAGTTATTGGCAGCCCATAGCTGCCACTAAATCCTAGATTAATCATGTCAGGCGTCTCCCCGAGATTCCTTCCATGATTAATCTGTAAATTACAGTTAAAAAACACACACACACCTGAAAAAATCCTTTATTAGAAATAAAAAACAATAACAAAGTCCCTCATCACCAATTTATTAACCCCGACAAACCCTCCATGTCCGGCGTAATCCACAGTCCTCCAGCGTCGCGTCCAGCTCTGCTACATTCAGGTGAGAGGAACTGCAGAATACACCGCCACTTCTGTCAGCTTCACACAGCAACTGAGGTGAGTAGCGCGATCAGCTGCTGTCAGTCAGGTAACTCACGGCCACCGCTGGATCCAGCGGTGGCCGCGGGTAACCTCAGTGACAGCAGCTGATCGCTATACTCACCTCAGTTGCTGCATGGAGCTGACCGGAGCGGCGGTGAGTAGTGCGATCAGCTGAGCTGTCACTGAGGTTACCCGCGGCCACCGCTGCATCCAGGTAACCTCAGTGACAGCTCAGCTGATCGCTATACTCACCTCAGTTGCTGTGTGAAGCTGACAGGAGCGGCGGTGTATTCTGCAGCTCCTGTCACCTTCATGCAGTACAGCTGGACGCGACGCTGGAGGTCCGTGGATTACGCCGGACATGGAGGGTTTGTCGGGGTTAATAAATTGGTGATGAGGGACTTTGTTAGTGTTTTTTATTTCTAATAAAGGATTTTTCGGGTGTGTGTGTTTTTTAACTGTAATTTACAGATTAATCATGGAAGGTATCTCGGGGAGACGCCTGACATGATTAATCTAGGATTTAGTGGCAGCTATGGGCTGCCAATAACTCCTTATTACCCCGATTTGCCAACGCACCAGGGCAAATCGGGAAGAGCCGGGTACAGTCCCAGAACTGTCGCATCTAATGTATGCGGCAATTCTGGGCGGCTGCTGACTGATATTGTTAGGCTTGGGGGCTCCCCATAACGTGGAGCTCCCCATCCTGAGAATACCAGCCTTCAGCCGTATGGCTTTATCTGGCTGGTATTAAAATTGGGGGGGACCGCACGCCGTTTTTTTTAATTATTTAATTATTTATTTCACTGCACAGTATACACACGCCCACCGGCTGCTGTGATTGGGTGCAGTGAGACACCTGTCACTCAGAGTGGGGGCGTGTCTCACTGCAACCAATCATAGGTGCCGAAAAGCAGGGAAGCAGGGAATACGAGATTGTTTAATGAGCGGCCGGCTTTTTCAAAAGAGGAAAAGCCGCCGGAGTTTAGTGAACAGCTGTGCAGCGCCGCAGCAGTGATCGGGGAACGGTAAGTAAGAGAGAGGGGGGAGAATGACCGACAGACTGTGAGAGGGGGACAGACAAGACAGAGAGAGACCGACAGAGCGAGACCGACCGACGGGAGATAGAATGAAAAAAAAAATGACCGACATCGCTAGTAAAAAGCACAAAACGTGCGTTTTGGACATCGGAGTGCCACACAATGTTTTACGTAAAATCTTTCATGTATTAATCTCAAAAAGTAACATACATTAGCTCTATCTCACTATTGGGTATGTGCCCTTAACATTTCCGCCATGAAAATTCATTTTGGTGTCATTTTGGAAGGTTTTCTGGTGACTCCGTAAAAATGGCATAAAACGCGGACAAAATTGTTCACAGCTGTGACTTTTGAGTGATAAATGCTTCAAGGGGTCTTCCCCATGCTGTTGCCATGTCATTTGAGCACTCTTCTGAGACTTTTGTGACATTTTTAGGGTTTCTACATGCTGCCGGGGGTCATTTCAGAAAAATACTCAGGTCTCCCATAGGATAACATTGGGCTCGGTGCTCGGGCCGAGTACACGAGTATCTTGGGATGCTTGGCCCGAGCCTCGAGCACCCGAGCTTTTTAGTACTCGCTCATCACTAGTAATAGCACTGATAGAATTCACATTTTATCCAAGCAGAGTGGAAAAAACAGTTTAGAATCTCAGCTTATCCTATATAATGCAGTGCAGCTTTCGTCTATTTCTTCTGCCTTCTGCTTGTTATAGTTTTCTTATTATCAGCTCTTACAAGCAGAGGCAGGGGAACAAAATAAAGATGTAATAGAGCACTGATAGCATTCACATTTTGTCCAAGCAGAGTGGAAGAAGCAGTGTAGAATCTTATCGTATATAATGCAGCTCCAGTTTATCTCTTCTGCCTTCTGCTTGTAATGGTTTGATAATTGTCAGCTATTACAAGCAGGAGAACTAATATAAAGATGCATTGACAAATGGTATAAATAGGAATTGATAGTCAAGGGAGCTGTATACCTGAGCTTATCATTGTATGGACTCATATACTATATCACTCCTCTTTTATATAAAATATATAGAGCACTGATAGCATTGACATGTTATCCAAGGAGAATGGAAGAAGCAGTGTAGAATCTTAGCTTATTCTATATAATACAGCTCTAGTTTATCTCTCCTGCCTCCTGCTTGTGATAGTTTTCTCATTGTCAGATAACAAGCAGGAGGCAGTGAACCAATATAAAGATGCAATAAAGCACTGATAGCATTCATATTTTATCGAAGCAGAGTGAAGTAAACATTGTAGAATCTAGGCTTATCATATACTGTATAATGCAGCTTTCGACTATCTATTCTGCATCCTGCTTGTGATAGTTTTCTCATTGTCAGTTATTACAAGCAGAAGGCAAGTTAACCAAGAAATACAATTCAACAGAGCTCTGATACCTTTCACATTTTTTCCTAGGAGAGTGGAAGAAACATTGCAGAATCTAGACATATAAGGCAGCTTTAGTCTATCTATCCTGCCTCCTGCTTGTGATAGTTATCTCATTTTCAGCTATTACAAGGAGGAGGCAGGGCAACTAATAAAAATTACAGTAGAACACTGATAGCATTCACATTTTATCCAAGCACAGTGGAAGAAACATTATACAATCTCAACGTATCCTATATAATTTAGCTCTAGTCTATCTCTTCTGTTGTGAAGCCCCTCAAGTGTTGTGTCGGTGCATTACCTTCAGGGACTCCACTCAGCTGGATCTGGTCACAGGTAGGAGATCTTCTTCTTGTCGTGACGCCACTCTCAGTATTGCGGCCAGTAGGGACCGCCACTGCAGGTTGAGGGACGCCTGGGGCTGATGGTGAGTGCAGTTAGTTGGAATAGCCTCCTGAGAGTGAGGCAAGCCCCAGGGCCCTGTGTAGGTGCGTAGAACCACAAGGCGCAGAATAACTCCACACAGGCAGAATGTCTTTCAGGGTTTTTACTCACTTCAGGTGGCAGGGTGAGTAACCCGGGCGTAGCTGGGATGAACCAGGCGGGAACCAGGTGTCCTTCAGGCTGACTTGTGAGGGTGACTACTAACTCGCCTTCCTTAGCCCTTGGTGGTTTGGGGTGACCCCGACTTTGAGTCCCTATGGGGGTCACCCAGGGAAGTTGCTGAAGCCTCACTCCCCTTCAGTTGCCGTTTGCTTGTTGCCTGGGCCAGATCACTCCAGCTGCTTGCCTCCTGTGAACTGTGGGCCCTAACTGTGGCTACGTGGCTGCGGCTTTTAGGTGTTGTGGTGTGGGCTTTGAGGGCCCCACACCGGCAGGTTTAGCAAGGAAAGGTGGATCTATCCCCGCTCCGGGATCTGCCGCCCGTTTGGGCCTGGTGCTCTCTAGCAGTCTCCTTACTTCCCACTCCGTTGCTCTCTCTCTAGCTGAAGATGGATTTCGGGTAGCACTCCTAGTTGACCGTTCTCCCCCGTCAGTAGCCACTGCGCGGGCGCTGTTAGACAGCAACAGCCCCACAGGTCTGCTCCTCACTGAGCCCTATGGAGTTCTGCTCTAACTGACTCACTGCCCCTCCTCTCCTGTTCTTGCCTACGCCACCTAGCAACCAGACTCTCTTACCACACCCCTTGAGAGGAGATGGAGGCTTTTGGCCCCCTCCACTATTCCAGTGAAGGTCAAGGCTTTTCCCCCTCCTGGGATCCCCAGGGGTCCTCTCATGGGTACATGTGTGAGAGCTGATTACTATGCGCCTGTGTTCCACACCCCTGTCAGCCTTCTGGATTACCTGTGTTGTACTGTCCCCAGCATGGGTGCAGTACTCAGTGGTGCCTGACCAGGTCAGGGGCGCCACATTCCCCCTTAGTTATCACCAGCACGTCCTCGGGCTGCAAGACAACATTTTAAAATGCATAAAACATTAAAACATGTAAAACATTTTTAAAAGCACCAGGTACCATACATCACCACCCTCCACCCACAAGTCCGTTAACCCACCCAAAACCCTCTCACGTTGGCCGCGGCTTCAGCCACTTCTGGCAGGATGTAGAGGCGGCTTACATGGGCTGGTGGTTTCAGGGTATACCTGGCCTGGTGGATCCGCGCCTTCAGCCTCTTCTGGCAGGATGCAGAGGCGGCCTCCACAGTTGGTGCTGACCAGGTACCCTCTTTGTGGTGGAGAGCCAGGCCCCATAAACAGGCATGCTCTCTGGTCGCAGGTGAGCCAAGGCCCTATATACGGACGGGCTCCTCCTGGTTGCAGACGAGCCAAGCCCCTAAACAGGCTGACTCTGGTGGTGGTGGTGCCCTTTGGTGTAACTATTTACACTGCGAGAGTTTGTGGCTATAGCCAGTTCATAGCCTTAAGGTTTATGGTTTTCTCACACAAGTTTATGTGGGCACATGACTTGAACTTGAGAACGTTGCAAAACAAACTTTTTCAAAACTTTAACTGGTAACTTCTTTCTTTACTTTACTCCTCCATTTCACCAGGGCTTTGGCCTGTTGGGCTGCGGCACCTGCTGCTTTCTTGCTCTTTGTCGTCGTCTGAGGTAGTCTCATCTGTAGGTTCCTTGTCTTTTCTTTCTTGATCTTCATCTGTTTCCTTTGCTGCATCTGTTTCTTTATCTCTGTCTTTTCTTTCTTCTTTGGGACATGGTGCTACATCTAAGGCATACCAGCCTCTTTCTCCTTGGTGCATGGTGAACTGCACTGTGTCTCCCATCTTTAAGTTTCTGCCAGGGTGTCCTCTGGGCAAGTGGGCTCTCACATCCCTCCTATTAACGAAAATGCCCTCTTTCATACCCGGTGCCACAATAAAGCCGTATCCGCTTTTCAAGTTAAAGTCTTCCACAACTCCTCTACAAAGGGGTCCTCTGACCTGGGCTTTGGCTCTTCTCAGGAACCTTTTCTCCTGTAGGTCTCTGGCTGTGACTTCTCTCTGCTCTGGAGACTGTGGTGCAGGGGACAGCGTTGTTCTGTTGCGACGCCTGGTCTTGCGGGCTGGGTTTTGCCGGGCTGTTACTTCAATGCCTGCAGGGCCCCAGGTGAGGTTTCTGGGCTGATCTTCGTCAGCAGACGGTGTCAAGTCCTCCTCATCCCAACGTGAATAGGGTAACATCTCCGGCTCTGAGTATTGCTCCACTGCCGGTGGCTCCGGAGTCAGCTCTTCAGCTTCCTGGCCTCCTCTCCCCCTTAGTTCTTCTTGGCACTCCTTTGGTGGCAGTGCTGGGGATGGGCTTTCTTCAGCAGGCTCAGGCAGGGGACTCTTTGGCGTGGTTGCTGCAGGGGTTGCCTGAACCCTCTTGGGGGTGTGCGGAGGGAGCAGATACCGATCCACCATCTCTTGTGGGAACTGGGCCTCTAGGTCAGCCTTCAGCTTCCAGTATTCGGGGTCCTCTCCTATCAGGGACTTCCTAGCAGGGACCTCTTTGGACTGGGGAGCGGTGTCTGCTCTGGCCTTGCAGGCCGGGGTAAATGGTGATGCAATCTCTTTGCGGGCCGCGCCCTGTATGGCGGCGGCCTGGTCTTGGCGGGCCGCGCCCTGTATGGCGGCGGCCTGGATCGGCGTCGCAGCTGCGATGGGATCTGTGCAGGCTGGGCTGGGCGTCGCTGCAGGGACCGGGTCTTGGTGGGCCGAGCAGGGCATCGCTGCGGCGGCCGGGGCTTGGCGGGCCGCGCCTGGCGTGGCTGCGGCCTGGTTCAGCACCTCACTTGCGGCGCGGACGAGCGTTGCTGCGGCGGTGGGGTCTTGGCGGGCCGGGCCTAGCAGGGCGGCGGCCTGGGTCAGCGTTACGCCTGCGGCGCGGATGAGGGTCGCGGTGGCAGCCGGTTCTTTGCGGGCCGGACTGGGCGTTGCTGCAGGGACCGGGTCTTGGTGGGCCGAGCAGGGCATCGCTGCGGCCGCTGGGGCTTGGAAGGCCGCACCTGGCGTGGCTGCGGCCTGCTTCAGCGTCGCCGCACCGGACGCCTCTTCGGGGACCGCGGGCGTGGCAGCAGGGGTCGGGGCACTTGCGCTGGCCGGGGCATCACTCGACTCACCCACCGGTGGCAGCATCGGGGTCTGCGTCATCGCCGTCCTGTCTGGCACTCGGCGCGCGGCTCTCCTTTCATAGGCCCGAACCGCCGCGGTCATCTCCAGCATTTCCATTCGTTCTTCCCGGATCTGCTCCACGACCCGGGTCTCCAGTCGGTCGCAGAACTGGGCCAGCTCCCGATACCACCAGGCAGCGGAGCCCGGTTCTGGATTTCTGCGGTCAGACGCCATTTCTTCTGCGCCCTCTTCTGCACGACTCTCCAGCTGTGGACTCGCCGTTGCCTCTGATAGCAAGCTGTTCAGTTTCTGCTCTGCCTCTTTCAGCAGCTCCTCTCCCAGCAGCAGGCTTGTGGCTTCCTTTCTGTCCCGACGTCTCTGGACGCCTCCGCTCTCATAGCTGGCAAGGTCAGAACTCTGCAGGGGATCTCTGGGTAGCCACACCTCTTCGTGGGCGGTAACTTCTCCCAGCGCGGGCTGCTGTTGTTTTTCAGCGCGCTTTTCATGGTGGCAATATGGCGGCGCTTCCAATTTTTCAAGCGGACCGCCTAGGCACATGGTCACCTGTCTGAACAGGTCTAGTCCTTATCCTGTTCGTGACGCCAGATGTGAAGCCCCTCAAGTGTTGTGTCGGTGCATTACCTTCAGGGACTCCACTCAGCTGGATCTGGTCACAGGTAGGAGATCTTCTTCTTGTCGTGACGCCACTCTCAGTATTGCGGCCAGTAGGGACCGCCACTGCAGGTTGAGGGACGCCTGGGGCTGATGGTGAGTGCAGTTAGTTGGAATAGCCTCCTGAGAGTGAGGCAAGCCCCAGGGCCCTGTGTAGGTGCGTAGAACCACAAGGCGCAGAATAACTCCACACAGGCAGAATGTCTTTCAGGGTTTTTACTCACTTCAGGTGGCAGGGTGAGTAACCCGGGCGTAGCTGGGATGAACCAGGCGGGAACCAGGTGTCCTTCAGGCTGACTTGTGAGGGTGACTACTAACTCGCCTTCCTTAGCCCTTGGTGGTTTGGGGTGACCCCGACTTTGAGTCCCTATGGGGGTCACCCAGGGAAGTTGCTGAAGCCTCACTCCCCTTCAGTTGCCGTTTGCTTGTTGCCTGGGCCAGATCACTCCAGCTGCTTGCCTCCTGTGAACTGTGGGCCCTAACTGTGGCTACGTGGCTGCGGCTTTTAGGTGTTGTGGTGTGGGCTTTGAGGGCCCCACACCGGCAGGTTTAGCAAGGAAAGGTGGATCTATCCCCGCTCCGGGATCTGCCGCCCGTTTGGGCCTGGTGCTCTCTAGCAGTCTCCTTACTTCCCACTCCGTTGCTCTCTCTCTAGCTGAAGATGGATTTCGGGTAGCACTCCTAGTTGACCGTTCTCCCCCGTCAGTAGCCACTGCGCGGGCGCTGTTAGACAGCAACAGCCCCACAGGTCTGCTCCTCACTGAGCCCTATGGAGTTCTGCTCTAACTGACTCACTGCCCCTCCTCTCCTGTTCTTGCCTACGCCACCTAGCAACCAGACTCTCTTACCACACCCCTTGAGAGGAGATGGAGGCTTTTGGCCCCCTCCACTATTCCAGTGAAGGTCAAGGCTTTTCCCCCTCCTGGGATCCCCAGGGGTCCTCTCATGGGTACATGTGTGAGAGCTGATTACTATGCGCCTGTGTTCCACACCCCTGTCAGCCTTCTGGATTACCTGTGTTGTACTGTCCCCAGCATGGGTGCAGTACTCAGTGGTGCCTGACCAGGTCAGGGGCGCCACATTCCCCCTTAGTTATCACCAGCACGTCCTCGGGCTGCAAGACAACATTTTAAAATGCATAAAACATTAAAACATGTAAAACATTTTTAAAAGCACCAGGTACCATACATCACCACCCTCCACCCACAAGTCCGTTAACCCACCCAAAACCCTCTCACGTTGGCCGCGGCTTCAGCCACTTCTGGCAGGATGTAGAGGCGGCTTACATGGGCTGGTGGTTTCAGGGTATACCTGGCCTGGTGGATCCGCGCCTTCAGCCTCTTCTGGCAGGATGCAGAGGCGGCCTCCACAGTTGGTGCTGACCAGGTACCCTCTTTGTGGTGGAGAGCCAGGCCCCATAAACAGGCATGCTCTCTGGTCGCAGGTGAGCCAAGGCCCTATATACGGACGGGCTCCTCCTGGTTGCAGACGAGCCAAGCCCCTAAACAGGCTGACTCTGGTGGTGGTGGTGCCCTTTGGTGTAACTATTTACACTGCGAGAGTTTGTGGCTATAGCCAGTTCATAGCCTTAAGGTTTATGGTTTTCTCACACAAGTTTATGTGGGCACATGACTTGAACTTGAGAACGTTGCAAAACAAACTTTTTCAAAACTTTAACTGGTAACTTCTTTCTTTACTTTACTCCTCCATTTCACCAGGGCTTTGGCCTGTTGGGCTGCGGCACCTGCTGCTTTCTTGCTCTTTGTCGTCGTCTGAGGTAGTCTCATCTGTAGGTTCCTTGTCTTTTCTTTCTTGATCTTCATCTGTTTCCTTTGCTGCATCTGTTTCTTTATCTCTGTCTTTTCTTTCTTCTTTGGGACATGGTGCTACATCTAAGGCATACCAGCCTCTTTCTCCTTGGTGCATGGTGAACTGCACTGTGTCTCCCATCTTTAAGTTTCTGCCAGGGTGTCCTCTGGGCAAGTGGGCTCTCACATCCCTCCTATTAACGAAAATGCCCTCTTTCATACCCGGTGCCACAATAAAGCCGTATCCGCTTTTCAAGTTAAAGTCTTCCACAACTCCTCTACAAAGGGGTCCTCTGACCTGGGCTTTGGCTCTTCTCAGGAACCTTTTCTCCTGTAGGTCTCTGGCTGTGACTTCTCTCTGCTCTGGAGACTGTGGTGCAGGGGACAGCGTTGTTCTGTTGCGACGCCTGGTCTTGCGGGCTGGGTTTTGCCGGGCTGTTACTTCAATGCCTGCAGGGCCCCAGGTGAGGTTTCTGGGCTGATCTTCGTCAGCAGACGGTGTCAAGTCCTCCTCATCCCAACGTGAATAGGGTAACATCTCCGGCTCTGAGTATTGCTCCACTGCCGGTGGCTCCGGAGTCAGCTCTTCAGCTTCCTGGCCTCCTCTCCCCCTTAGTTCTTCTTGGCACTCCTTTGGTGGCAGTGCTGGGGATGGGCTTTCTTCAGCAGGCTCAGGCAGGGGACTCTTTGGCGTGGTTGCTGCAGGGGTTGCCTGAACCCTCTTGGGGGTGTGCGGAGGGAGCAGATACCGATCCACCATCTCTTGTGGGAACTGGGCCTCTAGGTCAGCCTTCAGCTTCCAGTATTCGGGGTCCTCTCCTATCAGGGACTTCCTAGCAGGGACCTCTTTGGACTGGGGAGCGGTGTCTGCTCTGGCCTTGCAGGCCGGGGTAAATGGTGATGCAATCTCTTTGCGGGCCGCGCCCTGTATGGCGGCGGCCTGGTCTTGGCGGGCCGCGCCCTGTATGGCGGCGGCCTGGATCGGCGTCGCAGCTGCGATGGGATCTGTGCAGGCTGGGCTGGGCGTCGCTGCAGGGACCGGGTCTTGGTGGGCCGAGCAGGGCATCGCTGCGGCGGCCGGGGCTTGGCGGGCCGCGCCTGGCGTGGCTGCGGCCTGGTTCAGCACCTCACTTGCGGCGCGGACGAGCGTTGCTGCGGCGGTGGGGTCTTGGCGGGCCGGGCCTAGCAGGGCGGCGGCCTGGGTCAGCGTTACGCCTGCGGCGCGGATGAGGGTCGCGGTGGCAGCCGGTTCTTTGCGGGCCGGACTGGGCGTTGCTGCAGGGACCGGGTCTTGGTGGGCCGAGCAGGGCATCGCTGCGGCCGCTGGGGCTTGGAAGGCCGCACCTGGCGTGGCTGCGGCCTGCTTCAGCGTCGCCGCACCGGACGCCTCTTCGGGGACCGCGGGCGTGGCAGCAGGGGTCGGGGCACTTGCGCTGGCCGGGGCATCACTCGACTCACCCACCGGTGGCAGCATCGGGGTCTGCGTCATCGCCGTCCTGTCTGGCACTCGGCGCGCGGCTCTCCTTTCATAGGCCCGAACCGCCGCGGTCATCTCCAGCATTTCCATTCGTTCTTCCCGGATCTGCTCCACGACCCGGGTCTCCAGTCGGTCGCAGAACTGGGCCAGCTCCCGATACCACCAGGCAGCGGAGCCCGGTTCTGGATTTCTGCGGTCAGACGCCATTTCTTCTGCGCCCTCTTCTGCACGACTCTCCAGCTGTGGACTCGCCGTTGCCTCTGATAGCAAGCTGTTCAGTTTCTGCTCTGCCTCTTTCAGCAGCTCCTCTCCCAGCAGCAGGCTTGTGGCTTCCTTTCTGTCCCGACGTCTCTGGACGCCTCCGCTCTCATAGCTGGCAAGGTCAGAACTCTGCAGGGGATCTCTGGGTAGCCACACCTCTTCGTGGGCGGTAACTTCTCCCAGCGCGGGCTGCTGTTGTTTTTCAGCGCGCTTTTCATGGTGGCAATATGGCGGCGCTTCCAATTTTTCAAGCGGACCGCCTAGGCACATGGTCACCTGTCTGAACAGGTCTAGTCCTTATCCTGTTCGTGACGCCAGATGTGAAGCCCCTCAAGTGTTGTGTCGGTGCATTACCTTCAGGGACTCCACTCAGCTGGATCTGGTCACAGGTAGGAGATCTTCTTCTTGTCGTGACGCCACTCTCAGTATTGCGGCCAGTAGGGACCGCCACTGCAGGTTGAGGGACGCCTGGGGCTGATGGTGTGTGCAGTTAGTTGGAATAGCCTCCTGAGAGTGAGGCAAGCCCCAGGGCCCTGTGTAGGTGCGTAGAACCACAAGGCGCAGAATAACTCCACACAGGCAGAATGTCTTTCAGGGTTTTTACTCACTTCAGGTGGCAGGGTGAGTAACCCGGGCGTAGCTGGGATGAACCAGGCGGGAACCAGGTGTCCTTCAGGCTGACTTGTGAGGGTGACTACTAACTCGCCTTCCTTAGCCCTTGGTGGTTTGGGGTGACCCCGACTTTGAGTCCCTATGGGGGTCACCCAGGGAAGTTGCTGAAGCCTCACTCCCCTTCAGTTGCCGTTTGCTTGTTGCCTGGGCCAGATCACTCCAGCTGCTTGCCTCCTGTGAACTGTGGGCCCTAACTGTGGCTACGTGGCTGCGGCTTTTAGGTGTTGTGGTGTGGGCTTTGAGGGCCCCACACCGGCAGGTTTAGCAAGGAAAGGTGGATCTATCCCCGCTCCGGGATCTGCCGCCCGTTTGGGCCTGGTGCTCTCTAGCAGTCTCCTTACTTCCCACTCCGTTGCTCTCTCTCTAGCTGAAGATGGATTTCGGGTAGCACTCCTAGTTGACCGTTCTCCCCCGTCAGTAGCCACTGCGCGGGCGCTGTTAGACAGCAACAGCCCCACAGGTCTGCTCCTCACTGAGCCCTATGGAGTTCTGCTCTAACTGACTCACTGCCCCTCCTCTCCTGTTCTTGCCTACGCCACCTAGCAACCAGACTCTCTTACCACACCCCTTGAGAGGAGATGGAGGCTTTTGGCCCCCTCCACTATTCCAGTGAAGGTCAAGGCTTTTCCCCCTCCTGGGATCCCCAGGGGTCCTCTCATGGGTACATGTGTGAGAGCTGATTACTATGCGCCTGTGTTCCACACCCCTGTCAGCCTTCTGGATTACCTGTGTTGTACTGTCCCCAGCATGGGTGCAGTACTCAGTGGTGCCTGACCAGGTCAGGGGCGCCACATTGTCTCCTGCTTGTGATAGTTTTCTCACTGTCAGCTCTTACAAGCAGCAGGCAGGGGAACCAATAAAAAATGCACTTACAAATGGTATAAACAGGAACTATTAGTCAAGGGATCTGTATTACTGCAGCTTATAATTGTATGAACTCATCTACTAAATCACTACTCTTCTATATAAAACACAAATTATATCTTCAGCATGATGGGACAAACAGAGAAACAAGGACGTCAAAGGTAGTTGGGAAGAGGTCTGAACTGTGCCTGATGGAGTTGATAAATATTGTTCTTTAGCTCTCAGTAAGTCAAAGACTGACTTTCTCTCTACACAGGAGAGCATGGACTAGCTGTCAGACTAGAGATCACATGGGGTAGTTGTCCATAATATAGGGATGTAAAAAATATATATATACAGTACAGACCAAAAGTTTAGACACACCTTATCATTCAAGGAGTTTTCTTTATTTTCAGGACTCTGAAAATTGTAGATTCACACTGAAGGCATCAAAACTAGGAATTAACACATGTGGAATGAAATACTTAAAAAAGTGTGAAACAACTGAAAATATCTCTTATATTCTAGGTTCTTCACAGTAGCCGCCTTTTGCTTTGATTACTGCTTTGCACAGTCTTGGCATTCTCTTGATGAGCTTCAAGAGGTAGTCACCGGAAATGGTTTTCCAACAGTCTTGAAGGCATTCCCAGAGATGCTTAGCACTTGTTGGCCCTTTTGCCTTCACTCTGCGGTCCAGATCACCCCAAACCATCTCGATTGGGTTCAGGTCTGGTGACTGTGGAGACCAGGTCATCTGGCGTAGCACCCCATCACTCTCCTTCTTAGTCAAATAGCCCTTACACAGCCTGGAGATGTGTTTGGGGTCATTGTCCTGATGAAAAAAAAATAATGGTCAAACTAAACGCAAACCGGATGGAATAGCACGCCGCTGCAAGATGCTGTGGTAGCCAAGCTGGTTCAGTATGCCTTCAATTTTGAATAAATCCCCAACAGTGTCACCAGCAAAGCACCCCCCCACACATCACACCTCCTCCTCCATGCTTCACGGTGGGAACCAGCCATGTAGAGTCCATCCGTTCACCTTTTCTACAAAGACACGGTGGTTGGATCCAAAGATCTCAAATTTGGACTCATCAGACCAAAGCACAGATTTCCACTGGTCTAATGTCCATTCCTTGTGTTCTTTACCCAAACAAGTCTCTTCTGCTTGTTGCCTGTCCTTAGCAGTGGTTTCCGAGCAGCTATTTTACCATAAATGCCTGCTGCACAAAGTCTCCTCTTAACAATTGTTCTAGAGATAAGGTGTGTCCAAACTTTTGTTCTGCACTGTATGTATATACAGTATTTCTATATATATTTCTCTCCCTCTCTCTCTCTGTATATATATATATTTATATAGGAGTGCTACTTTGAAGACTGACCCGACTGTGTTACAATACTGGAATGGAGTCCTGCAATATTTTTTTATTAATCAGCTTATGATTCTTTATCCAAAAAGACCCCTATAAGAACAGTCCTCTTTGAGATATTGCACCTGCTGAAAATCAGAATTCGGGGCCCCATTACAGATTCTCTTTATAAATTCACAATTGCATTACTTCAAGGTATTCCCATCGCCCTCAGCCTCCACTTCTGCAGCACTAGATCTAATATACATCTACAGCTGCTTACGAGGGATTCTGGTTGTTTTATAAAGAAAAACAAAGTCTCGGTGTGAGGAAAGGATGAAAAATAAAGGAACTGATAAGCAGCGGGAGATCAAGGAAGAACTGACGAGTAATAAGAACAATACGAATGTAACGAAGCCCATAGGGAATGTGATTCGTGCATCCAAAATGTGTATCCTAAGGTAAGATTGGTCACAAATTCCAAATATGTAACAACAATCCCTTGCCCCCCACCCCCAAAAAAAAACCTTCAATGAAGAATTTTCAAAGTTCTTGTTCTTCATCCTTTATCCTCTACAATGTAACTAAATAGATCTGAAAATCCAAAAACTAAATAGAAATAATTGCCTGGGCGTTTTCTTAGAGTGACATTAACCTCAGATATTTCTTTGGCAAAACCGATTCTATTTTGCAGAATTAGGGCTTTTATTTTAATATAAAAAGTCTGTGTGAACGGCTCATACAAAGGATTTCTGATCTGTATAGAAGTAAAACGGTGAAATGATACAAAGCTAGAAAAGCCTCAGTGACTCAGTAAACGCTGCTGGTAATCAGTAAAACTCGAATAATTTCTATAGCTAATTTTCCAAGTACTCTGATAAATGTTATTTAAAGAGGTTCACTTCTTTGGATAACCCCTAAGGATTTTATTAAAGTTGATTTTTTATTATATTGACGACCTAGCCAAAGGATATCATCAATATGTCACACAGAGATTTTCACAAACTTTGACGACTGTCATGGCGGTGTCGGGTTCTATTCCAACTACAGATTCTGACCCTCCTCCACCTGATAAGTCCTCTGGTGTCCTCAGGCGTCGACCTGCTGAGTGCTAATTCAGAGGCAGGCTAGTAGCAATTAATCTCTAGAAGTCTGCTTGTTAGTCTCATTTGATCACCTGTTCTGGGGAAGCCAATCACATCTGCTCCCCTCCTATATATGCTGGCTGGATCCTTCCACCTATGCCAGCTATAGTTTATCTTAGTGGGTCTGGGGAGGCGTGGTGAGCCAAACTATCTTGTGTTATACCTTTTACTGTGTGCAGTTGTGGAGGTAACTGTTATTGACTTTTGTTGCTACCCTCCTGCTCTTGTTTTTCTCCTGAGTCTCTCTTTCTTTATTCTTGTGTGTATGCAGTGTGAAGTGTCAGACTGGTTACCGGAGGAATCACCAGTAATACCAGGCCTGGCCGCGGTTACCTGCACTGAACTTTGGAGCTCTCACCTGAGCTTCAGAGTGCAGCTTGGACTGAACTCGGGGTTTGCAGGACTGAACCGCGAGCACCGACTGATTCCCCGGAGATTGCGGTCCAGTTCATGGCAACTGTGGACAGGCCGGGCTGAACTACGAAGCTTTCACCTGAGCTCTGGAGTTCAGCCCGGCCTGTCCGCAGCTGTGACATTAACTGAACCGCAGTCGCCGTAGAATCATTCGGCACTCGTGGTTCAATCCTCAAATCCTGAGTTCAGTCCAGGCTGCACTCTGGAGCTCAGGTGAGAGGTCCAGAGTTCAGTGCAGGTAACTACGGCCAGGCCTGGTATTACTGGAGGTTCCTCCGGAAGCCAATCCGATTCTGGCAGTGTGTCAGAGTTTTGGATCTCTGTTGTCTGTCCTTATCAATTAACCATCTCGCCCCTGACTTGTCCCACCCTGAGGGAACGGGGGATTAGAGTAGTATTTTTGGTGAGGTGTGGTGATCCAAATTGTGATACCTGTTGCTACGTGTAGTTTTAAAGTTGGTTTTCTTTATTCTTGTGTGTGCAGCATGTGAGAGTTTTGGTTTTCACTTGTCTGTCCTTATCTGTTAACCATCTTACTCCTGCGTCATCCCTTCCTGAAGGGAAGGGCAGTATTAGAGTAGTATTTCTGGGAAGGTGTTGTGATCCAGACTATCTAGTGTGATACCTGTTGCTGTGTGTGGTTGTGGGGTTAACCCTTGAAGCCTTTTTGTTGCTGCCCTCCTGCTCTTGTTTTTCTCCTAAGTCTCTCTTTCTTTATTCCTGTGTGTGCAAAGTGTTTCACAGTTTTGGTTCTACTTTGTCTGTCCTTATCCGTTAACCATCTTACTTTTTCGCCATCCCTTCCTGGAGGGAAAGGAGATATTAGAGTAGTATTTCTGGGGAGGTGTGGTTATCCAGACTATCTGGTGTGATACCTGTTGCAATGTGTAGTTTTGAAGTTAACTTTTGTTGCCTTTTTGTTGCTATCCTCCTGCTCTTGTTTTTCTCCTAAGTCTTTCTTTCTTTATTCTTGTGTATGTGCAGCATGTCAAAGTTTTGGTTCTCCCTTGTCTGTCCTTATCTGTTAACCATCTTTACCCTGCGTCATCCTTTCCTGGAGGGAAGGGCAGTATTAGAGTAGCATTTCTGGGAAGGTGTTGTGATCCAGACTATCTAGTGTGATACCTGTTGCTTTGTGTGATTGTGGAGTTAACCATTGTTGTCTTTTTGTTGCTGCCCTCCTGCTCTTGTTTTTCTCCTAAGTCTCTCTTTGTCTATTTCTGTCTGTCCTTATCTGTTAACCATCTTGCCCCTGACCTGTCCCTCCTTGGGGGAAGGGGGGATTAGAGTAGTATTTCTGGGGAGGTGTAGTGATCCAGACTATCTGGTGTGATACCTGTTGCTATGTGCGGTTTTGAAGTTAACCCTTGTTGCCTTTTTGTTGCTATCCTCCTGCTCTTGTTTTTCTCCTGAGTCTGTCTTTATTCCTGTGTGTGCAGTGTTTCACAGTTTTGGTTGTCCCTTGTCTGTCCTTATCTGTTAACCATCTTACTCCTGCGAATCCCTTCCTGGAGGGAAAGGGGGGTATTAGAATAGTATTTCTGGGTAAGTGTTGCAATCCAGACTATCTGGTATGATACCTGTTTCTGTGTGTGATTGTTGAGTTAACTGTTGTGAATGTTAGTTATGTCCTGGCTGCTGGGAGGCTCCCTCTGGTGGCCAGGAAGGGTTTGGACAGAGACCAGGTGTGTTGTGCAGTGGGTGTTTCCTTTCCTAACTCTCTGCTTATTTAAGTCCTGGTCTGATTGCAGGCTGTTGCCGGATGTCAGTTGTTCTTTGTATCTCCAGCCTGCTTAATCCTGCTCTACACCACATCTATTCCAGATAAGTTCTTGCTCTTTATTTATTGTCTTGTTCTTTTGCTTATCTGGGTTTGTCATTTGTTGTGGTTGGTTTCAGTTTATTTCCTTCCAGGGATTTTCCCCCTTAGTGAATTGTTGAGGAACTCCCTGCAGTTCTGTGTGGAGTATAGCTCCTTTGGGTCCATGTGTTTATGGCTTGTTGAATTTGTTATAATTCTTGTTTTCTGTTCATTGGTATGACAAGGGCACCTGGTATAGGATGGAGTTCAGATCAAGCGATCTGAGGGCCTTTTTGTACTATCAGGAAGTTGGTATTTTGCAGGGTTTTTCTCTGGCAACCATCAGTCCCTTTCCTGTCCTTTCCTATTTTAGTCAGCGGGGGCCTCACCTTTTGCTAATCCTGTCATCTACCTGTGTATTGTGTTTTTCCTATATCACTGCAGTCTTTGAATGTGGGGGGCTTGCTATTCTTGTCTATTTTCTGAGGCAGAGAGTTATTCATCTTTCCTACCTTTAGGATAGCTAGTTCTCCGGCTGGGTTCGCGGTGCACAGGATGTTAGTTCACCCCTCGGCTACTTCTAGTTGTGTTGGTTAGTAAGGGGATGGCGGCCAGATTAGTTGCCAAGGCTCTTGTCACCTTTTTGCCAATGATTTGTGGTGATCTTACATGGTTCCGGATCATAACAGTTAACCCTTGTTGCCTTTTTGTTGCTACCCTCCTGCTCTTGTTTTTCTAGTAAATCTTTCTTTGTCTATTCCTGTCTGTGTGCAGTGTGCCAGAGTTTTGGTTTTCCCTTGTCTGTCCTTATCTGTTAACCATCTCGCTCTTGACCTGTCCCACCCTGGTGCAAGGGGGGTATTATAGTATTTCTCAGTTGTATAGAAAGGCATGGGACTCCAGCATCACCACCATTAGGAGTAATCCAGAGGTGAAAGATAGCCTAGGGTCTGCTAGCATAAGGGACAGCATAGGAGCCCCATATCCCTCAATATCCGGAAGTAACATCATGACACAATATCAGATTGGTGGGGGTTCGACACTTGACAGATATAATAGGGTTTGGATCAGAAGACTGTGTAGTGGCCACTGCTATTCAAATGATAGGATCTGCAAATCTTCTAAAATCGCCCAATTTTTCCCATTTCAATATGGATCCACACCGAATCTGATACACAGAAAACTGATCAATTGATTTTACGTCGTACCCTGGAATCACAGGTCCAATTTCTATATAGGGAAGCTGTATATAGTGTATACTCATGGCAGCTTGACTCATCCAGGGAATTATATCACCACTTCTCAGGAACAGTTCACATAATGTCATTCGGAGCTGAAATCAGTATTATTGTATGTTTCAATAAGTCCACAAAGGAAAGAGAAAATGCATGCTCTGTGTGAACACCCATCTATTCGAGCCCATAGAAATGTGAAAAGTGCGCGTATGGTGATGAGATCAAGAGATTGAACAGTCGTTCTAAGCCATCATTCCTGGCTTTGCCTCTCGTATAGAAAGGTTTGTCTTTTATGAGGTTTTCACTAACCAGGAGCCATTCAATTATTTCAAAGGTACGACACAATAAAAAAATCATTTTTTAGACTTTGAAAGAAAGAATAAACCTTCAAACGCACATAAATGACACATGGAGTCAACACGAGCCATCATTCTAATTAATGGAGGGTGATGACTCACCGTTCCGTCGGCTCAAGCACAAAAAAGTCATCATTTGGCCTCATATTTGTGATCTTATTGTGGTTACAACAACTGGACTCCAACGTGGGTCTACTAAACCAACCATGGATCTTTTTAGGGTCAACAAAGTAGATTTCAGTAGAACCACAGAAGGAATAAGGACCCAGTGGCTAGACAATATGGTGTCATGACTCATGACCCATCAGATGCCTTTTGCTGAGAAGGGGTTACAATATATTTCACTCACCTGTCTGATCTTCAGTTCTTTTGGTATTTTTTCCAGTTCTCCTACCCTACATGATGAACCATTGACCTCATGTGGTCATGTCCGTGTCGGAAATGAAGATCGCCATGGAGGACCCAAGAGCTGTAGCGACGGAAAGAACATCGGAGAGGTCATGGCCGATGACAGGTGAGTATAATGTATTTTATTATTTTTTTAAATCTTTCCTTCTTCTCCATTTATTATGCGTTGGGGTCTGGAGAACATTCTAAATTACTCTTTATGGCAACCGGGATGCTTTCAATATAGACTGTTTTATTTGGATTAATTTGAATAAAAAATATAAATTGCAATAAAAGGTCGATAAAGTGGCCCAAAAAATTATAATTTATATTAATATTATTATTTATTTTTAGACCACCATTGATTCCATGGTTGTCATGATCCAGGACCGGTATTCCACGCTCCAGAGTTTCCCAGATCCGGCCTGGTCATGTCAGGGGTTACCTCCCATCGGCCTCGTTCCGGTTTCAGGAGACACTATATCGGGGTGCTGCACCTGCATTCCAGCGCTAGCTATAGTTTTGCTCTGCAGCCAGTGACTGGCTCTGGTGAGATTTCCTGTTTGCCCTGACTCCTTGTTACTGTGCCCTAACCTGTACCCTCCCCCTTTGTCCATCTGTCCCAGTCCCTGACTTCCCGCTCCTGTCAGTTGTTTACCCATCCTGGTTCATCCTCTTCCCATGTTTGTGTCTCCTCACCCTCCGGTCTTGTCTTCTGTTCCCAGTGCCCTTTGTGTTCCCCTCTGCATACCTGATCTCCTGGCATCCGACCTCGGTTCTGTTTTCAGACCTGATCTTGCTTCTCCCTTTGCATTTACTTGACTTTCCGGCTAGACCCTGACTGATTGACTACTCTATTGCCCTCTGGTGGTTCACCTGGGAACTGCCTGCTGAAGTTACTCTGTAGTACTCCCTTCTGTTACAGTGTTACTTTGACTCTCCTTCACTACTCTGCTGCCACTTAGTGGGGAATACGCTGTACTACTTCTTCATTAGCCCTTTGTACAGCGTGACATTGGTGCTGTATATGATGAGGGGTTACTTACAAAATCCAGATACAAATTACAGTAGACACACTGGTACTGAAGAGAGAGAGGGCCTTGCCCTTTCCGGTTTACAGTTTACAGAATAATGGAGAGGAGAGAGTAGATTGGACATTTATGGCATAATTACTTAGAAATTCTGCATCACAAGAGTAGGGTGTAAACAGGACTGCAAAGATAAGCAGCCCCGAAAGTAGAGTTACCACCGTGCGGGAGACTCGGTTAGTATAACGCTCCTGGTCTAATCCCCCTAGCCCTTCCACCATCATATTATAGCACAATATTCGGGTCCCCATAAACTTATATGGGGATTGGCGTCCGGGCAGATATGCTGGACTAATTCTGGTCCCGAACAGGTTTTTGGTTTTTTTTTTCAAAAGCTGGTTGGACCTGCCGATCTTGAATATTTGCGGGTTCGCCCATCACTAGTGTTATAGTAACTACTGCTTGTTAAGAGCAGTTGGATATTAGGATGGGCACGACTCAAGCCCCCGAGTATAATGGAAATCAATGGGGAACTCAAACATTTTTCCAGAAGATTCCAGCAGAAAAAAGCTTTAGTCCCCCATTAACTTCCATTATACCCGGGTCCTTGAGTTGCGCCCATCCAAGCATCCATCTGCTCTTAACAAGTACCGAGCACCTGAGCATTGTGCTACTCACTCAACACAACTGATAACTTGGTTTATGTCACTGTCGTTTCCCTGCTGTTCTGAGACTAGTGACAGCCTTAGGACTGGAGCCTCCCATCGCCATCTTGACGAAGTTTCCTTTCCTTTGGCATCTCATGAGTTAATTTCAGGTTTTGTTGCCAAAAGCTCTGAGCAGGGCAGGTCAGCTATAGTTGCTTTGAGCCCACGCCCATTTAGGTTAAATTCTGCAGCTATCCCAGCAGTCCTTGCTGCTGTTAGAGTTCATACTACTCTGGCCAGCCTGGTGGAAGGAGCTGCTGAGTAATTATTTTGTGCCCATCCACCTTCTACTTTACAGTCTGTCTGCTGCTTTGAAGTTTGGTGTTTTGTATCCTTCTGTTTATTCCCCCATCTGTCTTTCCTTTCCCTTCATGTTTATTAGTTTAGTGGTGAGTCTAGTGAACTCGTCAACCTACTCACTAGACAGGGTGAGTTTAGGGCCAGCTGAGGGTCCAAGGTATCTTCCTTGCCGACAGGCTGAAAGAACCTGTATAAGGACGCTAGGGAGCTCAGGAATCAGATTGAGGTGAGTTCAGGGGGTGCTCCCTCACCTCTCTCCCTATTGGCAGAGACCTCTGTTGTATTGTGATCCCAGTGTTCCCGCCATTTTTTTGGTCGTGTTTTAGTAGTGCGTCAGACACCAATCAGTCTGAATGATCATGTCACATGTTACATATGGACATCTCTTACTCCGTGCATCACAGTTTAGTGGAGAATTCCTTTAACTCTATTCTCCTTACTTTCAATTGAGTCCAATGGAGACCCAACTTTAGCTGTAAAGTAGGTCGTATCTGACAACCATAAAAGAAGCCTGCAAGACCTGCGATTTCTGCCGGCTGGCTCTCCCTGCAGATCACTCCGGTAGTGATTACCTTGGTAAGTGCACATTAGAACATTACAGATAAAGCAATTCCCTAGCATGGAAACCCTCAAACGGAAGACACGCTGTCAAAGATAGGATTGGCTGTGAAGTGTCTACACGGCTTTCCCTGTACCCCTGCGATAAATAACGTGCAGGTAAAACAAATATTACTTGGCCCGCTGTGCAAAATGGGTTAAAGAATGGAGAACTCCGAAATGTCCCAGCGCCAGTCATGGGAATGAATGAGCAAAAATGCTAAAATAAAAAAAAGGAAGAATACGATTAGTAATGAATATATAAGCAGCTACGTCTCTGCTCTACCGGTTCTTTCATTGGGTTCCCGCTGCGGGGCAAGCTCTGTATCTGCTGATCACAACGCTGCTCCTGTACAGGGATGCATCAGATCAGTATGGCTTTTGTATATGTGTGGAATCGGCAATGCATACATCCTACACCGCTAAGTATATATGATTTCTGAAGAGACGAGGAATCCGTTCTGTGACAGATGAAAATGCAAAGTTATCACAGCGATAAGACAAATCCAGGCTAGTCGTGCTTTATTGTATAACGTTCGATGAATAATGCAGCGTTTCCTCCTGCTAGAGGGATTTGCTGGGGCTGTAGGCTCGTTCCTATTTATGTTGCTTATGGCTGTGTATACTTTCTGTTTTATGGCATATTATTAATACTTAATGAATAGATGCCAACATAGGAACTCAATGTCCCGGGACTGGTTGTTGATAGCGCAACCATTGTATAAGAGAAATACGAGACATAAACTGGTATATAATGGTCTCATGTGCTCAGCTGCAATTAATTTCAGTAGGTTTAAAGCTGCAATACCCATTAATGGCCACTAGAGTGTACGAAACTGTGGTGCTTGGGCCCTATTGTCACGCTAGGTATGGGAAAGTACTAAGCGAACGTCAAAAGGGAAAGGAAACCCTGTGTCTAGGGAAGGGGGAGATGTTGACCTGTGACCAAGCCTACCGCTGGTCCCTGAGTTTCCTTACTGCCTTAGATAGGTTCTGCACCTATGTGCCGAGCAGGATATCTGACCCTATGCTGAGTGTGATCTTAGCCCAAGAGGGGATGAGCTCTTTGTCAACCCCACTAGGCACTAAACGACACACAACTTATTTGTAGACGACTCAGTAAAAAGTTTAGTAAAGAGCAGCAATAGTCGTACTGATAAGTGCAAGCTACCTGCTTGCATCCAGAGCGTGTGAAGAAACTGAATATCACCTGCACAAGTCCAGGGAAAAGTAGAGTATGTAAATCCAAAGGGAAATACAGATGATTAGCAGCTGAAGGGAAGAGGAGCTCTGCTGGGTCCTAAAGGGAAAAGGATGAAAACCCAGTGTCATGAACAGCCGAGGGAGTCACTCGGAAATCCCGCAGCTGTTCGCTGGTTTGTCACACAACTACTCTCTAACGCCCCCCTTGTCTGTAGGGCACTTTTGGTACTGCAGGACAATGCATAAGATGAGGCTGCTGAGCTGATAATGCCAAATATTGGAGGTCTCACAGCAAGGGTAAATGTATATATCACCGATTCCCGCTAATAGAATAAATATATACTTCGGTACCCTTAATGATAGCACTCCAATAATTCTATGCAATAACAATTACGCTGCCACCACCCAGACTTTCTACAGGTAGCTGGGGACCCGTTACAGATAGCATAAGGCCCTTCGGGGTTTTAGATTTGTATATAAAGCATGAGGAAAGAAACTATTAAATTTTATATATTTAATCCGAAAATAGGCAGTGTTTAAAAAAATATACAAGGATTTACAAAAGGGAACAATACACATACAGTATAGACAGTTACATTAAAATAAAAGGCATAAACATGAAACTTACTAAACTTGTGCCATAGAAGTGACGTCTGCTTAGGGAGTGGAGGGACTCCTAGAGAAGAAGATATTAGAGACAGCCAGCATCACCTCTTTCTGATGCCCTCCAAACTGACTGACCCCCCCCCAGAAAGTAGCCAGGCTCTCTTATGCCTTCGCTACTTCCCCTTGGCTGTGACATCATTTTACAGTCTCTTGTGGGCTGTGCTTGAGATGCTCACACAGTTCCTTAATTCTGGGTTTTTTCATATCTCTGCCCCTGGGTCACACAGGTGAAAGACATTAGCATCATTTTTTATATCTCGATTTTACATTTACATAGATATCAAACACAACGCCTCTAGCACGATTTTACTGGCCAATACTAATTTGTTGTGATACCGGCGATCTCCCCGTTAAGCGAGATGGTGCGCTGTGTTCAGCACGACACCGGGAGTCTGGCAATATGTTTTCCATTTTTCTAGCATTAACGTAGCGCTTAAAAACTGCTTTGGAGGTTTTCACGCCAATAGGACAAAGGACTGTCTTTCTCTGCATTTTTGTTTTCTGTAGATCTACCATCATCAATGTCATAAATACCCCAAGCTTCCAGGCCGATCAGATAATCGTCATGACGATCTGTGGCTGATGGCAAAACGGAGGGGGGTGAAGACCCTCCAACAGTTTTACATGACACCCAGCAGAGGAGAAACCTAGTACACTAAATATTCAACCCAAGGGGAAATACAGTGGTTAGCAGCTGAAGGGAAGAGGAGCTCCGCTGGGTCCTAAAGGGAATAGGATGAAAACTCAACGGAGGATTAATGTTAACACTATATAAAAATAAAGATTATTATTATTATTATTATTATTATTATTACAACAAACAACATATATCTAGACGACACAGTAAGAAGTTCAGTAAAGAGCAGCAACAATCATACTGATGAGTGCAAGCTGCCTGCTTGCATCCAGAGCTTGTGAAGGAACTGACTATCACCAGCACAAGTCCATGAAGAATGAGAATATTCAACTCAAGGGGAAATACAGATGATTAGCAGCTCATATGAAGAGTAGCTCACCTAGGTCCTAAAGGGAAAAAGATGAAAATAGTTACACATCAGAGTTGAGGAGCAGAGCTTAGTAGTTCCATTGGAGTTTAGGCACAGAGCTTCATAGTTACATATAAGTGTTGATGCACAAAGTGATTACACATAACAGTTGAGGCACAGAACATGGTGGTTACTAAATAAAATCAGACATAGAACTTTGCAAGTGCCTATCAGGGCTAAGGCACAGAGCTTGTTGGTTTCATTACAGTTGAGGCAAAGAGCTTGGTAGTTACACATCAGAGTTGAGTCACAGAGCTTGGTGGTTTTCTTAGCATTTAGGCACAGAGTTTCATAGTTACATATCACAGTTGATGCACAGAACTTGGTGGTTACATAGCAGATTCAGGCATAGAACTTTGCAAGCACACAGCAGAGTTGAGGCAAAAAGCGCAGTGGTCTCATTAGGTTTGAGGCAAAGAGATCAATAGTATTATAAGGTCTGAGGCAAAAAGATTAGCAGTTACACATCATAGTTGAGGCACTGAGCTTGGCAGTTACTCACTAAAGTTCAGGCACAAAGCTTCATAGTTACTTGTGAGAGTTTAGACAGAGTTGACACTTATACATTAGAGTTGATAGATAGAGATGAGTGAACCTTTCAAAGTTTGGTTCACTGATCTTTACCGAGCTTCCGGGTATTCGGCAAAAGTACCGAACCCATTGAATTCAATGGGAGGCCAAACGTGTTGTAAAATGGTGTAGGGGGCTGTAAAAGAAAGAAAATAAAGCAGGACATACTTACTGAGTCTCCAGAGCGGCTGTAACTGCTCCCGCGGCTGTACTTCCTGGGCCACTGATTATCCCTCATACATATTCACTGCTTTCCCCCCCCACCAGTCTATCTGATTGGCCACAGTCAGACCGCGCCCCCAGACAGCGCTTGTGATTGGTTGGAATCAGAGACCCTCTCTGTGGGTCACTATTGTGGTGTAAAATAAATAAAATTTTTGCCAGGAGATACAGGTCTGTGAACTCAGTGACCTCACCTGGGGTGAGGTCACTGAGTTTATTGAGGTCAACTGAAGTCAGGTTACCTGCATTCACAAGTGGAGGACCATGGGAACCTGAAAAGGGTGAATATGTATGAAGGATAATCAGCGGCCCCAGGAGTACAGACTCAGTAAGTATGTTGTGCTTTAACCCTTTCACTTCCTTTTTTTGACAGTGATTTCCCTGCCCAATCACAGCCAAGCCAATACTTGATATGGCTATGATGGGGCCTGGACTGGGTTTTCTGCAAACGAACACTTGCCAAACAAACCGACTTAGGCTACCGAATCTGAAATTGGCGAATGCGATCCGAACAGGTTCTTTCATCTCTATTCATAGATACATATCAGAGTGAAAAATATAGCACCCCAATGTTCTTACAGATTGATCTACCCTTTCACCTTCAGCCATCCCCCACCTTGAGCCCCACAGTAATCAGAACCATCGTACTAATAATCAAAATGCCATCCTTAGCGCTCTTATAGTCCAGATCACTTGACTGCCCTACTGCAGAGGCTTCCCAACTGGCTTGTTAACCCACCAACCCATTAAACTCCCACTCCCCATCCCTTAATGAACACACAACACCATCATTGGATAAATTGGCCAAATCGGCCACTTTTTATTAACAAACAATACAAATAAATAACCTTTTATATAAACGCAAGGGAGGTTCTTGGAGCCCCAAAACCTGACGGACACCGAATATTATTTATCAAACCATCTGGCATTTTTGCCTCAAGCCGCGACCACAAGCTCAGGGGCACCACCATGGCCGGAAAACCTTGTCCCTAATCAACTCTCAGGGGACCCCACCCTGGAGAGCCCCCAAGTCCTCCAGGCAATTACCATTCCAGAATAAACAAGGGGGGGTGGTCCCCCCACGCTGACATTTCCACCAACTCCAAGAGCCCCCCCCCGCCACCGCTCGCCGAAATGACCAGAACACACAACAGTAAAATACAGTTACCAAAGCTCCTCCCCCACAAAAGATTGAAACGTAAAGCGGGAGGGGGGACCTTCTATGTTGGTGCCTCTCGCCGATATGGTGGCCCACCTCCCCCCTGGACATATATTTTACATCTATTAACCCACCTCTTAAACTATTGACCCCGGAAAAGCCCGCTCCTCCCCTTCAGCTAAATTAACCCCTTGGTTGCCCTGCAAAGGAAAGTCATGGGTCACTACGCCCATTGCTCCGCTTTGGCTCCGTTCTGCCTTTTTTTTCACTCTCTTCCAGTCTTTTGCAAACATTTAATGTAATCCACAAAGAACATTGGTGTATGATCACACCGGACAATTTGCCGCTGACACTTTCCCGCGATGCGTTTGCCATAATACATTGCATGTGTTGGACCAGTACTGACAGCTGACTAAATTGGTTATTTCATTCCATCATTGCTTACTCCCATGATGCAAACAGAATGGTCCGCGCACTTTACCTCTTACCTCCGAATTGCGTGCGGGCAACAATTGACTTTGATCGGATGCCTGTCAGCGGAGCAAATCAGAGGCAAGCTTATTGTAAGGAAACAATTCCGGAGCAGTCAAGCAAATTGATGTTTTCAATGTCCGCCGGTCTAATAGATAAGATGCAAACACTCCATAATAAAAAATGCCGCTCTACTACATTACACTTAAGCGTTATTGCTAAAAAATAAAATTGCCTCCTCCATTCACACCTCTCCATCATTAGTCATCTTCTGTTGCGCCCGAAAAAAAACACCCTTCTTCCACCTTGTCTTCACCGCAAGTGGTAAGTATGGTTGCATAAACAGCGCCTCTGTTTGCCATAGGCCGTGTCTGGTATTGCAGCACAATACTATCCATTTCAATGGGGACAAGTTGCAAAACCAGATAATTCACATAGCCATCATTTTTTCTATTTTTGGGGGGAAAAGAATTAGTCATAATAATATGTAAGGTGTTTATGTCAAATCTGATAGTTAGAGTATGGTAGGTCTCATGAGAACGTACTGAAATAGGGGTGTGACTTAGTTTGGTGGATTCATTGAGTGTCTTTTATGTAGCTATGAATTCTGCTATTTGATTTCATGTAAGAAACATCTAAATTATATACATATTCACGAAGGGTATAAAATAAACATACATTTCAATCAGGGATTGTAGCCGCGACCAGGCCCAGTGGTGCAGGGGGCCCGCCGACCACAGCACCTGTTTCAGCTGGATGTGCGTCTGAAGCTAAAATGCATTGTAGCACAGAGACCTGTCGGGTCCCTGCACTGTGATGTGCCGACCGCCGATTAAGGCTATGAATATTCACTGCTCCCCATGTCCATGATCCTGGGCAAGGGGAGCAGCGAGTATTCTGACACAGCTGACAGTGCTGTAAGTGGGCGCGCATGACAGTGACATCATGCGCTGCACCGCTTACATGCTGGTCAGTTGTCTGGATGCCAGCATCAGAGGATGACACCAGGGGAGCGGCGGTAAGGTGATTGTAATCATTTTATTTTGTTTTTTACTGAGCACGGCGTGCTGAGGGATCATAATTACCCAGATGCGGACATATACCAGGTTGGGGGCTATATACCAGGATACGGACATGATTGGAACATATACCAGGATGGGGCTATATACCAGGATGCGGCCAGTATGGGGACATATACCAAGATGGGGATATATACTTGGATGGGGACATGATTGGAACATATATCAGGATTGGGCTATACACTGTAATGGCTATATGATGGGGACATATACCAGGATGGGGGCTATATACCAGGATAGGGACATATACCAGGATGGTGCTATATACCAGGATGCGTACATGATTGGGACACATGCCAGGATGTGGCTATATACCAGGATTCCAGTAGGATTGGAACAAATACTAGGATAGGGCTATATCCCAGGATGGAGACATGATGGGGCCATATATACCAGGATGGGGACATCATGAAGCTATATACCAGGATGGGGACATGAATGGGACATATATCAGGATGGGGCAATATACTAGAATGTGGCCAGGATAGGACTATATACTAGGATGGGGTTATATACCAGGATTGAGACATGATGGGGCCATATATACCAGGATGGTAACATGGAGGGAATATACATACCAGGATGGGGCCAGACTTGATTCCAGAAATATGTCACTCACTGATCTACTTGCTGTCATTTTGATACAATCCCTGTTCTCTCTGCTGTAGCTCTAGCAGTGCTCTGAATGCTAAGCCCTGTATAACCCCACTCACAACACTGATTGGCAGTTTTTTGTGTAAACTACATAGGTAGAAAGCGGCTAATCAATAATAGGTGGGGAGACTAGGAGGCATGAGACAACTAGTCCTCTGGTGACAATCTCCTGCTGGTAAAACACGGATTTTAATGATACAACACTCAGCCTAGTAAGTGACAAATCACTGAAATCAGCCCCTACTTCATGCAGCTCTCATATTACATAGCAAAAACCTGCTGAACGAGTTTCTTGAAAAAGGTTTGTTTTTTTTCATTTTTGGTAAATTTTTCTTTTCTCATCTGGCAATTTTTTACACTGACCAAAGACTCTAACTTATTGTTGGTTCAGTACATTAGAAGCAATGATAAGACCTTGACTTTATCTTTGGTGTGCAAGCATCTAATAAGCGTGTGCAAAGGTCATTGTAAAGGGAGGGGGAACAGGTGGAGGCCAAAAAATCACCTATTGTGATTGGTGGATCCTATGTTATTACTTATGCATAAATGTGTCACCTGTCATTGTAATACTACCTCTGCTGATAAGACAGGAAATACGAAAATAGCCCTAGTGGCCAGTGTGTAAATTGCAAGATTACTAACTAAGTTGTTTGTAAATACAGATAATGGTTACACATGGGCGAACCTGTAAATGTTCGGGTTTGGTGGGTCTGCCCGGACTTAAAAAAATGTCCATTTCAGGGCTGGACTTGAACCCAAACATGAGCTGAACCCCATACAAGTCTATGGGGACCTGAACTTGTGTGCTGTAAAATTGTGCTGGTTGGCGCTAGGGGGGGCTGCAAAGCAGGAGAATTATACTTACTAAGTCTCTTGTGCAGCTGCTCTATTTTTAAATTAAGTTTTTTTTCTGTTTTTGTGTTTATTTCTTTTTACGTACAGGGTTAGTAATTGGGGGACCTTCTACACTCCTCCCCATTACTAATCTTGGGCTTTATGGCAGCTGTTATTTTTTTGACAAATCACAACCGTTATTACCCCCTTATATTACCCCGATTATCATCACATCAGGGCAATCGGGATGAGTAGAGCAAAGAACCGGAATTGGTGCATCTAATTGATGAGACAATTCTGGGCAGCTGCGGGCTGCTATTTTTAGGCTGGGGGGGCCCAATAACCATGAACCTCCACAGGCTGAGAATACCAGCTCCCAGCTGTCGGGCTTTATCATGACTGGGTATCAAAATTGAAGGGGACCACTTGCCATTCTTTAAATTATTTATTTAAATAATTAATAAAGCCACATAGGGTCCCTTGTATTTTGATACACAGCTGGGGACTGCAGCCTGTAGCTGTCTGCTTTATATGCACTGATATCAAAATAAAGCATTTTTAATTTTTTTTTTATTTGTTTAAACACTCTAAAACCAATTAAGTCGGCAGTCTGACTACAACCAATCCCAGACACTGTCACAGATAGTTGGCAGGGGAAGCAGTGAATATGCATGAGATCTAATGAGCGGACCCAGAAGCAGCGTGACATAGGTATATATGTCCTGTTTTAATCTCAACTTTGCTTCCTTTTTAACTTCTTTTAACCTGAACAGTAATACAGACTTCCCGGAAAAGTTTGTGTTCAGGGTCCATGTACGGACCCCAAACTTTACAGTTAGGGTTCGCCCAACACTTATAATGATATGATAATAATGATATTTATTTTTAAAAATATATGAACTACTATAACATGATTTAAGCAAAAAAAAAATCATTTTTATAGCACATTTCATTAAAATTATTGCGTAGAGAATAATTAACAGTAAAGATAAAGTATAACAAAAATAATGTTGAAAACAAAAGCCTAATCCTATCAAACGCTGATCTGTAGGCGAAGTCAAAAAGTTATTATATAACTATTCAGTATTTCTCACCAACCAAATAAGCAATGTGCCGTCATGCATGCGAGAAACTTTCCTGCACCGGGTTCATGCTTCTGAACACAAAGGAAACGACAGGAAAACACATTAGCAAAATGTAAAATTACAGTATGTGAGCCGCACTATAAGCTAGACTTATACAGGAGGATGGAGGTGCTCTTGTGTCGCTGCCTTGGACAAACAGATAATAAGTATACTGTATATATACTTACTTTTGTTTTTGCATATAGTGAAGGCAATAAGTATTTGATCCATTGCTGATTTTGCACGTTTGCCCACTGACCAAGACATGAACGGTCTATAATTTTAAGGGTAGGTTAATTTTAACACTGAGAGATAGAATATCCAAAATAAATCAATAAAATCACATTGTATAATTTATATAAATTTATTTGCATTTGTAGAGAGAAATAAGTATTTGATCCCTCTGGCAAATAAGACTTAATACTTGGTGGCCGTTCCCAGCAGTCAGACATTTTTGTAGTTGATGATGAGGTTTGCTCCACTCCTCTTTGCAGATCATCTCTAAATCATTAAGATTTTGAGGCTGTCACTTGCCAACTCAGAGCTTCAGCTCCTCGATAGGTTTTCTATGGGATTAAGGTCTGGAGACTGACTAGGCCACTCCATGACCTTAATGTGCTTCTTTTTGAGCCACTCCTCTGTTGCCTTTGCTGTATGTTTTGGATCATTGTTGTGCTGGAAGACCCAGCCACAATCCATTTTTAATGTCCTGGTGGAGGGAAGAAGGCTGTCACTCAGGATTTTACGATACATGGCTCCATCCATTGTCCCATTGATGCAGTAAAGTAGTCCTATGCCCTTAGCAGAGAAACACCTCCAAAACATAATGTTTCCACCTCCATGCTTGACAGTGGGGATGGTGTTCTTTGGGTCATAGGCAGCATTTCTCTTGCTCCAAACATGGCAAGTTGAGTTTAGGCCAAAGAGCTCGATTTTTGTCTCATCTGACCACAGCATCTTCTCCCAATCACTCTCAGAATTATCCAGGTGTTCATTGGCAAACCTCCGACGGGCCGGCTGCACATGGGCCTTCTTCGGATGGGCCGACTGCACATGGGTCTTCTTCAGACGGGTCCTCTGCACATGTGCCTTCTTCAGACGGGACGGTTGCACATGGGCCTTCTTCAGACAAGCAGACTGCACATGGGCCTTCTTCAGACAGGGCGGCTGCACATGGGCCTTCTTTAGACGGGCCGGCTGCACATGGGCCTTCTTCAGACGGGCCGGCTGCACATGGGCCTTCTTCAGATGGTCTGGCTGCACATGGGCCTTCTTCAGACGAGCCGGCTGCACATGGGTCTTCTTCAGATGGGCTGCCTGCAAATGGGCCTTCTTCAGACAGACAGACTGCACATGGGCCTTCTTCAGATGGGGCGGCTGCACATGGGCCTTCTTTAAACGGGCCGGCTGCACATGGGCCTTCTTCAGAGAGGCCGGCTACACATGGGCCTTCTTCAGACAGGTCGGCTGCACATGGGCCTTCTTCAGACGGGCCGTCTGCACATGGGCCTTCTTCAGACGGGCCAGCTGCACATGTGCCTTCTTCAGACGGGCTGACTGTACATAGGTCTTCTTCAGATTGGCCGGCTGCACATTTGCCTTCTTCAGACGGGCCGGCTGTACATGGGTCTTCTTCAGATTGGCCGGCTGCACATTTGCCTTCTTCAGACGGGCCAGCTGCACATGGGCCTTCTTCAGACAGGCCGGCTGCACATGGGCTGTCTTCAAACGGGCTGGCTGCACATGGGCCTTCTTCAGACAGGCCGGCTACACATGGGCCTTCTTCAGACAGGCCGGCCGCCCATGGGCCTTCTTGAGCAGTGGGACTTTGCGGGTACTGCAGGATTTTAAGCCGTTACGGCGTAATGTGTTACCAATGTTTTATTTGGTGGCAGTGATCCCAGCTGCTTTGAGATCATTAACAAGTTCTCCCTGTGAAGTTTTAGACTGATCTCTCACTTTCCTCATGATCCTGGATACCCCACAAGGTGAGATTTTGCCCTAGATCGATGTCGATTGACACTCATTTTGTATTTCTTCCATTTTCTTACTATTGCACCAACAGTTGTCTCCTTCTCACCCAGCGTCTTACTTATGGTTTTGTAGCCCATTCCAGCCTTGTGCAGGTCTATGATCTTGTCCTGACATCCTTAGAAAGCTCTTTGGTCTTGCTCATGTTGTAGAGGTTAGAGTCTGACTGATTAATGGAGCCTGTGGACAGGAGTCTTTCATACAGGTGACAATTTAAGACTCCTGCCCCTTCCTTCCCTGCGGGGGAATAGATTAGCTCTGGTCATAAGTATAGCCAGGCACATGACTCGGGCATCTCCACCGTTAGGGGTAACCCTAAAGTTATAAAGAGTCTACGATCCCCTTAGCATGAAGGACCGTATTGGAGCCGCCTGACCCTAGGTGCCTAGGTGCTCTGACCTGCCTGGCCACTCCCAGGGTGCGCCAAGGACCTCATTAGCATAATTGCATTAAAAACAGTATCTGGCAAAGACAACAAAGGTGCAACAAGGTGAAGTGCTTGGTTTGAACAGTCATTTTGTGCTGCCAGACTCCTTTTAATGTTTACTTATTTTTAGAAAATAATTAATATATGCTTGTGGTCAATCAATATTACCAATGTCCTCCAATATCAAATGTTTTCTTTTTCTTTTTTTTTTTAGCAAATAAAGACCCATTTCATTACACTTTTATATAAGGAAAAAGAAAACAGAACATAACAAAAAAAAATCCAACAAAAGAATTAACACAAACATAAAATTCTAGTAATAAAAAATGACATCTGCTCTGATTCAGGTAATGTAGGTAGTAAAAATGGACACAAAGTGACAGGTAGGGTTCATTAATGTAACTAGGAGCAAGATTTCACATGACTGCCGACAAAAGGTACAGTAATGTAAATATATAGAGGGAATCAATATAGAGATATGGAAAAAAATATAAAGAATGTGATGCAAATAAGGTAAATATAAATTCAAGATATGCCTAAATATGTATAGAAAATACAAGAATCTTATACAATTAATATCCAAAAACAAACAATGTGATTAAGGGGGGGAAAGGTTAGACAAGGTGGTAAAACCAAACAGTTTTTCGTACCATCCCTGTCACACGGTGTTTAGCTTTTAATTCGCCGATTGTCATGGTGGCATCTGACGCTGTTCACACTGCTGAGTCTGACACTCCTCGCTGACTCCTTTGGTGCCTCTGAGTTACACAGACAGGCTCGGGCATCAACCAGCTATGTTCTCATTAGTGATCAGGCTTGCATGAGTTAATTTTTGCTAGCCTGCTGGTTACCACTTAAATCATATGTAGTTGGGAGAACTATCACAGTCATTCCCCACCTTTTTAAGATGGAGGAGCCTGTCTTCCCATGACAACTATAGCTTAAGCTGTTGTATTCCAGTCTTGCTGACAAATGTATTGCTTTGTGGCATTCTCCCATTATTCTGTCTCTTCCTTGTAGCAATGAATCCAACCGCTCTAATTATCAGTCCCTTAGATAACTGTATGATTTTACTCACTCTACCGGCTTCCACAGATAGCTCAACTCAGCACAACGATGACTTGTAGGAAGACAAGGAGAAACGCTGTAGTTTTCTTCTAGAATCTTGTATTAAGTACAAAGTAAATGCAGGTGAAAAGGAATAATCTGTACAGGGTTTTAGGCATGTCTCTTCAGCAATGGTTCCTCTAGACTAAACTGAAGGAGAAAGGAGGAGCATTCTATACAGAAGCCAACTAAGGGAGGTACATAGGGACAAACTTCATAAGTCTAATCTACCTAGTAACAATAAAGGAATTTCCTGATAGGAGGAAAAATATGCAATGCAAAAATTACATACAACAGGTTGTTCCCTTTCATGGGACACAACACCCATTGTCTCATTGTTTCCTCCCTGCTCTTATTTTCCCCCTTATCACTGTTTGTCTAATATCTCTGTGTGAGAGTGCTGTGTGATCAAGTTTTGGTTTCCCCTGGACGTCATTTTCCGTGGGTTCAATGATTCCTGGTGTAGGAGAGGGGATATTATAACAGGGCTGTTCAGGAGCAGAGCAAGGATGGTGGCCCAGACATTGCCACCATTAGATGTATTTTTGGGATGCATTACACTATATGGAGGACTATAAGGAGTGCATGTATTATATGGAGGACTGACTATGGGGGGTGCATTATACTATTTGTAGGACTATGGAGGTACATTATACTATATGGAGGACTATGGGGTCTGCATTATAATATATGGAGGACTATGGGGGATGAATTATACTATATGTAGAACTAAGGGGTGCATTATAATATATGGAGGACTATGGGGGGTGCATTATAATATTTGGAGTAATATGGGGGTGCATTATAATAAATGGAGGACTATGGCGGATGAATTATACTATATGACAGACTATGGGATGCATTATAATATATGGAGGATTATGGGGGTGCATTACAATATTTGGAGAAATAGGGGGGTGCATAATAATAAATGGAGGACTGTGGGATGCATTAGTGCATTATAATATATGGAGGATTATAGGGGATGCATTGTAATATATGGAGGACTACAGGGTGGGTATTATACTATATAGAGGACTAGGGGCTTCATTATATGATATAGAGGACTATGGTGGTGCAATATACTATATGAAGGAGTATTATGAGGGGGCATTATAATATATAGAGGACTATGGGGGGGCATTATAATATACGTGTTAGGGCCAGATGGACGGGTAGACCCTGGAGGTGGATCCACTGGGCCGAACTCCCGGATGAGGGAAAGGAGTCCGGTAGCCGGAGCACTGTAGGTAGCAGGACAGTCCGTGCACTGGGAGAAAATGGAGAAGTCCCTGGGACCACGAGGTCACTGATGGTGGTCCGGGTGACGGAGCTCAAATTCGGAAGCCGTGATGGTGTCAGGCGGGGTCCGGAACCGTTGGAGCGAGATGACGGGTCACCGCAGGGATCCGAGATGGTACGGACTGTCAGGATGGCAGATGGACAGCGTTCGGGGTTCGAGGTACCGCAGAACCGGATGGCGATGCAGGATCGGCTCTAGAAGATAGAGAGGTAAGTATCTCACAAAACACAAGGAGACCTGACTCCTAGCTTGGGAAAACACGAAGAACAGGCCCCGCTCCCTTGGACATTAACCCCCTATATACCCTGTACCTATGTGCATCATTTCCTGTAATTTGACACTGGCCCTTTAAGAAAGGGTCAGTGACCGCGCGCGCGCCCTAATGCGCATGCGCGCAGCCCGGGTGCCAGAAGCCAGGGAAGGAAGCTGAGAGGAGGACGCAGGGGAGCCGGCCAGGACCTGGGAAGCCGTCGGGCGCCGGGAGCGGAGACCAGGGGGCCTGGGAAGGACGGGCACCGGAGGTTGGAGAGCGGGGAGCATGGCAGGTGAGCCGGGGAGCGGAGCTGAGGACCCGGGGAGCGGAGCAGAGGACCCGGGGAGGGGAGCCGAGGACCCGGGGAGCGTGACAATACGAAGGACTATGGGGGTGCACTATGCTATATGGAGGACTATGGGGAGAATTATAATATATGGAGTACTATGAGGTGCATTATAATATATGAAGAAGCATTAAACTATTTGGAGGACTATGGGGGTGCACTATAATATGTGTAGGACTATTGGGGTGCATTACAATGTATGGAGGACTATAGATAGTGCATTATAATATATGGAGGACTATGGAGGGAGCATTATACTATCTTGAGGACTATGGGGTGCATTATACTATATTGAGGACTATGGGGTGCATTATAATATACAGTGTGAAGGTCTATTGGGTGCATTATACTATATGGAGAAATATGTGTGGCCAATTACACTATCAGAGTATCATCAGAGTCTCATCAGAATGTTGTCCAAGTTTCTCCACCTTCTCCTATCTGTCAATCTGATGGCATCCGAGTGCCGTCCAATTTTTTCACAAGCCCATAGACTTTCAACATCAGAAATATCTCAGTGAGTTTGCATTAACTACTTATTCTGCAAAAAATCAGTCATGTGAAGCGTCCCATAGACTATCATAGGTATGAATGCTGCCCGTGAAAAACATGGATAGAACTTGCACTCAGGCTGAAGATGAGCATGAAGATGGGAAATCGTATGAGTTTCATCCAGAAATATCAGCCAATTTTTTTTCTAATCTCCATCGAATATTTATCCACTTGTTCAATTTTTACATTTGTGCTGTCCATGTTCAATCCATTTTGATACAACTGGGTTAAATAATGTATAGAATAGAAAAGTTTTTGTAAACATTGGATGTCATTTGGAGGGTCCATGGTGAATCCGATTTTTTTTTTACGCATTTTTTTACTTGAATGGATGAGTCTCATCCGAGACTTGGAAGAAAGTGATGCATGCTGGGATTTATTTTCTCACGGAGAATCAGCCCAAGAGTAAAATATATGGGTCAGTGTGCTGTCCATGGGATATTTGATTAAAAATCGGACAGCACGCATCTGTAAGAGAATAGAATACATTTTGTTCTCATTGTGTCCATCTTGTCTTATAATGACATAGCCAGTCATACTTCCTGGTTCCGCAGTAGTGCTTTTGACTCCCGTTAGTGTACAGTGATTTGGCTTCTCGATCCTGGACTGCTATTGAGTCTTCTCGGCCCACTCCCTGTCTTTGTCGTTATCTCCTGGCTTCTGACCTCGGACTTTCCCCTGACCTTGTCTCTGCCTTCGCCCTGAATTCTATATGTATCCTCCTAGTATCCTGACCCTCGGCCTGTCCTTTGACTTCTTCCCTGTCTTCTCCTTGTGTCTTGTCGTTTCCTTCTGGTTTCTGATCCCAGTTTCTCAACCCTAGATTGCTATTGACTCTTCTCAGCCCACTCCCTGTCTTTGTTGTTATCTCCTGGCTTCTGACCTCAGAAATTCCCCTGACCTCGTCTCTGCCTGCTCCCTGAATTCTATATGTACCCTCCTAGCATCCTGACCCTCGGCCTGTGCTTTGACTTCATCCCTGCCTTCTCCTTGTGTCCTGTTGTGTCCTCCTGGTTTCTGATCCTGGCTTCTCAACCCTGGATTGCTATTGAGTCTTCTTGGCCCACTCCCTATCTTTGTTGTTATCTCCTGGCTTCTGACCTCGGACTTTCCCCTGACCTCGTCTCTGCCTGCTCCATGAATTCTATATGTACTTTCCTAGTATTCCAACATTCGGCCTCTGCTTTGACTTCGTTCCTGTCTTCTCCTTGTTTTCCTGTCGTGTCCTCCTGGTTTCTGATCTTGGCTTGTCTGACTACCCCTCCGTTCACACTACTCGCTAGTAGTGTCTAGCGTCACATTGTGACTAGCATTACAATTTCGAGTTCAAGAGGCATAGAAGGAGTGTATTTCACTCACATATCCAAGTTATACGTTCATCTGCATGAACCCTCAGTGTGTGAAGCCTTGGGACATTTTATATCATGGATTGCATATACAAATCTCCATGAAGTGCATTCTTTGCATGGATGAAGGAAAACAGCCATTTATTTCCATAAATCAGATTATGAATTAGAGACTGTATGCTCTGACAGCGACAATTTCAAGTATTCAAATTCACTTCCCCCTTGTGAATCCACGGAAGCGGATATTGCCGCTTGGAGAGTAGCGATACATTTGTTTTGTCGTTAAAAGGTATTTGACGCGTGTGACAGGGTTCCTAGATGTACACCCGTTGCTTGACATGCCTTATGCTAATAAAGGCCTCTTTAAAAAATTAAAGCGACTGTCAAGGAAGGGATTTGCAAGATTGTACCCTTGACGAATATCTACAAAGTCAAGATCACATTAACCATTTCTTAGAATAAGATTATACAGGAATACTTTAACTAAGAGAAGATATGTATGTTGATCCTTATTTGTCAAGACTTCTGCCATTCATATTGGCAGCTGAGTATCAGCTTCTGGGCCAAATCTTGACTGATGACCCAATCTTGCCTAATCAGTGCTTGGATTTTTGTCCTCTCCCTTTTCAAGAATTGACCATAGGTTCTCAAGGGGATTCAGATCTGGAGAGTTTCTTATCCAAAATACCAGTTTTGTTCCCAGAGCCACTTGGTTATCCTTTTGCCTTAACATGGTCTACACCATGCTTGAAAATACATTGGTCATCACCAAAATGCTCCTGGATGGTAGGTAGACCCCCAGGAGAATATTTAGATCCCATTCTTTATTCATGGCAATGATCTTAGGCAAAATTGTGATCGAGCCCCCTCCATGGATGAAACTCCCCCATAGATCTAGAGAGTTTCTTATCCAAAATGTCAAAGTTTTTTTCCCAGAGCCACTTTGGTTATCCTTTTGCCTTGACAAGGTATCCACCATGCTCGAAAATGCATTGGTCATCACCAAAATTCTCCTGGATAGTTGGTAGACCTCCAGGAGAATGTTTAGATCCCATTCTTTATTCATTGCAGTGATCTTAGCCAAAATTGTGAGTGAGTCCCCTCCATGGATGAAAAGCCTCCACAGATGTAGAGAATTTATTATTCAAAATGTCAAAGTTTTTTTCCCCGAGCTACTTGGTTATCCTTTTTCCTTTCCATGGTCTCCACCATGCTTGAAAATGCATTGGTCATCACCAAAATGCTCGTGGATGGTTGGTAGACCTCTAGGAGAATATTTAGATCCCATTCTTTATTCATGGCAATGATTTTAGGCAAAATTGTGAGTGAGCCCCCTCCATGGATGAAACCCTCCCCCCATAGATCTAGAGAGTGTCTTATCGAAAAATGTCAAAGTTTTGTTCCCCGAGCTATTTGGTTATCCTTTTGCCTTGACATGGTCTCCACCATGCTTGAAAATGCATTGGTCATCATCAAAATTCTCCTGGATGGTTGGTAGACCTCCAGGAGAATGTTTAGATCCCATTCTTTATTCATTGCAGTGATCTTAGCCAAAATTGTGAGTGAGTCCCCTCCATGGATGAAAAGCCTCCACAGATGTAAAGAATTTCTTATTCAAAATGTCAAAGTTTTTTTCCCCGAGCTACTTGGTTATCCTTTTTCCTTTCCATGGTCTCCACCATGCTTGAAAATGCATTGGTCATCACCAAAATGCTCGTGGATGGTTGGTAGACCTCTAGGAGAATATTTAGATCCCATTCTTTATTCATGGCAATGATTTTAGGCAAAATTGTGAGTGAGCCCCCTCCATGGATGAAACCCTCCCCCCATAGATCTAGAGAGTGTCTTATCCAAAATGTCAAAGTTTTGTTCCCCGAGCTACTTGGTTATCCTTTTGCCTTGACATGGTCTCCACCATGCTTGAAAATGCATTGGTCATCATCAAAATTCTCCTGGATGGTTGGTAGACCTCTAGGAGAATATTTAGATCCCATTCTTTATTAATGGCAGTGGTGTTAGCCAAAATTGTGAGTGAGCCCCCTCCATGGACGAGAAGCCTCCACAAATTAATGATCTCAGGAGGCTTCACTGTTGGCGGATATACTCAAGTACTACTCAAGCCTTTCTTCTCTGAACAATCATTCTTCCAGAATTCCCAGTCTAAAAGGGGCTTCTTCAGAAAAAATAACTTTTGTTCTAGTCTGTAAAGTTATTGTCTCTCATGAAGCCCCCTTCATACCTTCAGACTCTGTGACATCTGGAAGAGTGATTGTCCGAAGAAGAAAAGTTGAGCGATACCATGAGTTTCAGCACCTATCAGATAGATAAAAATGATACTTTCATTAAATACTCAATAAATATAATATTTTAGGTAATTTAAAAAGCATAGGGATTGTCCTACTATGTATTTTTTTTTCAGCCATGGATTGATTAGAAGTAACAAACAAGCATACTTACCTTTCGGAGTCCCAGCTGAGGCCACTTCAGAGGTCTTTGCCAGCTCTCGAAACGATGTCAATGAGTCCTTTGGAGGACCAGAAATGCTTTAATGGGTAAGGTGAGTGGGTCTGCTATTGTAGATGGTTGTACAAAAAAATTCAAAGGGCTATAAAAGCTTTTTAACCCCTTACCAACCTATGGTACACTGGTGCGTCATATATCGGGCCCCCTTCATTGATGTGAGCTCCGGGGCTGTGTTTTTTAACCATCATCTCCCTCTAAATCCGCAAGTGAAGATGAGCTCTGTGTTTTGATTTTAACCTGTTAAATACTTGACAGCGGTACTTACCGGCACACTCCCTTGGGTGTGCGCCGCTCCATCCATTCAGCGGACTCTCCACCACTTCAGTGACGATGGGATACCATAACAGCCTGGGGTTTACTGAAGACCCCATACATGTCATAATGGTGCTCTAATATTAACCAGCTTGTGATTGGCACTCATAGGCGACCATAATTTGTACTATATACAGTATTTTTGGAGGAAACATTTGGGAGGAAAATGCGGGCTGTGTCTTATAAGCCGAATATAGCTTACCGGGGGATGGTGGAGAAGGATCAAAGGAGGCAGGGGCGATGGTGCAGGGTGTAAACTGTTCTGTGGGTGGTGCTGATGCTGCTCTTGGGCTGTGCTCGCTGCGGGGGGTCAAGCAGGGGCCATCATGAAAATGTCGGAGGTGCGAGCTTCAAATAATGGCGCCGGATTCGGCGCATGCGCAGATGGAGCTGTGACTCAAGATCTCATCTACGCATGCGCCTCCTTCGGTCCATTGATCTCCCACCAGAGGATTTAAGGAAAATGGTGCCCAGAGGTGGCGCGTGTGCTGATGAGATCTCGGCTTGTCATTGAGCCAATAGCTCAATTTGCGCATGCGTCGACTCCGGGCACCATTTTTTTGAAGCCCGCACCACTGATAGTTTCTGGATGCTCCTACCTCACAGCACCCATAGTGAGCATCCGGGACACCTGCCTCACCACCCGCAGCATCGTCCAACTCCAGTACCGCTCCTGCTTCCTGTGACCCTGCTCCACCACCGCTGCCGCCTCACGGTTAGACACCACCGGATTATAAGACGGACCCCATATTTTTTTTTTACCTTTTTTTTCCTCTAAATTTGGGGTGTGTCTTATAAAACGAAAAATATGATATGAAAATGTTTGATGATCATAGATTCAAGCCTATTGAGCAAATAATTAAATAAAGTAAAAAATCTAATTCTGCCAAAAATGTTTTGGAAAAAAAAAATTGTTAGACCCCTTTACACCTATTTAAAATAAAGAAAAAATAATAAAAAACATGTCTGGTATCTCCACATTCGTAAAAGTCCAATCTATCAAAATATATAATTAATTAACCCGATCTCTAATTGCCATGATATGAAAAAAAAAATCCACATTTTTCAAAATTTTCAACACCGCAAAAGACAACAAATAAAATGAAATAATAATCAATCAAAAGGTCATATCTAAACCAAAATGGTATCAATAAGATCGTAAGCTCACCGCACAAAAATAAAAAAACAACCAAAAGATGAAAACTTTCCGCGTCTCGGAAAACAACTTTTTTCACATTGTTATAAGAATCCACAGGTTTTTTTAACACTTAAATTAAAAAAAATCAATCATGTCTGACAATCATGTTAGCAAGATAATCTTACTGCCGTAAAAAAAAAAAAGAAAAATTAAATTGTGCTTTTTGTGCTTTTTTGCTAATTTTGCCACAAATAGAATTTTTTTTCTCATTTTCTTGTATAAGATATGAGAAGTCGTAAATCAAGCACACTTGTGGCTATATACAGTTAGGTCCAGAAATCTTTGGACAGTGACACAATTTTGGCGAGTTGGGCTCTGCATGCCACCACATTGGATTTGAAATGAAACCTCTACAACAGAATTCAAGTGCAGATTGTAACGTTTAATTTGAAGGTTTGAACAAAAATATCTGATAGAAATTGTAGGAATTGTCACATTTCTTTACAAACACTCCACATTTTAGGAGGTCAAAAGTAATTGGACAAATAAACCAAACCCAAACAAAATATTTTTATTTTCAATATTTTGTTGCGAATCCTTTGGAGGCAATCACTGCCTTTAGTCTGGAACCCATGGACATCACCAAACGCTGGGTTTCCTCCTTCTTAATGCTTTGCCAGGCCTTTACAGACGCAGCCTTCAGGTCTTGCTTGTTTGTGGGTCTTTCCGTCTTAAGTCTGGATTTGAGCAAGTGAAATGCATGCTCAATTGGGTTAAGATCTGGTGATTGACTTGGCCATTGCAGAAGGTTCCACTTTTTTGCACTCATGAGCTCCTGGGTAGCTTTGGCTGTATGCTTGGGGTCATTGTCCATCTGTACTATGAAGCGCCGTCCGATCAACTTTGCGGCATTTGGCTGAATCTGGGCTGAAAGTATATCCCTGTACACTTCAGAATTCATCCGGCTACTCTTGTCTGCTGTTATGTCATCAATATACACAAGTGACCCAGTGCCATTGAAAGCCATGCTTGCCCATGCCATCACGTTGCCTCCACCATGTTTTACAGAGGATGTGGTGTTTTCTTGGATCATGTGCCGTTCCCTTTCTTCTCCAAACTTTTTTCTTCCCATCATTCTGGCACAGGTTGATCTTTGTCTCATCTGTCCATAGAATACTTTTCCAGAACTGAGCTGGCTTCATGAGGTGTTTTTCAGCAAATGTAACTCTGGCCTGTCTATCTTTGGAATTGATGAATGGTTTGCATCTAGATGTGAACCCTTTGTATTTACTTTCATGGAGTCTTCTCTTTACTGTTGACTTAGAGACAGATACACCTACTTCACTGAGAGTGTTCTGGACTTCAGTTGATGTTGTGAACGGGTTCTTCTTCACCAAAGAAAGTATGCGGCGATCATCCACCACTGTTGTCATCCGTGGACGCCCAGGCCTTTTTGAGTTCCCAAGCTCTCCAGTCAATTCCTTTTTTCTCAGAATGTACCCGACTGTTGATTTTGCTACTCCAAGCATGTCTGCTATCTCTCTGATGGATTTTTTCTTTTTTTTCAGCCTCAGGATGTTCTGCTTCACCTCAATTGAGAGTTCCTTAGACCGCATGTTGTCTGGTCACAGCAACAGCTTCCAAATGCAAAACCACACACCTGTAATCAACCCCAGACCTTTTAACTACTTCATTGATTACAGGTTAACGAGGGAGACGCCTTCAGAGTTAATTGCAGCCCTTAGAGTCCCTTGTCCAATTACTTTTGGTCCCTTGAAAAAGAGGAGGCTATGCATTACAGAGCTATGATTCCTAAACCCTTTCTCCGATTTGGATGTGAAAACTCTCATATTGCAGCTGGGAGTGTGCACTTTCAGCCCATATTATATATATAATTGTATTTCTGAACATGTTTTTGTAAACAGCTAAAATAACAAAACTTGTGTCACTGTCCAAATATTTCTGGACCTAACTGTGCATGGAAAAAAAAATTATGGCTCTAGAAAGAAGGTGTCGTGGGTGACAGACAGTCATGTGGTTTCTGGCAATAGAAGGTCACATCGTTTGGCTGCACAGAATGCTCCCTGACTTTCTATCGTTATAATAGGTAGCTTTCCTGCTGGACCCAGCAGGAGCTTTCCTTCCACCCAACTGATTATCATCAGCAATCTCTTGGTGCTTAGATACTCCCTTCTCCCTTGGACTGGTGCTGGTGATATTATTCAGTTCATTCTAGCTCTGGTTGCAAGTAGGTGGTCTGCTCTCCTCTGTTGTATTGTTGTTGAAGCTTTCCTGAGTTACTGCATGAGTCATCTGTGATTATCAGCATTCTGCATGTGCTTAAATACTCCCATCTTCCCTGCACTGGTGCTGGTGATATTATTCAGTTTATTCTAGCTTTGGTTGCAAGCAGGTGGCTTGTACTCATCTGTTGTATCATTGCTGAAAACTCTGCTGAACTTCTATCTGAGTCATCTGTAGATAAGTAGTTCAGCTTTCCCCCCTGTGTGTCCTCCTTGTGTCTTTCTTTAGTGTTTAGTGGGGTTGATGAAGAGCTCATCCCATCCATTGCCTATATAGGGTCCAGCACTAGTGATACCTAGGATCAGGCATCCTGCTCGGCGCATAGCAGGGTGGTGAGACACCCCAGGGACCAGCACTAGGGATACCTAGGGGCAGGTATCCTGCTTGGCGCATAGATGTGGAACCTATCTAGGGTGGTGAGGGACTCCAGGGCCCAGCAGTAGAGATACCTAGGGGCAGGTATCCTGCTCGGAGCATAGGTGCGGAACCTATCTAAGGTGGTATGGTGAGGGACCCCATAAACAAGCAGTAGGGATAAGTAGGGTCAGGTATCCTGCTCAGCGCATAGGTGAGGAACCTATCTAGGGTGGTGAGGGACCCCGGGGCCCAGCAGGAGGGATAACTAGGGTCAGGTATACGGCTCTGCGCATAGGTGCGAAACCTATCTAGAGTAGTGAGGGACCTCAGGGCCCAGCAGTAGGGATAACTAGGGTCAGGTATCCTGCTCAGCGCATAGGTGAGGAACCTATCTAGGGTGGTGAGGGACCTTAGGGCCCAGCAGTAGGGATAACTAGGGTCAGGTATCCTGCTCGGAGCATAGGTGTGGAGGGATCCCAGGGAACAGCAGTAGGTTTGGCCAGGGGTCACCATCTTCCCTTTCCCTAGACACAGGGGTCCTCTTTCCTTACATTTTGTCACTCGTTTGGTACTTCCCTGTACCTAGCGTGACAGACGGGGACAAAAAAGCAAAAAAAATATTAAAATATTAAAATATAGGTGTTAAATATTGAAAACCCTCCAGAGGACCATCCTGGTTCTACTGAGACCCAAAAAAATAGAAGAAAACTGTTGAGTTGTCTGATTTTATTTGAGAGGTAATTTTTGCATTTAGGTTTTTTCTATATAACGGTACGCGCTTGTATCTCGGGCACGTAGACAGTTTGATCCTTCAGACAGAGCAAGAAGCAATCATGTTTCAAGAACCAGGACTAAAGAGATTTCCCATCTCAAGCCTTAAATAGCAATGACAAGAGCTTGGAGGTTTCTGTAATTAACAAATAATTAACCAATTCATTTTCTTCTTTCAATCACTAAGGAAAATGTTTAGGTGTGTATTATGCCGAGAAGCGCGGCTGTCACGAGCCCTCAAGGAAACAAATTGTACCGTGTCGCTGCGGAGAGTCCTCGGGGCCTACTTAGTAGTCTGTTGGTCGTAGCGTCAGTCCAAAGATAGCTCAGCATTCATCAAAGGGATCACTTCTCACTGGAAGCAAATGGACTTTTTTTCATTGAGCAAGCAATTGTAAGTGGTGAAGTGGAAACCAACCAAGATTCCCGAGTAATTCTACGAAAGGATGGAAAATTCAGCAAAATTCCGCCAATGTTCAGCTCTCCGCAATGGCCAACCTTATATTATTCCAGTGCTTTTTGTTTTCTCATTAGCTGTGGGTCAACTTTGAGTTTACATCATTGCATTCCTTATACAGATGTGTCAACGTTAACGTTCATAAAATACATTTTAGAGGAACCCTTTTGGCACATTTTTGTATATGGAATTCGGCACATTTCTGCAATAAAAATTAAACCTTTTGTCATGATTCCTCTGTGCAGAGCATCTTACACACAGGTGACGATCTGCTGTGCCTTCCTAAACTACAGAGCCGGCAGTTACATGTTTCCTTTGTGCAGAGCATCTTGCACACAGTTGATGATCTGCCGCACCTTCCTGAACTGCAGAGCTGGCAGTGACATGTTTCCTTTGTGCAGAGCATCTTGCACACTTCGTGATGATGTGCCGTGCCTTCCTGAACTGCAGAGCCGGCAGTGACATGTTTCCTTTGTGCAGAGCATCTTGCACACAGTTGATGATCTGCCACGCTTTTCTGAACTACAGAGCCTGCAGTGACATGTTTCCTTTGTGCAGAGCATCTTGCACACTTCGTGATGATGTGCCGTCCCTTCCTGAACTGCAGAGCCGGCAGTGACATATTTCCTTTGTGCAGAGCATCTTGCACACAGTTGATGATCTGCCACGCTTTTCTGAACTACAGAGCCTGCAGTGACATGTTTCCTTTGTGCAGAGCATCTTGCACACAGGTGATGCTCTGCCGCACCTTCCTGAACTGCAGAGCTGGCAGGGAAATGTTTCCTTTGTGCAGAGCATCTTGCACACAGGTGATGATCTGCTTCGCCTTCCTGAACTACAGAATTGGCAGTGACATGTTTCCTTTGTGCAGAGCATCTTGCACACAGGTGATGGATGATCTGCTGTGCCTTCCTGAACTACAGAGTCAGCAGTGACATGTTTCCTTTGTGCAGAGCATCTTGCACACAGTTGATGATCTGCCACACCTTCCTGAACTACAGAAACAGCAGTGACATGTTTCCTTTGTGCAGAGCATCTTGCATACAGGTGCTGATCTGCCTCGCCATCCTGACCTACAAAGCCAGCAGTGACATGTTTCCTTTGTGCAGAGCATCTTGCACACAGGTGATGGATGATCTGCTGCGCCTTCCTGAACTACAGAGCTGGCAGTGACATGTTTCCTTTGTGCAGAGCATCTTGCACACTTCGTGATGACCTGCCGCACCTTCCTGAACTACAGAGCCGGCTGTGACATGTTTCCTTTGTGCAGAGCATCTTGCATACAGGTGATAATCTGCCGCGCCTTCCTGAACTACAGAGCTGGCAGTGACATGTTTCCTTTGTGCAGAGCATCTTGCATTTGAACATGCGCTGCTGTGTTTCTTTAAGCACTAGCTGACAGGTTTTTTGACAGCACAGGATTCCATGCAGGTTCTGGGAGGTGCTTTACTCTGCATCATTACTGAGCATGCTCTCCCAGAACCTCGCCAGTCGTACTCTCTGGTTCAGCAGTTGTGCTCTTGGCTCGTGTTTGTGCTTGTATTCTGAGCTAAGTTTCTTCACCCTGAACCGTTATTTGACTCCTCTCTGCCCGCTCCCTGTTCTTGTCGTTACCTCCTGGCTTCTGAACTCGGACTGTTTCCTGACCAAGTCTCTGTCTGCTCCCTGAATCTAGCACATACTCTCCTGGAATTATGACCCTCGGCCTGTAACTTGCCTGCGTTTCTGCTTACTCCCTGTAACTTACTCCCCCTTGTCTGACTACCCTTTTGTCTATACTATCCATAAGTAGTGACTAGCATTACACCTTTCTTGTGCAGATACGATGTGCCAATCATGAGAAATCTAGTGTAGAAAACATATACAAATCAGGTAGCAGTGATACACTGCCACAGATGTAAGACTGAGGCTCCTAGATTGGCCCTCAGGCTAGGTGGCTTTAACTGTCCCTAATCCCAGTGATACTTCTGATGGTGAAGATGTCTGGGCCATATTCCTTGCCCTGCTCCTGGCAAGCATTGTTCTTATACCCCAACTCCACCCCCCAGGAGAGGACAGGGACAGGAGTAATTTAACTCACAGTTATGGACAAACAGGGAAACCAAAACTCAATCACACAGCAAGCACACACAGGGATATAAGACAATACATGGTAAGGAAGAAATAAAGAGCAGGGAGGAAATAACCAGACAACAAGAGGATTTCCACAGCACACCAAGTAGCAAGCAGAAAATCACCAGCAACTGGAACACAACAGAACATGGACTGGTTTAAAAAAAGCTATAGTCAGCATTGGAAGACTGGCTCTACCATCGTAAAAAGGTGGGGAAATACTGTGATCGGTCTCCCACAACATGTGATCCAACAGATAACCAGCAGGCTAACAGAGATTAACTCTTGCAAGGCCAATCACTAATGAGCATACAGCTGGTCGATGCCCAGCCTATCTGTGCAAATCAGAATCACCAGAGAAAGCATAGTGAGATTCTGTAATGTGAACAGCATCAGATGCAGCCATGAAACTCGGTGAGTTTAAAGGTAAACACCATATCACACAGGCCTGCAGTGCACATCCAGTCTGATTTGTATGTAATGTTTTCACATGATTTCTCATGACTGGCACATTGTATCTTTACAAGAAAGGTATCATTTTTATTGGGGGACAAGCACCTATAAACTGTACCACTATAGAGAAGACAAAAAAAGATTATGTTAAAAGGACACTGTTCTGATATATGCTGGGTTCATGGGAGTCTAGGGACAAGTCAAGTGTATACCGAACATCAATATGGCGCAGATAAAAATTAGATGTGAACACGGTCCAGGAAAGAGTGTCAATTAGCAAGCAAAAATACAAAGGGCCCCATCAATTTCCAAATCAGTGGTGTAAAAAATGTCACACCCCACCAATTAGAATATTATACTATATTGTAAGATGGATGCCGGACATGTCATGAAGGGGAGATATGTATCACAGAGGTGGTTATCCTCTTTGATGAAAGCCTGGAAGTATGTATAGTACTGAGAGGGATAATAGGGCTGATTGTTATGATCCGGAACCATTGAAGACCAACACAAATCATTGGTAAAAGGTGACAAGAGCATTGGCAACTAATCTGGCCGCCATCCCCTTACTAACCATCACAACTAGAAGTAGCCGAGGGGTGAACTAACATCCTGTGCACCGCGAACCCAGCCGGAGAACTAACTATCCTAAAGGAATGAAGTTGAATAACTCTCTGCCTCAGAAAATAGACAAGCAAGCCACCCACATTCAAAGACTGCGGTGATATAGGAAAAACACAATACACAGGTAGATGACAGGATTAGCAAAACGTGAGGCCCCCACTGACTAAAATAGGAAAGGACAGGAATGGGACTGATGGTGGCCAGAGAAAAACCCTGCAAAATTCCAAATTCCTGATAGTACAAAAGGCCCTCAGATCGCACGATCTGAACTCCGTCCTATACCAGGTGCTTTTGTCATACCAATGAACAGAAAACAAGAATCATAACAAATTCAACAAGCCACAAACACATGGACCCAAAGGAGCTATACTCCAAACAGAACTGCAGGGAGTTCCCCAGCCAAGCAACTGAGGGGGAAAATCCCTGCATGCAAATAAACTGAAAACAACCACAGCAAATGACAAACCCAGATAAGAGCAAAAGAACTAAACAATAAATAAAGAGCAAGCACTTATCTGGGGTAGATGTGGTGTGGAGCAGAATGAAGCAGGCTGGTGATACAAAGAACAACTGACATCCGGCATAGCCTGCTATCAGACCAGGATTTAAATAAGCAGAGAGTTAGCAAAGGAAACACCCATTGCACAACACACCTGGTCCAAGTCCAAACAATTTCTGGCCACCAGAGGGAGCCTCCCAGCAGCCAAAACATAACTAACATTCACAACAGCTGACACAGGACAGGATTGTGAGCAGGAGGAGAGATGGGTGGGACTGGCTTTTCCCATATCCAAGACATAGCATGGTGGACATACGAAAGGCCAGGTAAATTAATTACGTGATGCTAAACCTGATGCAATTTGGGGCTAAAATACCAGGTGTCGTCCAAGCACAACCAGACAGGAACTAATAGAAGAAAACCCTAGGTGGCGCAGAACCTAGGGGAGTGTAATGAAACAGGCCGAGGTCGATGCACAGGGAGGTAACATCAGGACAAAAGGGAAAACCGAGACAGAGTCAAAGCACAAGCCGAAGTCAATACACAAAGGGAATCAGTCAGTAGGTAAGGATGAACTAAGTGAACTGGGTTGGGAATAAGAGAAGAAAGTGAGTAATACAGAGGGAGGTCAACGGAGGGAGAAGGACAGAACACCGGGAAGAGCAAAACAGAATAAGGGGATGAGATTGAGGGGATTACGGGGAGGTCAGGGAATGCAGAGTTGGGGAAAGGGAGTGGTAGCGGGACAGAATCAGGGAAGACACAAGTAGATCAGAGCCGAGTACTTGCCGAAACCGGAAATATCACTGGCGGCGCAGCAGCAGGGTTGGCTCCGTAATAAAGTGGAGGGGAGTCCAAATCGAGGTCTGGAGAACCCCTTCCCCAAGGTCAGGGAGAGGCTGAAAAACCGGAGGGGACCAAAAAGGGTAAGCCAGCTCTGCAGGAGACCGTCTCGCACAGCAAAGGCTAGAAACTGGCTCTGCAGGACGGCGGGCCAGCAGAGCATGGTCATGACAAATTAGTTGTCTGTGTGTGGAGGTAAGAAGGCCTCCTATATGAAATCTTAATGCTTGGGCTTTTTGCTGGTCTAATACTCCAGGTAAGCCGTATCCCAACAATACACTTACGACATGCATTAAGTGATGGGGATACTGCTTTACTGCAATCCAGCTACACTGGGAATATATATCCAAAGTTGTTGGGTTTTTTGTTCCATTGCTTTATGCTAGGAGAACTGTAGAGTTTTTTGTAATTACGGTAAGTTATATTGGAAAATCATTATAGAACTTGTAGAAAACGTGTTTTAACAAGTAAAATAATAGCAATCCAATATCAGGCCTCCCATTTGCTTGTTTTGTGATCCGAGCTGTGATCATATATTTTAATTTTCCTACTTCAGAGGATTAGCAATAAATTAAATTAATCAGCAACGTCTAAAATATATAAAATGCCATATAAAGAGGATGGAGCGACTCCCCTGACACAACATTACCCGGTATCACTTGGATTTTATGCCTCAAACACATCTGGATGCTCCTTTTATTATTGTCATCACCATGTGCTGAGACAGCAAAGCGAGATCTTACTATTTAGCATAATGTAAGAGCAAAAACATATATTATAGAGGACGTAAACTAAACTAAACTTTACAACTGCAGCCGTAAGAGTGTTGGACTGTCACTGTCTCGTTCCTACCCCTGAAGACACCACTCATCTTCTGAAAATAATGGGTTCTTCTGATATGTAGTGTGCGTGATGTATAATGTATACTAAATATTGTATATTGTAATGTATTGTTTAACACTTGTTTAGGTAGTTGTCAGACCATAGGGTCAGCAATAGTTAATTGTTGGGACTAGCCCACAATGGGAGGGGTCAAATGAAAGGGAATGTGATGGTTCATTCAGGATGAGTCAGTGAAGACCTAGTAAGTGAAATTGATGGATGTATATGTAGCGCCCCACGGAGCAGGCGGTTAACCTACTCGTCGACGGGCCATTGACTGTCGCGGTCACGGGCGGCCAAGCCCAGCTCCGTTGCCCCTAGGTGTACAGAAGATGGCTTGGGGAAGGATGATGGGGGTAGTAGTGAGGTGTTTGTCGTGACGCCACGTGTAGTATGTGGCCAGGGAATCGGCCGCCGCTGCTGTCGCTGTCTTCCGGGGCAGATAATAGTAGCAGCTATGGGTGGTATCGCTCCCCACAGGTAGAGCGGGCCCCGGGGAGGATGATAAGAGGAAAGTAGTAATGGCAGGTGCCGAGGCACCGAGAGCGGCAGTGCCGGCAATGAAGGGTCAGAGTCTATGGCTGCGGTTCCAGGTTGTTTACTCACTTTTAGTGCTGTGCCGCTCACCCAGGTAATACCGGTCACTTGCTGTGATGGGCTCCATCAAACCCAAACCCGTTTAGAGATCAGTCCGGTGTGGTGTTCGGTGGGTTCCCTCCTTGTAACGCCTGTGCTGTGCATCCCCTGGCTGGAAGCTACGAGGGGACCCTGCGTTTCACGAGTCGAGCTCTTGTCCCTATATGCAGGTGCTGCGGGTCCGCTGTGGGGCCTGATGTCATCCAAGGCCCCGGATCCTATATAGCACTGTGCTCCAGGGCACTTTGTGGTCAGGGAAGCTTGAAACTTTCCCCGTCCAAGCACATTCTGGAAAACCAATGAGGAGCATGATTTTCTCTAGGGTCCTGCCGCCCTTCGTGACGTCGGTTCCGTGGAGAGCAGAGATCGCTCTACCCACGGCAATCATTGTGAACTTCTCCTCCTTCCCACCGGAGCACCTGTAACATGCGACTGCTCCATTGCTCTCCTTCTGGAGAACTCTCTAACTGTTGTGTTGGCTCCTGACTCCCCCTGCTGGCTGCTTCTCCCCCTGCCAGGTTCTAAGCTAGTGGGACTGGGGTCCCTGTATGCGGGCATCCTATAAATGCCACTCTGTAGGTGAACCCTTTATTACCCGACCCTAGCCCAGTCCCCAGTGGGGACAGGCAGGGGCAACCTGGTGTATATTTGAGTGTGTAATATGGTGAAACAGGGACTGACCTCTTCAGGATCCGGGTTTAGCATTACACCCAATATTTGGTGCAATACTGTGTGGCGACTGAAGCCTCAGGGGCGCCATATATAGTCGGTTGTACGTATAGGTCGCTTACAGTAGGTGCTTTTTGGCAACAAAAGAAGAGGAGATGAGATGGAAGGTGAGATAGCGTGAACCTCAAGTATTGATAGAGACATGAAGTGTGAACAGCAATGAAATGAGAGATTGATCTTTGAACAAAGTGGCCCCAGACAATAGGAGCCAAAGAACAGGACTCTAGTGGCTAGGCCCCTTATTTGTCAGGGTACCAGGTTAATCCTAACTGTTGTGTAGGCGTAGTTGATGACGCAAGCACTTTCCTTGTAGACATCTGGGAGTGCTAAACTATAGGACTCTTAAAGGGGTATTCACATCTCCAAGATCCTATCCCAATATGTAGTAGGTGTAATAATAATAATAATAATATTAGCAAATACCTCCAATTAGAAATACAGTATAGTTGTCCTGATTAGCTATGTCACTTACCTCATGTGCAGGGCATTGAAGGACCTTAGGTGTGGGACATCAAAATGTAATGAACAAAGCACCCTCATCTACAATCCAGTGATTTGGACCTTCTTTTATCTACAGCAGCGCAGTTATAATCCACAGTTTTCTCCTAGTTCCTAGTCAATGGGGAAAAACTTCGCAAAGTAACGAGTAACCCGAATTCTGCACTATTCGCTACTCGCACGAATAGTACGGCATTCGGGTTACTCGTTACATTGCGAGTATTCCCCATTGACTTGCATTGCAGAGGCTATTCGGAATGAATACGGGAGTATTAGACAGTTGTCGTAATGAGTATAGCGAGTACGAATCGTTAGGTACTCACTCAATTCTACTATATATCTCACTTTACTCATTTAAGAATCCCGTGTATATGGCCTGTTACACCATATACACATAATGTTAGTGCAATAAAAGTATAATACAATATATTATACAATGCATAGGAGATAGAGCTGTCACCATCTTCTCTCTGTTGCAGAGTTTTGTAACAGGTTCTGGGTCAGAGTCTTACTTTACCTTGTGAGACTCTGCTAATTAAATAAATTCCCTTCCCTTTGGGGAGGAGAGGGTTAATGTCAGTTTACCTTTCAGCAGCTTCTGACTCCTGGTCAGGTGTTTCTGGTTTGGACCACTCCAAGGTCTTATACACACCCTCTGCTTCCAGCAGGGGGTGCCATTTATTTCAATTCATTTGGAAGCTTGGTCAGGAGGAGAAAAGAACTAGAGAAGGTCTCTTGGTTTTGCTCTGTTGGCTGCAGCATTGGTGCTTGCTGCAGCAGTCTGTGGTGTGCTGCTTGTACAGTATGGAAGTTTCCTAGTAGTCTGTTTTCTTCCCCCTTTTATGTTGTTTCCCCTTGTGCACTTTTAGTGACTCCTTTGTGTGTGATTGCCGTGTGTACTAGTTGTCCTTTTACCCTTGTCGTATCTGGTTGTGGAGTTTGTGTTTACGGTCCTGGCTCACCCCTCGGGTGGAGGTGGGGGAGGGGAATTACATAAAGGCTAGAACAGGAGTTAGGGACATGCTAGTGAATCAGACATCTCTACCATCAAGCATATCTCTGAGCTGAGGGACAACAGAGGGTATGCAGTGTGAGGGTCATCTTAGGTGTCCCTGTCCTGTCTGTGTCTGGTTCTGGGGTTTGTGTTTACGGTCCTGGCTCTCCCCTCGGATCGAGGTAAGGGAGAGGAATTACATCTGTCACGGGCGGAGGAGGGGACGCTGCGCTCTCCCACTGCTCGGGTCCGGCTGCTGCTGCTGCTCGGTGGTGGCTCGAGCGGTGGGCCGGATCCCGGGGACTCGAGCGGCATTCCTCGCCCGTGAGTGAAAAGGGGGATTGATTGTGGGGATTTGATATTGTCCGTGATGCCACCCACGGTTGTGGTGAGATTGGTGACACCACCGCTGCTCTGGACGGGGATCCCGGGAGCGATGACAGGGAGCAGCCTGGATGTTAGTTCGCCCCTCCGTGGGTAGGGGGTTGGTTGTCCTGGGGCCCGGTGATGGTGTAGGGATGGATGGCAGGCGGGTTACGGGGCCTGGCGATGTGCAGGGTCGCGGGGACAGCGCTGTGCCGCACGGCACGGTGGTACTCACTCAGCCAATGATGTACACAAAGTCTCCGGTAAAACAAACGGCTGGATGGACGGGTCCCACAGACGGCTGCGGTGTTTCTCCTCCCGGCAGGTTGATGGTGACTGCCTTTCCCTGCACCCGTGTAGTGTAAACGGTTCCAATGGGTTTCCACCGGTAACCCGCTCCCCAGCTTGAAGGTTGCTGAAGGAGCCCCTTTTGCCCGCAGGCTCTGGCCCTGGGAACTTTAGCCTTGGCGGTGACTGTGTTTCCCTCTAATGGTTGGACTGTTGCCTTCTGTCGGGACTTGGCTGCTGGGAAACCCAGGAGGTTTCCTTTGCTAACGGATTTGACAAATTGCACGGCGACTCCTAGCCTTGTCGGGGTCCGTAAGCCCCTGCCGGATGGTGCTGGCTTCTCTTTGCGTACTGGTCCGGTACCGCCGGGCCACCACCCATCCACGGTCCTTACGGCTAGCTCCAATAGGCCTCTCCTGCAGACGGTCACCACCGTCTGCCAACCTTGCTGTTCCGTCCGGGCCACACACCCGGACCGCTTTCTGTCTGCTCCTTTACCGCTTCACTCTCCTCTCACTTTCACTTCCAAACTCAACTGACTCTTTTTCCCGCCTCCAGGACTGTGAACTCCTCGGTGGGCGGGACAAACCGCCTGGTCCACCCCCTGGTGTGGACATCAGCCCCTGGAGGGAGGCAACAAGGGTTTTTGTCTGACTTAGGTGTGCCTGACCGGGAGTGTGGGGTGTGTTGGTGTAGTGCTTGTGACGTCCTGGCTTGCCCAGGGTGCCACATTCCCCCTTAGTAAAATGCAGACCGTCCGCGGGCTGCCCGTCCATCACCGGTTTTATTTTCACAACTGAAAAAGATAAACGGTAAAACATGTAAAACCATTTTTCAATCTTCCCACATCGGGAGGCACATACTTAAACGTTGCTAACGGTAACGGCTTCCGCTCTCTCCCACCCAAGCAACCTGGCCCTGATGCTGCCCCTAAGCAAATGGGCAGCAACCCTTGACCCCAGTCCAGCACAAGTTACCAGAGCGGGTTCTGTCCTTTTCAGGGGACCCACGTCCATGGGGAACCCCTGAAACCCCCGGAGGATCGCCACCGGTTGCGGTAGTGGCGGGCCTGGGCCATCACTTCCCTCCAGGCCCATCCTCCAAATCAGCCTCTCCGGAGGCGGTAACGGTTTAGCCATGAAACATTTTTATTTACACACCACAAGTTCGTGGTTGCCCTGCCAGTTCTCGGGCTTGTCCGTAGCAGTTTCTACGCATTGATTGCAAACAGTCCCCACAGGGACAACAGTGCTTCGTAGCCAACGGGCTACCACAAACAAAACTGTAGGGTCCTGACAGAGACTTGCCGTAGGGTCCCAACGGGGACTGTCAGATGGGTCCCAGGAGCCATCCACAACACCTGGCTCTGGTACAGCTTCCTCCTGCAGCTTTCCCACAGTCCACCATCGAACAGCACGAGCCCCCAACGCCACCCTCACACAGGGGAGACACTGTCCCACAGGACTCCATTTTCAGCTGCCGATGATGCGGGTACGACTGCTCCTCCAACCGTACTCCTTAGCCTTGAGGGCTGTCTGGAACGTCAGCAGAGTCCCAATGGGGACCGACAGCAAGGTAACCGGGAACCGCTACCATGCTTTAACTTTTCTTTCTTAATCAGCAATCCCGTGGCGCAGCTGCCTTTGCTGCCGCTCCCATTGCGGAGCACTTTCTGCTTGCTCCGGTTCAGGCGGGTTGGGGGAGGGGCCCAGCCGGAGTCCCCCCGTGCCGGCTACGACTGGTACATTCGGTAATGAGGGATCCCGCTGTGACATGGCCTGCTCTGCCTCCTGGCAGCTGCATCCCCGCCGTGCCTCCAGTGCATCTTTGCTGATGGGCTCAGCCTTTGGCTTCTTCCATGGAAGCGGATCAGGGCGATCACGAGCTTCTGCTGCAGGTCGGTCCGCCGGGGCGGATTGGCAGGGTACCGCTACCGTTGGTGGTGGTAGCGGGCCTAGTGGCGGGGCAGCAGCAGCCAACACGGGTAGCGGGGGAGGTAGCAGGGCGAGCAGGTATGGACCGGGTCCCTCGGCCGCGATGACCGACCCACTAGGGGTACAGGGGCGTGGGTCACCTACCCTCCCTTCCAAGACTACCTCCACCTCGCGTCTCCGTATGGCCGCCACCACTTCCGCCATGTCGGCCTCCCACTCCTCCAGGAGGAGCTGCATGTGGACCTGCAGACGGCTGCTTAGCTGGACGGTCCGGACTTCCACCCACGCTGCGGTGACAGGTGCGGGGACCACGGTGTTGTTGGTCGGACTCAGCATCTTTAGCAACGGCCTCTTCCAGGAACCAGTAAATGGCCGCAGGGTCCTGGCATCCCTGCTTCCATAGCCGCGTGCTACATGCGGCCGGCCGCCATCAGTCCCCCTTAGTCTCTTTCTGGCTCCTCCTCTACAGGGGCGGGGTTTTGGCCTTCGCTCCTCCACTGCTCGAGGAGACGCTCGAGCGGGAATTTTTCGCGCCCAAGATGGCGGCTTCTCAAATTTTTCGGCCGGACACCTCCGGCGGTCACAAGGCGCACCTCTACCAGACGGCAGAGCGGTAAGATCCTGTTCGTGACGCCAAGTTGTCGCGGGCGGAGGAGGAGACGCTGCGCTCTCCCACTGCTCGGGTCCGGCTGCTGCTACTGCTCGGTGGTGGCTCGAGCGGTGGGCCGGATCCCGGGGACTCGAGCGGCGTTCCTCGCCCGTGAGTGAAAAGGGGGGATTGATTGTGGGGATTTGATATTGTCCGTGACGCCACCCACGGTTGTGGTGAGATTAGTGACACCACCGCTGCTCTGGACGGGGATCCCAGGAGCGATGACAGGGAGCAGCTTGGATGTTAGTTCTCCCCTCCGTGGGTAGGGGGTTGGTTGTCCCGGGGCCCGGTGGTGGGGTAGGGATGGATGGCAGGCGGGTTACGGGGCCTGGCGAGGTGCAGGGTCGCGGGGGCAGCGCTGTGCCGCACGGCACGGTGGTACTCACTCAGCCAATGATGTACACAAAGTCTCCGGTAAAACAAATGGCTGGATGGACGGGTCCCACAGACGGCTGCGATGTTTCTCCTCCCGGCAGGTTGATGGTGACTGCCTTTCCCTGCACCCGTGTAGTGTAAACGGTTCCAATGGGTTCCCACCGGTAACCCGCTCCCCAGCTTGAAGGTTGCTGAAGGAGCCCCTTTTGCCCGCAGGCTCTGGCCCTGGGAACTTTAGCCTTGGCGGTGACTGTGTTTCCCTCTAACGGTTGGACTGTTGCCTTCTGTCGGGATTTGGCTGCTGGGAAACCCAGGAGGTTCCCTTTGCTAACGGATTTGACAAATTGCACGGCGACTCCTAGCCTTCTCGGGGTCCGTAAGCCCCTGCCAGATGGTGCTGACTTCTCTTTGCGTACCGGTCCGGTACCGCCGGGCCACCGCCCGTCCACGGTCCTTACGGCTAGCTCCAATAGGCCTCTCCTGCAGACGGTCACCACCGTCTGCCAATCTTGCTGTTCCACCCGGGCCACACACCCGGACCGCTTTCTGTCTGCTCCTTTACCGCTTCACTCTCCTCTCACTTTCACTTCCAAACTCAACTGACTCTTTTTCCCGCCTCCAGGACTGTGAACTCCTCGGTGGGCGGGACAAACCGCCTGGTCCACCCCCTGGTGTGCACATCAGCCCCTGGAGGGAGGCAACAAGGGTTTTTGTCTGACTTAGGTGTGCCTGACCGGGAGTGTGGGGTGTGTTGGTGTAGTGCTTGTGACGTCCTGGCTTGCCCAGGGCGCCACACATCAGGTGTAGGACAGGAGTCAGGGACATGCAGGTGTTTCAGACCTCTCTTCCATAAAGTGTGGCGCCCCTGAGGCTTCGGTCGCCAAAGGGTACTGCACCTCATTTAAGGTGACATGCTCAACCCGGATCTAGAGGAGGTCGGTACCAATTACACCACTTACACAACTCAATTACACAACTAGGTTGCCCTTCCCACTGGGATCGGGCTACGGTAGGGTCTTAAGGCAGTCTCGAAACATGGGGGGCAGCCACCCTCTAGTGACAAGGCCTGGGGAAGGTGCAGCCACCGGGGGGAGTCAGGAGCCAACACAACAGTTAGGAGTAGAGATGAGCGAACCGGTCACGGTTCGGCTCGAGGTCGGTTCGCCGAACGGAGGTCCCGTTCGAGTTCGGTTCGTCGAACGTTCGACGAACCGAACTCGAACTGCATAGGAAACAATGGCAGGCATTCACAAACACATAAAAACACCTAGAAAACACCCTCAAAGGTGTCCAAAAGGTGACAAACAACTCACAACACAACACAAACACATGGGAAAGTGACAAGGACATATACTCATGCGAAAACAAAAGAGCTGGACAAGGAAAAAGAGGAGGAGACACAGATATAGGCATGGCACGCCCTTCTAAAATCATGTAAAACACCGCAAGGTAACTCCAAGCGGAGTCTCCCTTTTTTCTAAAAATTGTGCCCCACACACACCCACCCATTCAATGGCAGCACTTGTGCCCCAGTTGTACACTTCACAGCTAGGTTTGCATCAAGCACATTCAAAAATATGCCATTCTTAACCGTCCCCAGGATGACACCGGGGTAGGTAGCAAAGTCTTTGCTGAACCATGACTTGTTCATCTTGGCTTCTTTTAAAAAACACAGCAAGCAACGGTTACTCCAAGCGGAGTCTCCCTTTTTTCCCAAAAATTGTGCCCCACACACACCCACCCATTCAGTGGCAGCACTTGTGCCCTAGTTGTACACTTCACAGCTAGATTTGCATCAAGCACATTCAAAAATACGCCATTCTTAACCGTCCCCAGGATGACACCGGGGTAGGTAGCAAAGTCTTTGCTGATCCCAGCTCTGTTCATCTTGGATCATTTTTAAAAACACTGTAAGTAAGGGTTACTCCAAGCGGAGTCTCCCTTTTTTCCAAAAATTGGGCCCCACACAGACACCTTATCAGTGGCAGCACTTGTGCCCTAGTTGCAAACAGGATGTTTTGATTTGCATCAAGCACATTCCAAATCCACAAGCATTTACTCTCCCCAGGATGACACAGGGGTAGTAAATTCCTTCTGGATCCATGACTTGTTCATTTTGATGAACGTTAGTTTGTCCATATTGTCACTGGACAGACGCGTGCGCTTATCTGTCAGCACACACCCAGCAGCACTGAAGACACGTTCAGAGACAATGCTGGCAGCTGGACACGACAAAATCTCCAAGGCGTAACTGGAGAGCTCTGGCCATTTTTCTAGATTTGAAGCCCAAAAGGAGCAAGGCAAAGTCATGGCATCAATGTTTATTTGGAGATACTCCTGTATCATCCTCTCCAGCCGTTGAGTATGTGTCAGACTTGTTGTCTCTGGTGGCCTTGCAAAGGAGGGTCTAAAAATTATGAAAAGATTCAATAAAATTGCTGTTACCAGCACCAGATACAGTCCTACTGGTACGGGTAGACTGTTGGAGATGACGAGACCGTGCCATGTTTGTCAAGTTACAACTGGGAGATTCACTCCCTGCACCTGCACGGTTGTTTGGTGGAAAAGCGGATCTAAGATCGAGTAACAGCTTCTGCTGATACTCCTGCATACGTGCGTCCCTTTCTATGGCTGGAATTATATCACAAAATTTGGACTTGTCCCGGGGATCTAATAGTGTAGCAATCCAGTAGTCATCATCACTTCTAATTTTGACAATACGAGGGTCATGTTGGAGGTAGTGCAACAAGAAGGCACTGTGTCTTGCGCAGCCATGCGGACCAAGTCCACGCTGTGTTTGTGGCATAGGAGGTGCTAACCGTTCTTTCTTCCTCTGACATCTCCCCCCAACCTCTTTCAACTGAAATTTGACCAAGGTCTCCCTCATCCGCTGAGTCTTCCATGTCCATGGACAGTTCGTCCTCCATTTCTTCATGTTCTCCTGCACCTTCCTCAACATTTCGCCTGCTACCATGCGCCCTTGTTGATCCCTGTCCCCCATGGTCCCATGCCTGCCGCGTTGGTGATGATGAACGTCTAGACCTTGGTGATGTTGTTGTCCCTTGCGCATATGAATCCTCCTGTAGTTCATCCCCTTCCTGTTGTCCCACACCCTGACTCTGAATAGTGTTTAGCGTGTGCTCCAGCATGTAAATGACTGTAATCGTCATGCTGATAATGGCATTGTCAGCGCTAAACATATTCGTCGCCATGTCGAAACTGTGCAGAAGGGTGCATAGGTCCTTGATCTGAGACCACTGCATCAGGGTGATCTGCCCCACCTCTGCATCTCGTTGTCCCAGGCTATACATCATGATGTATTGCACCAGGGCTCGGCGGTGTTGCCACAGTCGCTGTAACATGTGGAGAGTCGAATTCCAGCGTGTCGCCACATCGCATTTCAGGCGATGAACCGGCAGGCCGGAAGACTTCTGGAGTGATGCAAGTCGCTCAGCTGCGGCGGTTGAACGGCGGAAGTGAGCAGACAGTTTTCGTGCCCTGGTCAGAAGGCCATCTAGGCCGGGATAGTATGTTAAAAATTGCTGGACAACAAGGTTCAACATGTGAGCCATACAAGGCACGTGTGTCACCTTGCCCAGGCGAAGGGCCGCACCCAGGTTTGCAGCATTGTCGCACACGGCCTTACCAGGCTGCAGGTTGAGTGGAGACAACCATTTATTAAACTCGGACCACAGAGCTGACCACAACTCCTCAGCTGTGTGACTCTTATTCCCAAGACATGTCAAGCTAAAGATCGCCTGATGCCTTTGCGCTCTGCTGCCAGCATAGTAATGAGGGGTGTGTGATTCCTTCTGCGCAGTGCGAACGCTGGTGGCCTGACCAGGCAGGCTTGGGGCGGAGGTGGAGGACCCAGACGAGGTGGAGGAGGCAGAAACAGTGGCGGAACTTGGACAGACAGAGGATTGACACACAAGTCGTGGGGACGGCAAGACTTGTGTAGCAGACCCTTCACCATCTATCACCATAGTTACCCAGTGCCCAGTCAGCGACATGTAACGTCCCTGTCCATGCTTACTGGTCCAAGTATCGGTGGTGAAATGCACCCGTTCACACACAGAGTTTCTCAAGGAAGCGGTGATGTTGTGTGCGACATGCTGGTGTAGCGCGGGCACACCTTTCTTAGAGAAGTAGTGGCGACTGGGCATCTGGTACTGGGGCACAGCGACAGACATAAGGTCTCTAAAATCCTGTGTGTCCACCAGGCGGAAAGGCAGCATTTCGGTAGCCAAGAGCTTACAGAGGGATAAAGTCAACCTCTTAGCTTTGTCATGGGTCGCAGGAAATGGCCTTTTATTTGTCCACATCTGAGGGACAGAGATCTGGCTGCTGTGTGTAGACGGTGTTGAGTAGGGTGTCCCTGGAAAAATGCAGGTTTGTGAGGAACAAGACATGATGTTGCCTTCATCCAACGTTGGTGCTATCGATGTCTGAGAGAGCTGTACACACGCACTTGTTTCCCCTTCCAAACCAACTGACGACCTACCAAGCAAACTGCCTGTTGCGGTTACAGTGGTTGAAGTTGTGCGTGGAAAACCAGGTGTGACAGCTGTCCCCACAGTCCTAGAAGATGAAGAGCGCGCGGATGCACTGGAAGGGGCAGGCCGTGGATGGTTCGCTCCGCTAGGCCGCATTGCAGCACGGTGAGCTTCCCACTGGGACATATGATATTTATTCATGTGACGATTCATGGAAGAAGTTGTCAAACTGCTGAGGTTTTGACCTCTACTAACAGAATCACGACAAATTTTACACATCACATAATTTGGGCGATCTTTTTCTATGTCAAAAAAGGACCAGGCTAGGCAAGGCTTAGAGGGCATGCGACCTGCTGAGCCCCCCCGACTAGTGCTCAGAGGCAGAGTGGTGGCTGATGATGCAGTTGTACACGTGCTACTAGTGCTCCGACTCTGTCCAGGAAGGCGCAAGGTAACTTCGTCGTCGGTTGCATCCTCCTCCACCACCTCTGTTGACCTCCTCGAGTGCCTGACTGTGGGTTGACAGTAGGTGGGATCTAGAACTTCATCATCAATTGTTGTGTTTGCACTCCCCTCACCCTCAGACCGAGCCTCTTCTTGCCCTGACCGAATATTTAAGTTGTCATCCCAATCTGGTATCTGGGTCTCATCGTCATCAGTATGTTCCTCATTGTCTATAACCACAGGTGTTACAGTTTGTGACAAAGGGTCAACATTATGCTCAGAAACTTGGTCCTCACGGCCTGAATCAGAGTCACAAAGGTTCTGGGCATCACTGCAGACCATTTCCTGGTCTGTACTCACTGTAGCTTGGGAGCAGACCTCTGATTCCCAGGCTATAGTGTGACTGAACAGCTCTGTAGACTCAGCCATCTCAGTTCCACCATACTGTGCAGGGCTGATGGAGACTTCAGAGCTGGGAGAAAGCAAGTTTGATTGGGATGACAACTCAGAGGACTGGTGTTTTTTGGATGCGGTACTTGAAGTGGCTGAGAGGGCACTTGTTGGACCACTTGAGATCCATTCAAGCATTTTCCTTTTTTGGCCATCATCTACCTTTGTTCCTGTTGTTTGTGTCCGTAAAAAAGGGAGCACATCGGATTGTCCACGGTAAGTAGTAGACATCTTACTTTTACTGGTAGATGGTCTATCTTCAGCAGATGTTAATGGAGCTTTGCCACCTTCCCCACGGACAAACCCTTTTTTTCCTTTTCCAACACGCCTCTTCCCCTTTCCACCAGCATCTGTCATTTTGCCACTCATGTTGATTGCGACAAAATTGTGCACTGAAAATGTGGTAGTAAAAATTGAGAGGTGGTGTAGATTGCAGCGGTGGTCTAGCTTTATTAACAGCAGAATAATAAAGAATAATTATCCCTGACAATGCAACTACGGCCCTTAAACTGGCAGCATAGTTTGCAATTATAATGGCTTAGTAACAATGAGTTTGAGTGTGCAATGCAGGCAGACGTGCTGCAAATATCTTTGCACTAGTGGGACAATACAGAAGTCCAACAGCCACTTTTAGGATGCCACTAAGTTTCCTCAGTGTTTGCTAGTATAATGGCTTAGTAACAATGAGTTTGAGTGTGCAAAGGGCAGGAGGGTACAGTGCCAGGATTGTGGGTCTCTGGGTAGAGGAATGGAAGCCTGCCTTTCTATCCCTACTAATGGGGAAATGCAGTGAGGAAATCCCTGACCTTAGCTACACAGACGCTGTCATCTTGTGTAGCTGTTAAACTCTGTTTTCAGGACCTGTCACCTATGGCTCTGACCCTGCAGATATTAGCCCTTAAAAGGACTGATAGAAAGTGCTCTCCCTAAGCTGTCCAGCGCTGTGTGTGGAGCGTATACAGCTGTATCGGCGATAGGAGCTGCGCCAGTGATGTCTGACACCAAGGACGCAGAAGTCAGATAATGGCGTGCTGGAGGAAAATGTCCGTTTTTATAATGCAGGGACATGTCACATGGACATCCTATCACACATGCCGTTGCTTCTCTGGCTAAAAGTCCACTTAGCTGTGTGTGTGTCTGGGATTGGCTGACATGCTGGCCCGCCCCACTACACGCGCGCGCTTAGGGAAGGAAGACAAAAAAAAAAAAAAAAAATGGCGATCGCCATTATCCAAACAGCAGTGATCTGAATGCGCTGTTCCCGCACACTATACACTGAAATTTCATAATAGTGTGAGTCACAGAGTGACTTACACTATTACAGCGGAAAGCCAGCTAGGAATTAGCTGTTTTTTTTGCTGCTAGAACCGTTCTCGAACGTATCTAGAACTATCGAGCTTTAGCAAAAAGCTCGAGTTCTAGTTCGATCTAGAACAGTCCCAAAATCACTCGAGCCGCGAACTGGAGAACCTCGAACCGCGAACCGCGCTCAACTCTAGTTAGGGGTTCTCCAGCAGGAGTGGAAAGGAGTGGTATGTCTCACCGGTGGCTCTGGTGGGACACAGGAGTTTTACACAGTTGCCGAGGAGAGAGCTTCATTGCTCCCTCGGGACCAGCGCCACACAGGGAAGATCATTCTCCAGGTTGGTTTTCCAGAATCTGGAATTGGATGGGGAGATTGCAGGTGTCCCTGGCAACACAGTGCCTGAAGCACAGTGCCATATAGGATCCGGGGCTCTGATCCGAGTCAGGCCCCACTGGGGAACCACGGCACCTGCAAACAGACCAAGAGTTTTCACTCAAGACGGACTGAGGTCCCCAAGTAGCTTTAAGCCACGAGGATCCAACGCACACGGCGCTAGGAGGAAGGATGTCCACTGACCACCACACCGGACTGACAACCGAAAGGATCCGGGTTCGACGAGGCCTATCACAGCGGTGACCAGTGCTTCTGCGGCAACAACCGGGCTTCTTAAAGGTAACCTGTCACCACTTTTTTGGCCTATAAGCTGTGACCACCACCACCGGGCACTTATATACAGCATTCTAACATGCTATATATAAGAGCCCAGGCCACTATGAGAACATAAAAAACACTTTATAATACTTACCTAACGGTCCCTCGGTTAGCCAGATGGGTGTCTCCGTTGTCCGGTGCCGGTGCCTCCTTTTTAGGCCATCTTCGTCCTTCTTCTGAAGCCTGTGTGCATGACGCATCTATGTCATACACACTCGCTGGTCCTGCACAGGCGCACTACAATACTTTGATGTGCCCTGGTCAGGGCAGATCAAAGTGCGCCTGCTCAGGACCTTAATGCCTGTGAGTGTGGATGACGTAGGGCGCGTCATGCCTCCGCGGCTAGAGAAGGAGGACGAAGATGGCCGAAAGAGGCAGCGCCGGCTCCGGAGAATGGAGACGCCTATCTGGCCAACCGAGCGACCGCTAGGTAAGTATTATAAAGTGTTTTTTATGTTCTCACAGCGGCCTGGGCTCTTATATACAGCATGTTAGAATGCTGTATATAAGAGCCCAGTGGTGGTGGCCACAGCTTATACGCCAAAAAAGTGGTGACAGGTTCCCTTTAAAGAATTGTGAGTAAAGACACCTGGAACCTGCAGAGACTGTGTCCATCTGTTCTTACCTACACCGCCGCCCCACGCCCTTGCGACTACCATTGCTATCCTCCTCATCTTCTTTCATCTGTGGGGAGCGATACCATCCCAGCTACTACTAACATCGGCCCCGGAGGACGGTGACAGCAGTGGCAGCTATTCCCTGGCCACGTACCGCAGGTGATGTCACGACATTCCTAACCTCCACTTTATCATCCCCCTTCTATTGGTGTACACCTCGGGGAGCACGAAACTAGGCAGGCCACCGCGACATCCCAGATCTCCACACCGGTCCAGTGATGAGTACCATAGGTACAAGACCCGACCTGGACCCCCTGCCCCCTAAGTGCTACAAAAGCATATCTCAGAGCTCCCTGTCAAGACAAAGGGAATGTATATTTTTGCAAGAGCCAATTAGTTGGAGAACATTAGACAAGAGGAATTGTTTAGCATGTTCTATTCATCCCTGAATTCCAAAAATGGAAGGAAAATATTTTTTTTTTCTGACGTAAAAGGTGACTCCGCATTTTATTTCAACCAGAATAACAATATGAGTCAGTTTGGATAATTACCGTACAAGAGGAACTAGAATGTCTGAGCGCCAGAGGGTGCGAAAGAAGTCAAACTGCTCAACTGAGTCTAAGTGGGTCCAGAGCTACAATTAACAGATTTATTTTACTGTACAACTAGTTCTTAGCCCCCGGGCTGATCCTCGGAGTATGCTTTTCACTTACCATGTATTATATTTCCTGCAGCTTTAAGAGGAGCATATAAGACGTATATCTGCGGAATTCCATAATGACACTTATTTGCAGTGTCTAACAATCAATTGTAGCTGTGGGTGAAACACTAAAAGAGCTGGTGTCACATCCTTTTACCAAGCCCCATCTGTTAGACATTTGCCTCTAACCTAATCAACGCCAACATCTATCAGGGTTTTCTTCCTTCAGTATAATCCTGTCTCTCCCGCAGCAGACATGAGTTTTCCTTGCTTCATACCCCGTCTAAATGAGAATCTCTATTCCTTCAGCCAGCTCCGATATCAAACTAATGACAACCCAAAGGGGCTTCAGGGGTTCTGCAATCCTCATATCTGCAGTCAACTGGACATGTATTTATGGCCAACGACAGTTTTGGCTAGACTTCAGCACACGAAAAAAATATTGTTACACATTTACTAAGGTTGTTGCACCCAGTTTCTACCCCAAAGTGGTGGGGGAAAGATTTTTTAGATAGATTTATTTATGTTTTCCAAAAAAAAAGGATGGTTGGGTTTGCTTCTCCCAGCACAAAAGTGGGCAGGGGTATGTAATGTGCTCGTTGTGTGACAGAGTTTTTGTTTTTTCACCCTTGTTTGTCTTTATCTGTGGTTTCAACACACTCCTGTCCCATTCCTCCCTGGAGGGCATTAGATCAGGATTGGTCAGGAGCAGGGCCAGGAAGGAGGCTCAGACATCTCCACCATTAGGAGTATACATGAAATTAGGGATAACATAGGAATCTGTGGATTCAACATATTCCTGTCCATCTCTGGTGTGAGAAGGAATTAGATCAGGACTGGGCAAGAGCGGGGAAGGAAGGAGACTCAGACATCTCCACCATTAGGAATTTACATGAGATTAGGGATTGCATAGGGACTCGTGGTTTCAACACACTCCTGTCCCATTCCTCCCTGGGGGAAAATAGATCAGGACTGGTCAGGAGCAGGACCAGGAAGGAAACTTAGACACCTCTACCATTAGGAGTACATGTCGCGGGCAGGGAGGACTGCGCTCTCGCTAACGCTCGGGTCCGACGCTGCTGCAGCTGCTCGGTGGCTCGAGCGGTGGGCCGGATCCGGGGACTCGAGCAGCGCTCCTCGTCCGTGAGTGAAAGGGGTGGTTGGTTTGGGGGATTTAGTCCGTGACGCCACCCACGGGTCATGGTGAAGATGGGCACCACCGCTGAAGGTGACGGGGATCCCGGGAGCGATGGTAGGGAGCAGCTGGGATGTTGTTTTCCCCCTCCGTGGGTAGAGGTTGGTGGTCCCGGGGCCCGATGATGTGACGGGGAGGCAGGGTTGGTGAGGTGCAGGGTCGCAGGGATAGCGCGGCGCGGTGCCGGATGGCACGGGTGTACTCACTCAGTAAGCAACGTACAAAATCCTCGGTAAACCAAACGGCTGGATGGATGGATCCCGCAGCTGGCTGCTGTGTCTCTCCCCGGACAGGTGATGGCGGCTGTCTTTCCCTGCACCTTGATGTTCTCAGTTGACTACTATGGATCCCCATCGGTAGTCTGCTCCCCGATGTATGGGTACCGGAGGAGCCCGTTTGCCCGCAGGCGCTGGCCCTTGGGTCTCTAGCCTTAGGCGGTAGCTGTATACCCTCACGTCGTGGGCGGTTGCCTTCAATCGGGACTTTTGCTGTTAGGAAACCCCTGGGGTTCCAGTCACATTTGGATTTGACTATTGTCGGCGGCTCCAAGCCTGGTCGGGGTCCGATGGCCCTGTCTGTGTGTGCTGGCTTCACTTCGCTCCCCGGTCGGTACCGGCGGGCTGTCGCCCGTCCCCGGTCCTACGGTTCCGCGTTGCTTCACCACTACTGCAGACGGCCACCACCGTCTGCCAACCTTGCTGTCAGTGCCTGGGCCGCAAACCCAGACACTCAAGTGCTTGCTCCTCACTCCTCAAACTCCTACACTGTTCTCCCACCTTTTCCCGCCTCCAGGCCTGTGAACTCCTCGGTGGGTGGGGCCAACCGCTTGGCTCCGCCCCACCTGGTGTGGACATCAGACACTGGAGGGAGGCAACAAGGGTTTTTGTTTGGCTGGTGTCCCTGTCTAATGGGGGTGGGGGTGTTTGAGTGTTATCTGTGACGACCTGGCTAGGCCAGGGCGCCACATATACATGAGATTAGGAATAGCATAGGAACCTGTGGTTTCTACATATTCATGTCTCTCTCCAGGTTGAGGGGGAATTAGAGCAGGACTGGTCAGGAGCAGGGCCAGGAAGGAGACTCAGACATATCAACCATTAGGAGTATATATGAGATTAGGGATAGCATAGGGACCTGTGGTTTCAACATATTCCTGTCCCTCTTTGGTGTGAGAAGGAATTAGATCAGGACTGGTCAGGAGCAGGGAAGGAAGGAGACTCAGACATCTCTACCATTAGGAGTATACATGAGATTAGAGATAGCATGCATAGGGACCTGTGGTTTCAACACATTCCTGTCCCTCTCCTAAGTGAGGGGGAATTAGATCAGGACTGGTCAGGATCAGGGCCAGGAAGGAGACTCAGACATTTCCACCATTAGGAGTATACATGAGTTTAGGGATAGCTTTGGAGCCCCACTATCCCAAAATCAAAGTCTCTTGTTTTTGGATTGATGAGGATGACACTTCAACATCATCCATGATCTGCCAAAAGAAAGTGTTTGCACTCATACAGCTGAACCAATTGCATGCATATTCACAGTATTTGTGTCCTCGTATGCATTGAATAATATATTTTGTTCTGCTAATAAGTATATGACTATTCAAATAGGAAAAGACAATGTCCCAAAAGTGAGCTCAGCCCCGACGCATGCGCAAAACTTGTACAATATCAGGGCAAAAAGCACAGGTGGCATGATAGATGGTTAAAATGCACAGGTGACTCACTAGGCGGGCAAACAGCAAAGGTGGCTCAATAGGCAGGCAAAAAGCACAGGTGGCTTATTAAGTGGGCAAAAAGTCTAGGAGGCTCAATAGGTGAAAAAAAAGCCCAGGAGGCTTAATAGGTAGACAAAAAGCCCAGGTGGCTCAATTGGTGCACAAAAATCCCAGGTTGCTCAATAGGTGGACAAAAAGTCCAGGTGGCTCAATAGGCGCACAAAAAGCACAGATGGCTCAAGAGGTGCACAAAAAGCACAGGTGGCTCAATAAGTGGGCAAAAAGCCCAGGTGGATCAATAGGTGGACAAAAAGCCTAGGTGGCTCAATAGGCAGGCAAATAACACAGATGGCTCAATAGGCGCACAAAAAGCGCAGGTGGCTTAGTAGGCAGGCAGAAAGCACAGGTGGCTTAGTAGGTGGACAAAAAGCCCCAGGCAAAACTATCAGATGGCTCCATAGGGAGACAAAAATCGCAGGTGGCTTAATAGGCAGGCAGAAATAGGCAGGTGGCTTACTAGGTGGGCAAACAGCAAAGGTGGCTCAATAGGTGCTCAAAAGCACAGGGGGCTCAATAGGCAGGCAAAAAACACTGGTGACTCAACAGGCAGGTAAAAAGCACTGGTGTTTCAATAAGCAGGCAGAAAGCACATATGGCTCAGTAATTAGGCAAACAGTAAAGGTGGCTCAATAGGCAGGCAAACAGTAAAGGTGGCTCAATAGGCTCTCAAAAAAACACAGGTGGCTCAATAGACAGGCAAAGTGCACTGGTGGCTCAATAGGCGGACAAAAAGCACAGTTGGCTCAGTAGGTGGGCAATAGTAAAGTTGGCTCAATAGGTGCTCAAAAAGCACAGGTGACTCAATAGACAAACAAAGAGCACTGGTGGCTCAATAGGCGGACAAAAAGCACAGTTGGCTCAGTAGGTGGGCAATAGTAAAGTTGGCTCAATAGGTGCTCAAAAAGCACAGGTGACTCAATAGACAAACAAAGAGCACTGGTGGCTCAATAGGCGGACAAAATAAAGGTGGCTCAATAAGCCTACAAGAAGCACAGGTGGCTCAGTAGGTGGGCAAATAGTAAAGTTGGCTCAATAGGTGCTCAAAAAGCACAAGTGGCTCAGTAGACAAACAAAGGTGGCTCAGTAGCTGGGCAAAATTCACAGATGTCTCAATAGGTGGTCAATAGGCAAACGTGGCTCAATAAGCCATCAAAAAGCATAGGTGGCTTAGTTGGCAGGCAAAAACCTGCCTTTAGCTTTTACGGTTAGATCTTGATGACTTTTCCTTAACAGGGTGAGTTAGTGAATAAAAAGTGACCAGACAAGGAACGATGGGCAACTATTCCAAAGCCGCGTACAGTAAGTGTCTCTCTCAACGCATGCTCAGAAGCATAAACCAGCATGGGGGCATTGAAAGTTGAGGCATTATTTAGACTTAAGCAGACATCACTTGCTGTAGTTTGCATATTAAAGCTCGAGAGAAGAGGAATGAGCATGAGAAACCCAAGGAGAGGAGCCGAGGTTTCGAAATTCTTCATTATTGATAAACCATTTACTACGGTGTTAATTATACCGCTACCACCGAGAATAATTAGAAAAGGGAAATTCTGTTCACAGTTCCAGACTCGTTATGATGCGGCCCATTGGAAAACCATTGCTATCATCAGAAGAGCACTTGTACATTAGCCGCATAATATTGGGACCGGACTTGGATCATACTCTATACTGATGTTATCCAACTGTGTTGATTTATCAAGTGGAATGCTAACACTTGGGATATTCAATGATCCTTGATAAGAGCATGGCTCCATGCGTCAATCATACATTCGGCATACTTGGTAGCGTTCCCCCGCAGTCCTAGTTCTGGGGTCTGCCGTTATGAAGGTTCCGGCTTATGACAGCAGAACTTTGCTACAAGTGACTACATGCATATCAGTTTCTGAACATTCATGACGAGAATCTTGGTTTCATCATGTTAGAAGATGTTGCTGGAGACCTATCTCGGGTTCTCCCTGCCTTTTTAAGAAGGAGGAATTTGTCTTCCCATGCCGATTATAGCTTTTTGCTAAACCAGTACGTATGCTGTTGTTTTCCAGTCTGGTGATTTACTGCATGTTGCTTGGTGTGCTGTGGAATTCCTCCTGTCGTCTAGTTATTCCCCCCTGCTCTTTGTTTTCCTCCTTATCATTTGTTGTCAGATAACTTTGTGTAAGCGTGTCGGTGTTAGCACATCCTGGCTTCACCCTGCGATCGGGAGGAAGAGGGGTATTAGATCAGGGCTGGTCAGGAGCAGAGTCAGGCTGGTGGCTCAGATATCCTCACCATAAGAGGTAGCCAGGGCTCCCTTAGTCTGAGGGCCAGTCTAGGAGCTGAGGTAAGGGATAGCCAGGGTCCCCTTAGTCTGAGGGCCAGTCTAGGAGCTGAGCTAAGGGATAGCCAGGGCTCCCTTAGTCTGAGGGCCAGTCTATGAGCTGAGCTAAGGGATAGCCAGGGCCCCCTTAGTCTGAGGGCCAGTCTAGGAGCTGAGCTAAGGGATAGCCAGGGCCCCCTTAGTCTGAGGGCCAGTCTAGGAGCTGAGCTAAGGGATAGCCAGGGCCCCCTTAGTCTGGGGGCCAGTCTAGGAGCTGAGATAAGGGATAGCCAGGGCCCCCTTAGTCTGAGGGCCAGTCTAGGAGCTGAGATAAGGGATAGTCAGTGCCCCTTTAGTTTGAGGGCCAGTCTAGGAGCTGAGATAAGGGATAGCCAGGGCCCCCTTAGTCTGGGGGACAGTCTAGGAGCTGAGATAAGGGATAGCCAGGGCCCCCTTAGTCTGAGGGCCAGTCTATGAGCTGAGATAAGGGATAGCCAGGGCCCCCTTAGTCTGAGGGCCAGTCTAGGAGCTGAGATAAGGGATAGCAAGGGCCCTCTTAGTCTGGGGGCCAGTCTAGGAGCTGAGATAAGGGATAACCAGGGCCCCTTAGTCTGAGGGCCAGTCTAGTAGCTGAGATAGGGGATAGCCAGGGCTCCCTTAGTCTGAGAGCCAGTCTAGGAGCTTAGGTAAGGGATAGCCAGGGCCCCTTTAGTCTGAGGGCCAGTCTAGTAGCTGAGATAAGGGATAGCCAGGGCCTCCTTAGTCTGAGGGCCAGTCTTGGAGCTGAGATAAGGGATAGCTAGGGCCCCTTAGTCTGAGGGCCAGTCTAGGAGCTGAGATAAAAAATAGCCAGGGCCCCTTAGTCTGAGGGCCAGTCTAGGAGCTGAGATAAGTGATAGCCAGGGCCCCTTAGTCTGAGGGCCAGTCTAGGAGCTGAGATAGGGGATAGCCAGGGCTCCCTTAGTCTGAGAGCCAGTCTAGGAGCTGAGATAAGGGATAGCCAGGGCCCCTTTAGTCTGAGGGCCAGTCTAGTAGCTGAGATAAGGGATAGCCAGGGCTCCCTTAGTCTGAGGGCCAGTCTATGAGCTGAGATAAGGGATAGCCAGGGCCCCCTTAGTCTGAGGGCCAGTCTAGGAGCTGAGATAAGGGATAGCGAGGGCCCCCTTAGTCTGGGGGCCAGTCTAGGAGCTGAGATAAGGGATAGCCAAGGCCCCTTAGTCTGAGGGCCAGTCTAGGAGCTGAGATAGGGGATAGCCAGGGCTCCCTTAGTCTGGGAGCCAGTCTAGGAGCTGAGATAAGGGATAGCCAGGGCCCCCTTAGTCTGAGGGCCAGTCTAGGAGCTAAGATAAGGGATAGCCACGGCCTCATTAGTCTGAGGGCCAGTCTAGGAGCTGAGATAAAGGATAGCCAGGGCTCCCTTAGTCTGACGGCCAGTCTAGGAGCTGAGATAAAGGATAGCCAGGGCTCCCTTAGTCTGACGGCCAGTCTAGGAGCCACGGTTCCCGCTCTCCCCTGATCTCCGTGACAATTACGATGATCAAAAAGCCAGTGTTTGCCCAATATCACCCCTTTGAAGCCGTGTCATATTCTCTACAATAAAATGAGTATATATTGTACAAGACATCTCTTGCACTATTTTCATTCCAAATCACAGACATGCTGAATTCCGTAAGATCCATGAGACAGCTCCTCACTGAGCCCAATTCCAATGTTCATAATCGCTAGATACAGAATTGTCAAATTCATGCAAGACATTGATGTGTGATGTACGCACAAGGCAAAAGACCTAGGGTGAGGGCCATCAAGTGAGCCGTTCACATACACAACGTCAGCGAGTTGACAGCTTGTATGCATATATTAGACAAGCATAGAAATGCTTAGTGACGCATATTAGACTAATGGCAAACCGGTCTGAAGGCTCTGGAAACACTGTATATTTTATAGTTTTGTGGACATTTCTCTGCTGCTAGGGTTAATATTATGGAATATGGGATTTGCTCTTAATATACTGATGTTAGAATAGTTTTTGGAGGAAAGAGAGTTTATTCTCCTCTTTCTATCCAAACACATGCATGGAAGCCAAGCCAAATGAGCATGTAGGCAACACAGAATACTACAGATTTTGGATATTTTTGTATATTTATGTTCCCTTTTCATTTGAAGCTGATTGGTTGTGGGTACACCCTCCACAATAGCTCAACCCCCCCCCCATCCTGCTCTGATAACTGCGCAGCTGCGGAGGCAGGAGAGCACAGGTCTGAGGTTGGTTACCTGCAGTCACAGGTTGAGGCCCGTAGGAACCTCCATCTGTGACCGCAACTTATCTGAGTGACATCACCATTGATCGCTGCAGCTCAGTCTCTGCCTGAAGCTCACAGTGGGCGATCATTGTGCTATTGGAAGCAGATTGGTGGTGGACCAGGGTCCTTAGACCCTCAACGATAGCTCAAACCCCCATCCTGCCCCGGGACCTGCACAGTTTCGGAGGCGGAAGAGCACAGCTTTTGTCGGCACATGCATGCAAAGTGGAGAATGCGCACACAGAGATGAGCACGGATACAATTTTTATCTTTCTGTTGCATCTGTGAACTCTTAGGCAAGAGCACTACTCCTTTTTTTCCTGAGCAGCACACTTTTTGTCATGAGTGTATCTCGCTCGGGGGAGATCCTGGGTGAATATGGTGTCAAAAGGTCACAGCGCCTCGCTGCTGGCAGGTTCACTACTGTTATTTGATAACATCTGATTGCTTGTGGTGCTGTAAGGGTCAAGCATCCTTTCCTACCTGGCTGCTGGCTGTAGCTTCCAATTTCAGATGCGGCTCTTTGGGATCACTTCCTTTCACTATTTAAGTAATGTTATCTGATCACATGATGCCCATGATAGAAACTCAATCCCTCATTTCTATGTGGTCCACTTTGGAAGGAGCTTGCTCTGGAAGAAGTCTGTCGTGTTGTGTACAGCAGTGCTGTTTGCTGCATTGAAGCCGCCTGCAGTGTTTTTTCTTTGCATGTCTACTTTCTTTGTGTTTCTGTATTGTAGTGACCAGTCTGGTGATCTCATCGGCCTGCTCACTAGCCAGGGTGAGTATTGGGCCAGCTAAGGGCCTAAAGTATCCAGCTCGGTGACAGGTTGCAAGAACCTGTATAGGGAAGCTAGGGAGCTCAGGAATCAGCTTGAGGTGAGTGCAGGAGGTGTCCGCTTACCCCTCTCCCTAGCGGCAGGGACCTCCATTTTATTGTGGCCCATGTGTTCCCTATGTGTTGTAACATCTTCTGGGGGTTTACCAGGGACTACGTAAACCCTACTAGTCACATGCACGACACTTTTTGGTAGGTTGAGTACCCTGTAGTCCCAGTGTAGTGGGTGGGCCTACCCCCTACAAGTTCAGCACAGGTTACCCGGCATTGTTATTATTAAAAATGTTGCATTTTATTATTACATGTGATTTTGTGTGTTAGGGCACCCCCTAGTGGCCGGGTGGGACGGCTGTTGCCACCGGGGAGGAGGAGTCGGCCGGATATCTAGGAAAAGTCTGAGTGTGTGTGAGGGAGAGGATCCGGGACAGCAGACAGTGAACATCTGCAGCGGCAAGTGTGTGTGTGAGCGGACCATCAAGGGACACCGGAGAACAGGAGGTGGACGCAACCTCAGGGTCTATTCCGCTGGTGTGGGTCCAGTGCGTGCTTGACCGGAGAGTGGGAGCCCGGAGAAGAAGAGTATCTAGGGCATATCCCCACCAGAGGGTGCGTTTGGGCAGGTTGTCCCCAGCTCCACTAATATTGCCGGAATCTGCTGACCGGAGTGTTTTATCCTTGTGAATAAATGTCATTTTTATTGCATCTGGACTTTTGCCTGCCGACTCTTTGTGCATCGGCCGATGAAGATGCTGACACACACTTTCTCAACATTAAAGAAGTACCAAAGCCAGGGATGTGCCTTGAATACAGTGCTGCCACGACTACACAGCCAGAGGCCTCCCTGGCTGGTCACTTCATGTGGCGTAGTCGGCAGGATGCGATTCCCCTGCCAGGAACCCAAAAAGCTGGAGATCAGGTCGTGCCTGGAACACAGGACCCGGACCATGATGCAAGGTTTCCAGTCCCCTGGTGGGAAGAAAACACAGTACCCGTAGCGTTGGACCGGGTACAAGATGGCGGCAAGGAGGCCGTTATCTGTAAGGAAGAAAAGGCGCAAAAAATTGGCGCCAAAAGAAGAGCCTGGGGCTGGCCGGCGCCGAAGAGAAAGTACGGAGTACTCCGCCCAAAGAGGGGAGGCGCCAGCTCCAGGGCATTGAAGAAGAAAAAGAAGTACCTCAGCGGAGGAGTCAAGATGATGCGTGAGGCTGGGGGTGGAGTCCGTTTAAGAGCGGGAAACGAAGACCCGCCTCCACTCTTCACAGTCTCAGCGTCGACATCACCGCCATTACCAGCGATACTGTCGGAGACCGAGATGGAGACCTTTGGGCAACCCGCGGAGTTGGCAACGACTATGGCCCTAATCAGCCTCGGTCGAGGTCGACCCCGGTTCGCCCCTGCTAGTGAGGCCGCGTTGGCGGACCTTCCCATTGGACCGGGAGGTTCCACCAGGCCGGACAAAGTTTCCTGGAAGACCTCATGGGATGCTCAAACCGGGAGCACCATCACAGAGGTGAAGGCGACCTATGCCACCCCACCCATGCCAAACCGTCCGGGGGTTGCAGTCTTCCCATGGGAGACCCCGCAGCTTAACGCCGCCGCTTCCCCATTTGTGCCGGAGCCGGCTGAGGAGTTCGCTGAGCGCTTGGAGAAAGATCACCTGGGCTTCTTCTGGGACCCAGTCATCGCCCCGCCTGCGGAGTCGCACCCCAGTGTCCCGACCCCGAAGCCTGACCCCGTCCAGGAACGTCTCCTGGCCGAGACCCTTGTCCGGGAAATGCTGTCCGGTTCCGGTGGCGAGGAGCTGGCACAGCAGTTTGTGACCGGGGTGGTTGTTAAGTTCAACCAGCAGGACGGATATGGATTCATCCGAGAAGTCGAGACCGGGGATGATTACTTTTATAACAGAGTTCATCTCGACGTGGAAGGACTGCCCAAGCGACTCCATACTTTGTGGCCGGGCGAGAAAGTCCAGTTCCTGCCGGACGCAGGTAGCCGCGGCCTGTTTGCTGTTTGTGTCTCCCGCATGCCAACCACCCGGGAAGCGGAGCAGTGGCAGGAGGAGATTGAGTGGGAGGAGCAGCAAGAGTGGCGCCGGAGTCATGCCAGACCGCTCCCGCCCGCGCCCTCTCAACCCCGGCGCATCAAGGCTGCTGTCCCGGAAACAGCGACTGCATCGGCCCCTGACCCGGAGAAGGTTCCAACCGTGGTAGCGGTAACGCAAAATGTTACAAACAAGCCGGTCATCATGCTGGACGCACCACCGCCATCTCGGGCAGAGACACCATCACCCCCAAGAGGAGCTGCAGCAGCTGCACCGGCGGAGCCGCCTTTCGCCCCTGTGTCTTTCAGGCGAATCCGCCGCCAGCCGGGACAATCTCTGGGGGCCTATATCCAGGCTCAAGCGGAGGAGTGGAAGAGAGCCTGGCCCCCAGAGTAAGTTGTTGACTTCAGCACCTTCAAAGACCGGTGTTGTTCCAGACCGGCAGAAAGTTCCCTTGTTGTTGAAAAGTTGTACGGGCCTGTTGCCCTCCAGCAAAGACCGGGAGCGCTCTTGAAGCCTCCGGGCACCTCCAGCAAAGACCGGGAGCGCTATTGAAGCCTCCGGGCGCCCATCTAAGACCGGGAGCGCTGTTGAGCCTCCGGGCGCTATCCAGAGACCGGGAGCGCTGCTGCGCCATTAAGCGCCCCTAAAGACCGGGAGCGCCGCTGAACTGGTGCCGCTGTTGAGGACTGACCCAAAAGGTTTTTATGTGTTAATATGTTTAAAGTTTAGAGCCTTGCCGGGAGGCTCGGAATTTAAGAGGGGAGGCATGTAGTGGGTGGGCCTACCCCCTACAAGTTCAGCACAGGTTACCCGGCATTGTTATTATTAAAAATGTTGCATTTTATTATTACATGTGATTTTGTGTGTTAGGGCACCCCCTAGTGGCCGGGTGGGACGGCTGTTGCCACCGGGGAGGAGGAGTCGGCCGGATATCTAGGAAAAGTCTGAGTGTGTGTGAGGGAGAGGATCCGGGACAGCAGACAGTGAACATCTGCAGCGGCAAGTGTGTGTGTGAGCGGACCATCAAGGGACACCGGAGAACAGGAGGTGGACGCAACCTCAGGGTCTATTCCGCTGGTGTGGGTCCAGTGCGTGCTTGACCGGAGAGTGGGAGCCCGGAGAAGAAGAGTATCTAGGGCATATCCCCACCAGAGGGTGCGTTTGGGCAGGTTGTCCCCAGCTCCACTAATATTGCCGGAATCTGCTGACCGGAGTGTTTTATCCTTGTGAATAAATGTTATTTTTATTGCATCTGGACTTTTGCCTGCCGACTCTTTGTGCATCGGCCGATGAAGATGCTGACACACACTTTCTCAACATTAAAGAAGTACCAAAGCCAGGGATGTGCCTTGAATACAGTGCTGCCACGACTACACAGCCAGAGGCCTCCCTGGTTGGTCACTTCACCAGGATTAGAAGGGGTTCTGTAGGTTTTTTCGTAACCCGAATTATTATGCAAATTGGAAAAAAAATGATACCTGCCTCATTGCTGAACATTCAGATCACCCCGCTGCTCATTTCACATTGTTCGGTCCTCTTCTTTTTGCCATGCCATTGTGCATTCCTTGCTTCTTTGCCATAGGCCATGACTTCCAGATGTGTCCATGCCCTGGAAGTAACTGCGCGTCATAAGGTCACGGTGGATGACTTGACTATTGTGACCTTACAACACACAGTGACCTCTGAAGCCTGAACATGGATGGAAGTCCCGGCTTCTGTGCTCATTTTCATGCAAAAAGCCTACATTGACTTATTCTACCCTCAGAAACAAAATTTGGAGAAAATGACTAGAAAAATACCATTAATAGGCAATGTATCATAGTTTGGAGCAAGACATTCAGCGATGCTATGAATATGTAAGAATTTTCATTATCATTCAAAGGACATTTCTTTTCACGGACAAGTAATTAATACTCCGGTGGTGAATGAAACTTGCTAGTGGTACTCGTGCAATAAATCACCCCAAACATCATTTCTTAGTCTCAGGCATTGCATTTGGATAATTATGATAAATTAGAAACTGGTAAATGCAAAAAATCTTCACTAAGTGATAAACATTTACTAAATTATTGATATAATATAAAAATAGTTTAGGACGGTAGCAGGAGCCTATCCTCAAAGCTCCAGAGATGGTTTATTGATATCTATCAATATGACTTCTGGTTAACATCTTCAGCATTGGTGTAGCAATATGTTAAAGGTTTAAACTATGGTGGAAGTGGGAGGTGAAGAAGAAGAAGACGTGAGAGGTGAAGAAGAAGAAGTGAGAGGTAAAGAAGAAGAAGTGAGAGGTGAAGAAGGAGATGTGAGAGGTGAAGAAGAAGAAGAAGTGAGAGGTGAAGAAGGAGATGTGAGAGGTGAAGAAGAAGAAGAAGACGTGAGAGGTGAAGGACAAGAAGTGAGAGGTGAAGAAGAAGAAGACGTAAGAGGTGAAAAAGGATTGAAAGGTGAAGAAGAAGAAATTAGAAGAGAGGAAGAAATGAGAGGTGAAGAAAAGAAGTAGTTAGTGATGAAGAAGAAGAAAAAGTGAGGAGAAGAAGATGGCGTGAGAGGTGAAGAAGTGAGAGTTGTAAAAGAAGAGGAAGTGAGAGGTGAAGAAGAAGACAAAGTGAAAAGTGAAGAAGACAAAGTGAGAGGTAAAGAAGAAGAAGAAGTGAGGGTAAAGAAGAAGACAAAGTTAAAAATGAAGAAGACAAAGTGAGAGGTGAAGAAGATATGAGAGGTGAAGAAAAAAAGTTGTGAGTGATAAAGAAGATGAAAAAGTGAGGAGAAGAAGATGACGTGAGAGATGAAGAAATGAGAGGTGAAAAAGAAGAGGAAGTGAGAGGTGAGGAAGACAAAGTGACAAGTGAAGAAGAGGACAGAGTGAGAGGTGAAGAAGAAGAAGAAGAAGAAGAAGAAGAAGAAGTAGTGAGCGGTGAAGAAGAGTAAGTGAGAGATGAAGATGAAGACAAAGTGATAGGTGTAGAAGAGGTGAGAGGTGTAAAAGAAGAGGAAGTGAGAGGTAAAGAAGAATTGAGAGGTGAAGAAGAAGTGAGAGGTGAAGAAGAAGTGAGCGGTGAAGAAGAAGTGAGAGGTGAAGAAGAAGTGAGAGGTGAAGAAGAAGTGAGAGGTAAAGAAGAATTGAGAGGTGAAGAAGAAGTGAGAGGTGAAGAAGAAGTGAGCGGTGAAGAAGAAGTGAGCGGTGAAGAAGAAGTGAGAGGTGAAGAAGAAGTGAGCGGTGAAGAAGAAGTGAGCGGTGAAGAAGAAGTGAGAGGTGAAGAAGAAGTGAGCGGTGAAGAAGAAGTGAGCGGTGAAGAAGAAGTGAGAGGTGAAGAAGAAGTGAGAGGTGAAGAAGAAGTGAGCGGTGAAGAAGAAGTGAGAGGTGAAGAAGAAGTGAGAGGTGAAGAAGAATTGAGAGGTGAAGAAGAAGTGAGAGGTGAAGAAGAAGCGAGCGGTGAAGAAGAAGTGAGCGGTGAAGAAGAAGTGAGAGGTGAAGAAGAAGTGAGAGGTGAAGAAGAAGTGAGAGGTAAAGAAGAATTGAGAGGTGAAGAAGAAGTGAGAGGTGAAGAAGAAGTGAGCGGTGAAGAAGAAGTGAGCGGTGAAGAAGAAGTGAGAGGTGAAGAAGAAGTGAGCGGTGAAGAAGAAGTGAGAGGTGAAGAAGAAGTGAGAGGTGAAGAAGAATTGAGAGGTGAAGAAGAAGTGAGAGGTGAAGAAGAAGTGAGCGGTGAAGAAGAAGTGAGCGGTGAAGAAGAAGTGAGAGGTGAAGAAGAAGTGAGAGGTAAAGAAGAATTGAGAGGTGAAGAAGAAGTGAGAGGTGAAGAAGAAGTGAGCGGTGAAGAAGAAGTGAGCGGTGAAGAAGAAGTGAGAGGTGAAGAAGAAGTGAGCGGTGAAGAAGAAGTGAGCGGTGAAGAAGAAGTGAGAGGTGAAGAAGAAGTGAGAGGTGAAGAAGAAGTGAGCGGTGAAGAAGAAGTGAGAGGTGAAGAAGAAGTGAGAGGTGAAGAAGAAGTGAGCGGTGAAGAAGAAGTGAGCGGTGAAGAAGAAGTGAGCGGTGAAGAAGAAGTGAGCGGTGAAGAAGAAGTGAGCGGTGAAGAAGAAGTGAGAGGTGAAGAAGAAGTGAGCGGTGAAGAAGAAGTGAGCGGTGAAGAAGTGAGAGGTGAAGAAGAAGTGAGAGGTGAAGAAGAAGTGAGCGGTGAAGAAGAAGTGAGCGGTGAAGAAGAAGTGAGAGGTGAAGAAGAAGTGAGCGGTGAAGAAGAAGTGAGCGGTGACGAAGAAGTGAGCGGTGAAGAAGAAGTGAGCGGTGAAGAAGAAGTGAGCGGTGAAGAAGAAGTGAGCGGTGAAGAAGAAATGAGTGGTGAAGAAGAAGTGAGCGGTGAAGAAGAAGTGAGCGGTGAAGAAGAAGTGAGAGGTGAAGAAGAAGTGAGCGGTGAAGAAGAAGTGAGCGGTGAAGAAGTGAGAGGTGAAGAAGAAGTGAGAGGTGAAGAAGAAGTGAGCGGTGAAGAAGAAGTGAGCGGTGAAGAAGAAGTGAGCGGTGAAGAAGTGAGAGGTGAAGAAGAAGTGAGAGGTGAAGAAGAAGTGAGCGGTGAAGAAGAAGTGAGTGATGAAGAAGACAAAGTGAGAGATGAAGATGAAGAAAAAGAAAGAGGTGAAGTAGAGGTGAGAGGTGAAGAAGAGGTAAGAGGTGAAGAAGAGGTAAGAGGTGAAAAATAAGTGAGAGGTGAAGAAGAAGTGAGCAGTGAAGAAGAGGTAAGAGATGAAGACGAAGACAAAGTGAGAGGTGAAGAAGAGGTAAGAGGTGAAAAAGAAAAAGTGAGAGATGAAAAATAAGAAATGAGAGGTGAAGAAGAGGTGAAGAAAATAAGTAGTGAGGTGAAGAAGAAGAAGAAGACAACATGACAGGTGAAAAAGAAGAATTGAGATATGAAAAAGACAAAATCAGAGGTGTCGAAGAAGTGAGAGCAAATGAAGAAGAAAAAATGAGAGGGTAGGGAGAAGATGAAGAAGAAAAAGTGAGAGGTGAAGAAGAAGAAGTGAGAGCAAATTAAGAAGAAAAAGTGACAGGATAGGGAGAAGATGAAGAAGAAGTGAGAGGAAAAGAACAAGAAGTGAGAGAAGAGCAAGAAAAAAAAGAAATGAGAGAAGAACAAGAAGTGAGAGGAGGAGAAGAAAAAGAAGAAAAAGTAGGAAAAGAAAAGAAAGGAGGAGAAGATTATGATTGATGATGATGATTAGGACAAGAAAGAAAATTAGGGATTCAGGGAGAAAACGTAGGAGTAGAATAACAAGGAAAAGGTGAAGAAGGTTACAATGAAGAAAGAAAAGAAACATAATTATCCTTTCTGTTAGTTCCAGGTCTTGTTTTCTTGTGCATCTGTTTATTATTAAAAGTTAGAGATTCCCATGTAGCAATCCATTCTTCTTCACTTTTCTTTTGTTTTATTCATTTTATTGAGATACCTGCACACACACAAACAAAAGACTGAACCTAAAGATATAAGAAAACAGAAAGAAGAGGTAGAACTGAAATATGAGACGGATTTTAGAAAAAAAACAGCGAAGGTGAAAAAAATAGTACAATAAAAAAGAACAAAAAATGCATGTGAAATAGAAGAAGAAAAGAAGAAGAAGGGGAGCTGCTGGAGAAAGAAGGAAAAACAGAATATAATTGATGAAGAGAAGAAGGATGAAAGCAGGAACAATAATGAGAAGATGAGGATTAGAAGAGAGAGAAAAAGCTGAAGAAGAGGAGAAGATTGATAACTTTTATTATCTTATCTCATAGTTCCCAATCTTGTTTTCTTGTGTTATTTTTTAGTTTGGACAGTTGTAAATTCCCCTCTAGCTCTCCAACTTTCTTCACGTTTCTTCGGATTCTTTTTGTTGTTACATTTTACATTTGCTGAGGAGCTGGTAGTTTGGTTTGATGCCTTACCAACCTTATTCTATTATTTCTTCAGCTCCCAGTATTCATGCATAGAACTAGTAGCGGTTTTTTGAGGATTTTCAGTACTTTGAGTACCAGGTAGGTACCATATCTTTCTTCTTGAAGTACAGAAGCATCTATAGCAGCAATGCCTGTGTATGTGGATAGAATTAAAATGAACGATGATAGATGTAGTTGAGAAAGTATTGCAGAGGAAAAATTGAGACTACTTAGTGTGGAAAAGGAATACTGCCAACACTAAAAATCACCTATATTTGTCACCTCATTCCTGGTACATTCTGTCAGTAGGAACCATTCCTCTAAGTCATGTATATTTCCATGGAGATAATGGAAAGTCAAATAAAATACCTTGATATCTGCAATCCGAAGTCTTATTCCAGGTATTCCCCACCTTTCTAAGATGGAGGAATTTGTCTTCCCATGCCGACTATAGCTTTTTGCTAAACCGGTCCATGTGCGGTTGTGTTCCAGCAACTAGTGATTTACTGCATGTTGCTTGGTGTGCTGTGGAATTCCTCCTGTCATCTGGTTATTTCTCTACTACTCTTTGTTTTCCTCCTTATCATTTGTTGTCTGATAACTATGTGTGAAAGAGTTTAGGTTTCCCTTGTTTGTCTATCTTTGTTGGTTTGATCACACTTCAGTCCCAGCCCTCCCCTGGGGAAGGGAGGTAGTATTAGATCAGGACTGGTCTGGAGCAGGGCCATGCTGGCGGCTCAGACAGCCTCACCATCAGAGCTAATAATGAGATAAGGGATAGCCAGGGCCTCCCTAGTCTGAAGCTCAGTCTAGCAGCCCCAGTCCCTCCTCTCCCCCGATCTCCATGACAATACATAAATGAGCTGCTAAGATCTATGCTTCCAGAGCTTTTTATAAATGAAAGGAATTACCAGTATGAGACATGTAGATCCGGTGAGCAGACTGTCAGTCATTACATGTCTCACACTAGTAACATTCCCTGGGGCTGGTTTTTAGGGAGATCTATGCCTCACCCATAGTTCTTAACAGCTCATTTACATATTAAGAAAAAGTAAGATTTCTCTGGAATGAGACAACAGATCACAGACATCAAAGTATCATTTTATTCAACTTGCTATGATCCACATGTCCATGTCGATGATGGAAAGTTTTAAGTTGACAAGATGTTGATATGTGCCTGATGGGAATTTTAAGTATTGTATGCAATGATGCCTCTTTTGTTTGTTAAGTATTCTAACAATGGATTGGATATGATGAGTTTTGCAACCAGGTGCCACTCCCAGGGCAATAACCAGTACTGTAGCAGCTGACCCCAGGGCAAGGATGGACACAGGTGCAGACAGCCACTGGTACTGGTATAGCAGGTTAACCCGGGATGGCTGAGGCTGACAAGATGGATGAACAGAATCACTCTTACTATAGGACCACCTGGACAGCTGAGACAGATGGTATGGTCAGAGTGGTTGGACAGAGTCACAAGTCTGGAGTCCACCAGGAGAGATGAAACACAGCTGACAAGGTGACCTGACAACTATCTGGCTGGGGCTGAGAACTACTAACAAATTAATACGTTGATCAGGCACCTCCCCGAGTGGGAAAGTGCCTTAATTACCCAGTGCCTCTCAGTGATAGCCTGAGAGGCACTTACAGGCAATGACATGTTGGCCTTTTAAGAAAAGTGCAGCGGCACATGCACATACCCTAGAGCACTCCCGGAGGAAATGTTTCACGTGCACAGGCCCTGGGAGAGGGAAGCAGGAAGCACCCACCTGGAGGACCATAGGGAAGCCGGGTAGTGTGGTGAGAGCCACTGGCTGTGTGCATCACTGCTGGAAGGGTAGCGAGGGGTGCAGAGATGCCAGCAGTACACACTATTACATTGGGACTGCAATGCTTTCTGCTTTTATAAAAACAGTTTAATGGTATTGTTTCGTTAATGGCTTATGCAGTACACAGACTAAATTGCTCTTGTATTGTTTAACAAGCTCATTAGTTTGCCCTTGTTATTGGGCAGTACCTTTCTAGATGCTCGTATTTAGGATTGCAATGTAATCAGTAAGTGCAAGCTATGAATAAGAACTAAGTTCAAAATGTGCCATTGATAATGGTCTTCTTTTTATGCAATTAAAAAAAGTAATTTCCCTCATTTTTTACATGTGTAGTCAAGCGATTCATCTGCTTACACCCAAGAAGATAAAAATGCGTCTTATTATTTGTTTTTCCAATCTTAGATGACCTGCTAAATTTAGTTTTGAAAAAGACCTTAAAAAAAAGAGCAAAGAAAAAAAACTTTCGAAAACTCAACACGTTATTCCGCTATATTGACGATTACTTTCCGGTTTTATCATGTAATGCTTCTGTTCCGCAACAGAGAAATTAAACACTTGCTGCTAAATCCTTTGCTTTACATAAGAAATTTACAGATTTGTCTGATTTTTAATATAGATGAAGCTGTAAACACCTGATTTATCTATATTAAATATCTGTTTATTTTTTTAATATTATTTTTTATATTATTTTATATATTTTTTAATCTTTAGGTTACTTTTCTTGGGACTTTGAAATTATTTACACGTTTTACAGTTTTTTAATACAATGTTTAAAACTATGGATGTCCTATCAAAAATTACCGGGGTCCACTTTACTGTATAATATAAGATGACTTCATATCTAACTGACCGAACTTTCAGGGTCTCAACCTCTCACATCACCTCCTTATCTCGCCCCCAAGGTTCAGTTCTTGGACCACTGCTGTTCTCTATCTACACCTTTGCCCTGGGACAGCTCATAGAGTCCTATGGCTTTCAGTATCACCCTTACGCTGATGATACGCAGATCTACCTCTCTGGACCTGATATCACCTCCTTACTAACCAAAATCCCGCAATGTCTCTCTGCTATTTCATCCTTCTTTTCTGCTTGATTTTTAAAACTGAACATGGACAAAACTGAATTCATCATTTTCCCCCATCTCACTCCACCAGACCTATCCATGACAGTCAATGGCTGCTCACCCACCCCATTCCCATGTACTCGCTTCCTCAGGGTAACCCTTCAGTCTGCTCTTTCCTTCAGACCACATATTCAAGCCCTTTCCACCAAATCAAAAATACTTTCCGGATCCATACATTCCTTGACAATCAATTTGCACAAACACTATTGCCTGACCTCATCATTTCCCGCCTCAACTACTGCAACCTCCTGCTCTGTGGTTTCCCTTTTAACACTCTCGCACCCCTACAATCTATTCTAAACTATGATGCCTGACCAATCCACCTCTCCCCTTGCTATTCCCAGGCCTGTCATCTCTGCCAATCCCTTCATTGGCTTCTCATTGCTAAAACTAACCATGAGCTACAAGCCACCTGCAACCTGTCTCCAACATACATCTGCGACCTAATCTCTAGGTACTTACCTGCACGCAACCTCCGATCCTCACAAGATTTCCTTCTCTACTCCTCTCTTATCTCCTCCTCCCACAATTGCATACAATATTCTCCCGTGCCTCCCCAATACCCTGGAACTCTCTACCCCAACATGTCAGACTCTCGACTATGGTGGAAATCTTCAAAAGGAACCTGAAGACCCACTTCTTCTGACAAGCATGCGACCTACAGTAACCCTCAGTCCACTATACTACTGTATTACCCACTGTACTCTCACCTCCTGGACCCTCACCCATCCCTCTCAGTCCAGTATACTACTGCAACACCAAATCTGCCCCATCTATTGTATCCTCACCCATTCCCCTCAGTCCACTATACCACTGCACCACCAGCTCTGCCTACATGTACTGTATCCTCACCCACTCCCCTTAGTCCACTATACCATTACACCACCCATTCTACCCTTACCTACTGTATTTTCACCCATCCCCCTCTGTCCACTATATCACTACACAACTCACTCTACCCTCACCTACTGTATCTTCGCCCATCCCCCTCACTCCACTATACCATTACAAAACCCATTCTACCCTTACCTACTGTATCCTCGCCCATCTCCCCTCTGTCCACCATACCACTGCGCCACCAGCTCTGCCCTTACCAACTGTATCCTCACCCATCCCCTGTAGACTGTGAGCCCTCGTGGGCAGGGTCATCTTTCCTCCTATGCCAATCTGTACCTTGTATTGTTCATGAATATTGTACTTATCTATGTTTGCCCCTTTTCCATGTAAAGTGTTATGAAATAAATGGTGCTATATTAAACAATAAATACTAATAATAATAACTATTATTATTATTATTATCATTAATAATAAAAAATAATATAATATAAATAATAAATACATAAATAGTAAATTATAATAATAATAATAATAGTAATAATAATATTATTATTATTTATTTTTTATAGTTATTAGTTATAGTACATTATTTTATTAATATAATAATATTTATTATTAATTATTATTATGAATAATAAAATTATATACTATAAATGTTAAATGCATAAATAATAATAATAATAATAACAATAACAATAATAATAATAATAATAATAATAATAATAATAATAATAATAATAATAATAATTAATAAAAATATTCTTTTACCTGTAGTACCACATTTCTCCAGCAGTGGCCACTGCAGGGACAGTTATAAATCAGCTGCAGCTTGGACCAGCGTCGATCAGCTGATCACCATTCTGGCTTCAATTGAAGGGAAAAAAAGGATAAAAATTAAAATAACACTAACAGAACATAAATCCATCATCGTTCTCACATCCTTTCACTTGTCCTTACTACAGCTCATCGGAGATGAAAATGACCTTGAAAATGCATCTCGGAGCGTTATTAATGTTGGCATTAGCCAGTTTTGCTGCTTTCTAAACCCTATATTTATACTATTTGAAATAATGACAATTTTACCCATAAAAAATTGAATAATAATCTAAGTACTAGAATGTGGGATTTCAAATAGACTTTAAATAATGGGCTCTTCAATCCAGAACATTAATGTTGATAAAATATGAAACGACAAGCTACATAGTTATAGTCTATTTCAGTCACTATTATTTCCAGACCTATGAATATGAGGACAGCCAAACAGAAAAATGTTCCTTACACACATTTATAGCGATGGGCAGATGTTTTATCTCAACCCTTTTTTTCTGCTGTCATAATCCCTCCTTCCTTTGGTGTGACAGATAAAGATCAAGGATACGCAGAAATATACTGTACAGATTTTGCTTATTATGGAAAAATAATGACCTTTTTACATGTATTGCATTAAAAGATGTGCTGTAGTATAAATGAATGCAATACTTTATTCCACCTGCAGGGGTGCTATAGGGAAAATTAATGCAATACTTTACTCCACCTGCGGGGGTGCTGTAGAGAAAATTAATGCAATACTTTATTCCACTTGTGGGGGTGCTGTAGGGAAAATTAATGCAATACTTTATTCTACCTGCGGGGATGCTGTAGGGAAAATTAATACTATACCTTATTCCACTTGTGGGGGTGCTGTAGGGAAAATGAATGCAATACTTTATTCCACCTGCGTGGGTGCTGTAGGGAAAATGAATGCAATACTTTATTCCACCTGCAGGGGTGCTATAGGGAAAATTAATGCAATACTTTACTCCACCTGCGGGGGTGCTGTAGAGAAAATTAATGCAATACTTTATTCCACTTGTGGGGGTGCTGTAGGGAAAATTAATGCAATACTTTATTCTACCTGCGGGGATGCTGTAGGGAAAATTAATACTATACCTTATTCCACTTGTGGGGGTGCTGTAGGGAAAATGAATGCAATACTTTATTCCACCTGCGTGGGTGCTGTAGGGAAAATGAATGCAATATTTTATTCCACCTGCGTGGGTGCTATAGGGAAAATTAATGCAATACTCTATTCCACCTGCAGGGGTGCTGTAGGGAAAATTAATGCAATTCTTTATTCCACCTGCGGAGGTGCTGCAGGGAAAATTAATGCAATACTTTATTCCACCTGCGTGGGTGCTATAGGGAAAATTAATGCAATACTCTATTCCACCTGCAGGGGTGCTGTAGGGAAAATTAATGCAATACTTTTTCCACCTGCGGTGGTGTTGTAAGGAAAATTAATACTATAGTTTATTCCACCTGTGGGGGTGCTGTAGGGAAAATGAATGCAATACTTTATTCCACCTGTGGGGGTGCTGTAGGGAACAGTAATGCAATACTTTATTCCACCTGCGGGGGTGCTGTAGGGAAAATTAATGCAATACTTTATTCCACCTGCAGAGGTGCTGTTGGGAAAATTAATGCAATACTTTATTCCACTTGTGGGGGTGCTGTAGGGAAAATTAATGCAATACTTTATTCTACCTGTGGGGGTGCTGTAGGGAAAATTAATACTATACCTTATTCCACTTGTGGGGGTGCTGTAAAGAAAATTAATGCAATATTTTATTCCACCTGTGGTGGTGCTGTAGGGAAAATTAATGCAATACTTTATTCCACCTGTGGGGGTGCTATAGGGAAATGAATTCAATACTTTATTCCACCTGCCGGGGTGCTGTAGGGAAAATCAATGCAATACTTTATTCCACCTGTGGGGGTGCTATAGGGAAATGAATTCAATACTTTATTCCACCTGCCGGGGTGCTGTAGGGAAAATCAATGCAATACTTTATTCCATCTGTGGGGGAGCTGTAGGGAAAATCAATGCAATACTTTATTCCACCTGCAGGGGTGCTGTAGGGAAAATTAATGCAATACTTTATTCTACCTGTGGGGGTGCTATAGTGAAATTAATACTATACCTTTTTCCACTTGTGGGGTGCTGTAGGGAAAATGAATGCAATACTTTATTCCACCTGCGTGGGTGCTGTAGGGAAAATGAATGCAATACTTTATTCCACCTGCGTGGGTGCTGTAGGGAAAATGAATGCAATACTTTATTCCACCTGCGTGGGTGCTATAGGGAAAATTAATGCAATACTCTATTCCACCTGCAGGGGTGCTGTAGGGAAAATTAATGCAATACTTTATTCCACCTGCGGAGGTGCTGCAGGGAAAATTAATGCAATACTTTATTCCACCTGCGTGGGTGCTATAGGGAAAATTAATGCAATACTCTATTCCACCTGCAGGGGTGCTGTAGGGAAAATTAATGCAATACTTTATTCTACCTGTGGGGGTGCTGTAGGGAAAATTAATACTATACCTTATTCCACTTGTGGGGGTGCTGTAAAGAAAATTAATGCAATACTTTATTCCACCTGTGGTGGTGCTGTAGGGAAAATTAATGCAATACTTTATTCCACCTGTGGGGGTGCTATAGGGAAATGAATTCAATACTTTATTCCACCTGCCGGGGTGCTGTAGGGAAAATCAATGCAATACTTTATTCCACCTGTGGGGGTGCTATAGGGAAATGAATTCAATACTTTATTCCACCTGCCGGGGTGCTGTAGGGAAAATCAATGCAATACTTTATTCCATCTGTGGGGGAGCTGTAGGGAAAATCAATGCAATACTTTATTCCACCTGCAGGGGTGCTGTAGGGAAAATTAATGCAATACTTTATTCTACCTGTGGGGGTGCTATAGTGAAATTAATACTATACCTTTTTCCACTTGTGGGGTGCTGTAGGGAAAATGAATGCAATACTTTATTCCACCTGCATGGGTGCTGTAGGGAAAATGAATGCAATACTTTATTCCACCTGCGTGGGTGCTGTAGGGAAAATGAATGCAATACTTTATTCCACCTGCGTGGGTGCTATAGGGAAAATTAATGCAATACTCTATTCCACCTGCAGGGGTGCTGTAGGGAAAATTAATGCAATACTTTATTCCACCTGCGGAGGTGCTGCAGGGAAAATTAATGCAATACTTTATTCCACCTGCGTGGGTGCTATCCAATTCAAATTACTAACACTGACCTACAAAGCTATCCATAATCTGTCTCCTCCATATATCTCTGAACTAATCTCTCGCTACACTCCAAAACGTAACCTCCGGTCCTCCCAAGATCTCCTTCTATCCTCCTCTCTCATTCGCTCCTCATGCAACCGACTCCAAGACTTCTCCCGAGCATCCCCAGTCTCCTGGAACTCACTGCCTCAACACGTCAGACTATCTACTACACTCGCAAGCTTCAAACGGAACCTAAAGACTCATCTGTTCAGAAATGCCTATAACCTTCAATGACCTCACTGCTTCACCCCCGTGCGGAGCTGCCGCCCCACCACCGTGCGGAGCTGCCGCCCCACCCCCGTGCGGAGCTGCCGCCCCACCACCGTGCGGAGCTGCCGCCCCACCCCCGTGCGGAGCTGCCGCCCCACCCCCGTGCGGAGCTGCCGCCCCACCACCGTGCGGAGCTGCCGCCCCACCACCGTGCGGAGCTGCCGCCCCACCACCGTGCGGAGCTGCCGCCCCACCACCGTGCGGAGCTGCCGCCCCACCACCGTGCGGAGCTGCCGCCCCACCACCGTGCGGAGCTGCCGCCCCACCACCGTGCGGAGCTGCCGCCCCACCTACACCCCACCTACTGTCTCCTCCCCAAAATCCTTTAGGATGTAAGCCCGCAAGGGCAGGGCCCTCTTCCCCCTGTGCTAGTCTGTCTATTGTAACGTGTACATGTATTCTGTATGTAACCCCCTCATGTACAGCACCATGGAATCAATGGTGCTCTATAAATAAACAATAATAATAATAATAATAATAATAGGGAAAATTAATGCAATACTCTATTCCACCTGCAGGGGTGCTGTAGGGAAAATTAATGCAATACTTTATTCCACCTGCGGAGGTGCTGCAGGGAAAATTAATGCAATACTTTATTCCACCTGCGTGGGTGCTATAGGGAAAATTAATGCAATACTCTATTCCACCTGCAGGGGTGCTGTAGGGAAAATTAATGCAATACTTTTTCCACCTGCGGTGGTGTTGTAAGGAAAATGAATGCTATAGTTTATTCCACCTGTGGGGGTGCTGTAGGGAAAATGAATGCAATACTTTATTCCACCTGTGGGGGTGCTGTAGGGAACAGTAATGCAATACTTTATTCCACCTGCGGGGGTGCTGTAGGGAAAATTAATGCAATACTTTATTCCACCTGCAGAGGTGCTGTTGGGAAAATTAATGCAATACCTTATTCCACTTGTGGGGGTGCTGTAGGGAAAATTAATGCAATACTTTATTCTACCTGTGGGGGTGCTGTAGGGAAAATTAATACTATACCTTATTCCACTTGTGGGGGTGCTGTAAAGAAAATTAATGCAATACTTTATTCCACCTGTGGTGGTGCTGTAGGGAAAATTAATGCAATACTTTATTCCACCTGTGGGGGTGCTATAGGGAAATGAATTCAATACTTTATTCCACCTGCCGTGGTGCTGTAGGGAAAATCAATGCAATACTTTATTCCATCTGTGGGGGAGCTGTAGGGAAAATCAATGCAATACTTTATTCCACCTGCAGGGGTGCTGTAGGGAAAATTAATGCAAAACTTTATTCTACCTGTGGGGGTGCTATAGTGAAATTAATACTATACCTTTTTCCACTTGTGGGGTGCTGTAGGGAAAATGAATGCAATACTTTATTCCACCTGCATGGGTGCTGTAGGGAAAATGAATGCAATACTTTATTCCACCTGCGTGGGTGCTGTAGGGAAAATGAATGCAATACTTTATTCCACCTGCGTGGGTGCTATAGGGAAAATTAATGCAATACTCTATTCCACCTGCAGGGGTGCTGTAGGGAAAATTAATGCAATACTTTATTCCACCTGCGGAGGTGCTGTAGGGAAAATTAATGCAATACTTTATATCACCTGCGTGGGTGCTATAGGGAAAATTAATGCAATACTCTATTCCACCTGCAGGGGTGCTCTAGGGAAAATTAATGCAATACTTTTTCCACCTGCGGTGGTGTTGTAAGGAAAATTAATGCTATAGTTTATTCCACCTGTGGGGGTGCTGTAGGGAAAATTAATGCAATACTTTATTCCACCTGCAGAGGTGCTGTTGGGAAAATTAATGCAATACCTTATTCCACTTGTGGGGGTGCTGTAGGGAAAATTAATGCAATACTTTATTCTACCTGTGGGGGTGCTGTAGGGAAAATTAATACTATACCTTATTCCACTTGTGGGGGTGCTGTAAGGAAAATTAATGCAATACTTTATTCCACCTGCGTGGGTGCTATAGGCAAAATTAATGCAATACTCTATTCCACCTGCAGGGGTGCTGTAGGGAAAATTAATGCAATACTTTTTCCACCTGCGGTGGTGTTGTAAGGAAAATTAATGCTATAGTTTATTTCACCTGTGGGGGTGCTGTAGGGAAAATTAATGCAATACTTTATTCCACCTGCAGAGGTGCTGTTGGGAAAATTAATGCAATACCTTATTCCACTTGTGGGGGTGCTGTAGGGAAAATTAATGCAATACTTTATTCTACCTGTGGGGGTGCTGTAGGGAAAATTAATACTATACCTTATTCCACTTGTGGGGGTGCTGTAAGGAAAATTAATGCAATATTTTATTCCACCTGCGGTGGTGCTGTAGGGAGAATTAATGCAATACTTTATTCCACCTGTGGGGGTGCTATAGGGAAATGAATTCAATACTTTATTCCACCTGCCGGGGTGCTGTAGGGAAAATCAATGCAATACTTTATTCCATCTGCGGGGGAGCTGTAGGGAAAATCAATGCAATACTTTATTCAACCTGCGGGGGAGCTGTAGAGAAAATGAATGCAATACTTTATTCCACCTGCAGGGGTGCTGTAGGGAAAATTAATGCAATACTTTATTCCACCTGCGGGGGTGCTGTAGGGAAAATTAAGCAATGCTTTATTCCACCTGCGGGGGAGCTGTAGAGAAAATGAATGCAATACTTTATTCCATCTGCGGGGGAGCTGTAGGGAAAATCAATGCAATACTTTATTCCACCTGCGGGGGAGCTGTAGAGAAAATGAATGCAATACTTTATTCCACCTGCAGGGGTGCTGTAGGGAAAATTAATGCAATACTTTATTCCACCTGCGGGGGTGCTGTAGGGAAAATTAAGCAATGCTTTATTCCACCTGCGGGGGTGCTGTAGGGAAAATTAAGCAATGCTTTATTCCACCTGTGGGGGTGCTGTAAGGAAAATTAATGTTATAGTTTATTCCACCTGTGGGGGTGCTGTAGGGACAATTAATGCAATACTTTATTCCACCTGCAGGGGTGCTGTAGGGAAAATTAAGCAATACTTTATTCCACCTGTGGGGGTGCTGTAAGGAAAATTAATGTTATAGTTTATTCCATCTGTAGGGGTGCTGTATGGAAACACATTTTGGGGTATGAAAAAGTACAAAAGTAGACCAATATAATATATATTGTATCATATTCCGGCAAAGCATTTGCAAAAAAGATCGCCTCCATTCAGCATACACAAATTACAGTGACAGAATTGGATGTCATGTATTTCCCGCTATCTCTCTGCTGAGATGTGTTACCGGCTTATGACAGACATGTAGAAACCAAATTATGTTTCCTTGTCGCTCCTGCTGGGAGCCATTTCATTTTTTTTTTTTGTGCAAAAAAACAATGGATGAACATAAACATCTAATAGTCGGCATTGTAATATATTGTAATACAAGATGGGAAAAAGTCCAATATCCGTTTTTCAGTTTTAATACTTTTTTTAAGACATTGCGGTGAGATTTTCCCTGAAAGATGGTTGTTAACGAAGCTTCGTATGACAAGGACTTTTACTTGTTACGTCAAAAGCATCTTAGGGAAAGGAACTTGTCAGTTTCCGCCATTTTTTTTCTTTCCCTCCATTCAAATAGAATGATATGGAACCCTAATTTTTCATTGTTGTGTGGGCCACTGATTAGCCCCCTATCACCTATCCTATCGATGGAAATTAAGTTTTATTGATGTAAAAAAACATCTAAAGGTTTCGGATGAACTGAACATCAAGAGGAAGTCAGAACTGGCGCTAGCTGTTAACCTCCAATTGATGTTTCTACGTCCAAAGGTGAAGAGTGGGTGGTGGCACTGATTGGACGCAGGTTGTTGTCACGTGAGCCCCAGGTATCACGCTAGGTATGAGGAAATACCAAGCAAATCGTGGAAGGGAAGAGGGAGATGGTGACCCCTGACCAAACCTACTGCTGGGCCCTGGAGTCCCTCACCACCCTAGATAGGTTCTGCACCCATGCACCAAGCAGGATATCTGACCCTAGGTATCCCTTCTGCTGGTCCGTGGCGTCCCTCACCATCCTAGATAGGTTCCGCACCTATGCGCCAAGCAGGATATCTGACCCTAGGTATCCCTAGTGCTGGGCCCTGGGGTCCCTCACCACCTTAGATAGGTTCAGCACCTATGTGCCGAGTCGAATACCTGACCCTAGGTATCCATAGTGCTGGGTCCTGGGGTCCCTCACCACCCTAGATAGGTTCCACACCTATGCGCCGAGCTGGATACCTGACCCTAGATATCCCTATTGCTGGGCCCTAAATGGGGAACGGATGGGATGAGCTCTTCATCAACCCCACTAAACACTATAGAAGACACAAGGAGAACACACAGGGGGAAAAGCATGAACTACTTATCTACAGATGACTCAGGTAGAAGTTCAGTAAAGTTGTTACCTTCTATGGCCAGAAACCACATGACTGTCAGCCAAGATATCAGGAGAGTGAGTGATGACACCTCTGGAACGGTTCAGACACCAAAGTAATATAAGCATTATTTTAACAGGGCAAACATAGTGGCCATTTGGTGTGTCATCATATTTGCATCAGGTAAGAGCTGACAATGCCATCAGCTAAAAGTTTGATCACTGGGCTCCCGTTCAGTGGCAACAGATTACAAACCTTGCTGCAGGTCGATTCACACCAGATCTACTTCTGATAAATTCTGCTATTCCTGGAGAAACTTTATTCCCATTCCTACATCCAAAAATCCAGGCAAAAGAGCAAGCTCTACACTTTGGCTGTGCAATGTATCTCTCATCAGGCTAAAATAGATTTGAATCCCTTGAGTATAGGTGACAAGTCTTTCTTCTTTTACTGGGAACCCTAGTAGGGAAACCTTAAGGGTGCTTTACACGAGACGATCTATCGTGCGTTAGATCGTCGGGGTCACGGTTTTTGTGACGCACATTCTGCATCGCTTGCGACGTCGGGCTGTGTGACACCTCCGAGCGACGCAGTATCGGTCACAATTCGTGAGTCGTGTACTCGTCGCTCGGTTTCATAATCTCGTTTAATTAAAATGGCGCCGGTTGCTCATCGTTCCCGGGGTAGCACACGCCGCTCCGTGTGACACCCCGGGAACGATGAACAGCAGCTTACCTCCATCCCGCGGCACCCGCCGGCTATGCGGAAGGAAGGAGGTGGGCGGGATGTTTACGTCCCGCTCATCTCCGCCCTTCTGCTTCTATTGGCCGGCCGCTGTGTGACGTCGCTGTGACGCCGAACGTCCCTCCCCCTTCAGGAAGAGGATGTTCGCCGCCCACAGCGAGGTCGCACAGCAGGTAAGTGCGTGTGACAGGGGGTTAACGACTTTGTGCGCCACGGGCAACTAATTGCCCGTGACACACAAACGACGGGGGCGGGTACGATCGATCGTGAAATTGCACAATAGATCGTACCGTGTAAAGCAGGCTTTACCCTATCAGTGACTCTCTAAAGGGCATGCATGAGTGATGTTGCATGGCTTGTTAAAGGATTGGATAATGAGCTTAGAGTAGCTACCTCCAGGATGGCACTAGAGTTTTAATTTTTCAGCGTGCATTCTTCCCATAGGGCAGTGATCTCCACTCTTTCATATCTTGCGAGCGACATTCTGCTGTGAGAGATAGTCGCGAACCACAACCAGGCCCCCGACCACCTAACAGGAAGGCACACCAATAGCTCCCCATTTTTGATGTGCATATCCACAGAATGCACACCAAGATCTTGAGCTCTCCTACCTTCTATGCAGTTTACTTACTTGTGGAGGTTCCCACTTTGCTCCCATTTAGTATTCTCGTATGAAAACACTTTTGCATTTAGCTTCATGCACCTCTCCAACTGGCAGTATCTTCCTATCTCAGCTTGCCATATACTACCATTGCCTCCAACCAGTATATGCACATTCAGGTCTGCTCTGTGCAGAACTCTCAGAAAAGTCAGGGGACCTTCTTTTCATAGTTGATTGGTAGTGCACCATGCTGGAAGTCAGCTGCGAGATACACATCCTGGACCCACAAGCCACATGTGGGCCTCGAGCAACAGGTTGAGGACCCCAGCATATAAATTACAATAATGAGAAGCGATATTATTCCAAAGTATCATGGTCTTAGAATAAATAGTTTCCAAGAACCAAAACCTCATGCCATGTGGCAATACAAGAAGACATGGTCTCAATAAGTTTTGCCAACTATTACTGCCCGTTGTAGTGGCCTTCTAGTCTTGAAGATGGAAAACTAATTATTGAAGGACCTTCTCATCCATAGATCACATCCTTTTTTCCACTTCGGAAAAGAAAGTATCAATCACAGGCATAAAATAGATAGTTTCCAAGAACCAAAACCTCATGCCATGTGGCAATACAAGTAGAAGACATGGTTTCAATAAGTTTTGTCAACTATTACTGCCTGTTGTAATGGCCTTCTTGCCTTGAAAATAGAAAACCAGTTATTGAAGGGCCTTCTCATCTTGGAGAAGGCTTGCCATAGATCACATCCTTTTTTCCACTTCGGAAAAGAAAGTGTCAATCACGGGCTTAAAATAAATAGTTTCCAAGAACCAGAACCTCATGCCATGTGACAATGCAAGTAGAAGACTTGGTCTCAATAAGTTTTGTCAACTATTACTGCCCGTTGTAGTGACCTTCTAATCTTGAAGATGGAAAACCAGTTATTGAAGGGCCTTTTCATCTTGGAGAAGGCTTACCATAGATCACATCCTTGTTTTCATGTAGGAAAAGAAAGTATCAATCATGGTCTTAAAGTAAATAGTTTCCAAGAACCAAAACCTCATGCCATGTGGCAATACAAGTAGAAGACGTTGTCTTAATAAGTTTTGTAAACTATTACCACCCATTGTAGTGGCCTTCTAGTCTTGAAGCTGGAAAACTGATTATTGAAGGACCTTCTCATGCGTAGATCATGTCCTTTTTTCCACTTCAAAAAAGAAAGTATCCATCACGGGCTTAAAATAAATTGTTTCCAAGAACCAAAACCTCATGCCATGTGGCAATACAAGTAGAAGACATGATCTCAATAAGTTTTGTCAACTATTACTTCCTGTTATAGTGACCTTCTAGTCTTGAAGATGGAAAACCAATTATTGAACGACCTTCTCATCCATAGATCACGTCCTTTTTTCCACTTCGGAAAAGAAAGTATCAATCACGGGCTTAAAATAAATAGTTTCCAAGAACCAAAACCTCATGCCATGTGGCAATTCAAGAAGACATGGTCTCAATAAGTTTTGTCAACTATTACTGTCCATTGTAGTGGCCTTCTAGTCTTGAAGATGGAAAACTGATTATTGAAGGGCCTTCTCATGTTGGGAAAGGCTTGCCAATGAATAAATAGTTTCCAAGAACTAAACCCTCATGCCATGTGGCAATACAAGTAGAAGACATGGTCTCAATAAGTTTTGCCAACTATTACTGTCCACTTTAGTTGCCTTCTAGTCTTAAAGATGGAAACCTGATTATTGAAGGGCCTTCTCATCTTGGGAAAGGCTTGCCAATGAATAAATAGTTTCCAAGAACCAAACCCTCATGCCATGTGGCAATACAAGTAGAAGACATGGTCTTGTCAACTTTACTGTGGCCTTCGAGTCTTGAAGATGGAAAACCGATTATTGAAGGCTCTTCTCATCCGTAGATCACATCCTTTTTTCCACTTTAGAAAAGAACGTATCATTCATGGGCTTAAAATAAATAGTTTCCAAGAACCAAAACCTCATGCCATGTGGCAATACAAGTTGAAGACATGGTCTCAATAAGTTTTGTCAACTATTACCGCACATTGTAGTGGCCTTCTAGTCTTGAAGCTGGAAAACTGATTATTGAAGGACCTTCTCATGCGTAGATCATGTCCTTTTTTCCACTTCGAAAAAGAAAGCATCCATCACGGGCTTAAAATAAATTGTTTCCAAGAACCAAAACCTCATGCCATGTGGCAATACAAGTAGAAGACATGATCTCAATAAGTTTTGTCAACTATTACTGCCCGTTATAGTGGCCTTATAATCTTGAAGATAGAGAAACGATTATTGGAGGCCATTCTTGGAAGAAGCCATAGATCACATCGTAGGAAAAAAAAAATATCAATCATGGTCTTAAAATAAATAGTTTCCAAGAACCAAAACCTCATGTTGTAAATTCTCCTTAACCATGAGATGTTACAGTGGCGCCAGTTTCCCACATCATACTTTCAGTGAGGTTATAATTAGTGATGAGCGAGTACTAAAAAGCTCGGGTGCTCGAAGCTCGGGCCGAGCCTCCCAAGATACTCGTGTACTCGGCCCGAGCAACGAGCCCAATGTTATCCTATGGGAGACCCGAGTATTTTTGTGAAATGACCTCCCGGCAGCATGGAGAAACCCTAAAAATGGCACAAAAGTCTCAGAAGAGTGCTCAAATGACATGGCAACAGCATGGGGAAGACCCCTTGAAGCATTTATCACTCAAAAGTCACAGCTGTGAACAATTTTGTCCGCGTTTTACGCCATTTTTACGGACTCACCAGAAAACCTTCCAAAATGACCCCAAAATGATTTTTCATGGCAGAAATGTTAAGGGCACATACCCAATAGTGAGATAGAGCTGGTGTATGTTACTTTTTGAGATTAATACATGAAAGATTTTACGTGAAAACATTGTGTGGCACTCCGATGTCCCTGAGAAGAGACGTACATGAAGGCCTCTTGAGTCTAATGTGCCCATTTTGAGGAAGTGAGTCTTTGTAGTATTTTCCTTTGCCAGGGCAGTCCAAAATTGTGAGGTTCACCAATGTCCCTGGATAGAGACGTGCATGATGGCCTGTAAACCTGAAGTGCCCATTGTAAGGAAGTGGGTCTATTTTAGTATAGCCCTTTGCCAGGGCAGCCAAAAATTGGGAGGCTCCACATTGTCCCTGGATAGAGACGTGCATGATGGCCTGTAAACCTGAAGTGCCCATTGTAAGGAAGTGGGTGTATTTCAGTATAGCCCTTAGGCAGGGCAGCCAAAAATTGGGAGGCTCCACGTTGTCCCTGGGTAGAGACGTGCATGAGGGCCTCAAAACATTGTTCCCATTGCAAAGGAGCGGGTCTCCTGTCGTTGTAATGTCCATTCTGCAAAGAATGGGCGAAAAAATTTACCACTGGGGGTATACCTGAAACAAAGACCTAACTATTGTAACGGTCATCATGATGGCGCATGAGGAGAAGGAGGAGCAGTCCAGCGATTATCCAAAGTCGAGAAGTGTACCCATGGGTGAGTGGAGGTACATGGCAAACTTTAAACTCCGCTCTCATTTGCTGGTGGTGTGGTGAAGTCTGGCCCAATCCAACCCTTGTTCATCTTTATCAGAGTCAGCCTGTCAGCATTTTCAGTTGACAGGCGGGTGCGTTTATCTGTAATGATTCCACCTGCGGCACTAAAAACACGCTCTGACAAAACGCTAGCAGCAGGGCAGGCCAGGACTTCCAAGGCGTAGAGAGCCAATTCATGCCACGTGTCCAGCTTGGATACCCAATAATTGTAAGGCACAGAGGAATGTCGGAGTACAGTTGTTCGATCTGCAAGGTACTCCTTCAGCATCTGGGCAAACTTAGGATTTCTTGTGGCACTACCCCGCACCTCAGGGGCTGTGGTACGTGAGGGGCTGAGAAAACTGTCCCACATCTTAAAGACTGTTCCCCTACCTCTGGCGGATTGGACTTGTGCCTCTCTCGGCTGTACGCCTCGGTTGTCCACTGATTCCTGACCTATGCCGCTAGCGTTTTGTGAGGGGAATGCTTTGCCTACTTCCGTGAGTATGGCCTTCCGAAACTGCTGCATTTTGGTTGACCTCTCCTCCACGGGAATAAGAGACAAAAAGTTCTCCTTGTAGCGTGGGTCTAACAGTGTTACCAACCAGTAATGATTGTCGGCCAAGATGTTCTTAACGCGAGGGTCACGAGACAGGCAGCTTACCATAAAGTCAGCCATGTGCGCCAGACTCTTAACAGCCAGGACTTCAGTAGCCTGACCAACAAGATGACTGAACATGCTGTCCTCCTCCTCCTCCTCCTCCTCCTCCTCCTCCTCCTCATCTACCCTGTCCTCTGGCCAGCCACGCTGAATCGAGGATATGACTGGTGTGCATGTCATATCCTCAATTTGGCCGGAGAGTTGCTCCATGTCTTCATCCTCCTCCTCGTCATAGTCCTCCACTGCACGTTGTGATGAGACGAGGCTGGGCTGTGTGTTATCACCCACACCCACTACTGTTTCTTGCTGCAACTCATCGCGCTCCGCCTGCAATGCATCATGTTTGTTTTTCAGCAGGGACCGTTTTAGAAGGCAGAGTAGCGGTATGGTGACGCTAATAATGGCGTCATCACCACTCACCATCTTGGTGGAGTCCTCAAAGTTTTGGAGGATGGTACATAGGTCTGACATCCATCTCCACTCCTCAGGTGTTATGTGTGGAGTTTGACCCATTTCCCGACGGCTTAGGTGATGCAGGTACTCAACAACTGCCCTCTTCTGCTCACATATCCTGACCAACATGTGCAGAGTTGAATTCCAACGCGTGGGGACATCACACACCAGTCTGTGAGCCGGAAGATGCAAACGGCGCTGAAAGCCGGCAAGGCCGGCTGAAGCAGTAGGTGACTTTCGAAAATGTGCAGACAGGCGGCGAACTTTTACCAGCAGATCAGACAGCTCTGGGTATGACTTTATAAACCGCTGAACCACGAGGTTGAGCACATGGGCCACGCATGGAACATGTGTCAGCTGGCCTCGCCTCAAAGCCGCCACCAGGTTCCGGCCATTGTCACAAACGACCTTTCCTGGCTTTAAGTTCAGAGGTGTGAGCCAGTGATCTGCCTGCTGTTTCAGAGCTGTCCACAGCTCTTCTGCATTGTGGGGTTTGTCACCTATGCAGATTAGCTTCAGCACAGCCTGTTGCCGCTTCGCCGAGGCAGTGCTGCAGTGCTTCCAGCTTGTGACTGGTGTGGAGGGCACAGTGGATGAGGATGCGCAGGAGGAGGAGGAGGCTGAAGAGCATGACATTCCGGAGCTGTAGAGTGTGGGTGAAACACTGACTGAGGTAGGGCCTGCAAACCTTGGTGTGGGAAGGACGTGTTCCGTCCCTCGCTCAGACTGGGTCCCAGCTTCCACAATATTAACCCAGTGTGCCGTCAACGAGATGTAGCGGCCTTGCCCACAAGCACTTGTCCACGTGTCTGTGGTTAGGTGGACCTTGGGTGAAACAGCGTTGTTCAGGGCACGTGTGATGTTTTGTGACACGTGGTTATGCAACGCGGGGACGGCACACCGGGAGAAATAGTGGCGGCTGGGGACCGAGTAACGTGGGACAGCTGCCGCCATCAGGTCACGGAATGCTTCTGTCTCCACCAGCCTAAAAGGCAACATTTCCAGCGCAAGCAGTCGCGAAATGTTAGCATTTAGAACTGTGGCATGTGGGGTGTTGGCAGTGTATTTGCGCCTGCGTTCAAAGGTTTGCTGAATGGATAACTGAACGCTGCGCTGGGACAAGGACGTGCTTGATGATGGTGTTCTTTCTGCGTAGGCAACTGCAGGTGCAGGAGTGGAGGAGGCTTGTTCGCAGGCAGCATGGACAGAGGATTGGCTCGCATGCACAACCAGCGAAGACGTAGCAGTGACATCAGCAAGCACTGCTCCTCGACTCTGTTGTACTTCCCACAAAGTCGGGTGCTTGGCTGACATGTGCCTGATCATGCTGGTGGTGGTCAGGCTGCTAGTTTTGGTACCCCTGCTGATGCTGGCACGGCAGGTGTTGCAAATGGCCTTTTTTGAATCATCTGGATCCAACTTAAAAAACTGCCAGACTCGTGAAGACCTAACATTTGTACAGGCACCTTGTGTCGTCGTGTTGTTCCGGGGAACGGTTGCCTGACTTCTGCCTGGGGCCACCACCCTGCTTCTTACTGCCTGTTGTGATGCTACGCCTCCCTCCCCCTGTGCACTGCTGTCCTCGCTCTGCATATCCTCCTGCCAGGTTGGGTCAGTTACTGGATCATCCACCACGTCGTCTTCCTCTTCCGCACCCTGCTCCTCCTCCTGACTTGCTGACAATTGTGTCTCATCATCGTCCACCACTTGTTGAGACACGTTGCCAACTTCGTGAGAACGTGGCTGCTCAAATATTTGGCCATCTGTACAGACGATCTCCTCATGACCCACTTCAATATGAGCTGGCGAGAGGCCAGAATGTGTGAATGGAAACGTGAACAGCTCTTCCGAGTGTCCAAGTGTGGGATCATTAATGTCCGAGGAGGACGTGTACTCAGCCTGGTGGTAGGAAGGAGGATCAGGTTCAGAAATGTGCGGTGCAGTATCACGGCTACTGACACTTGACCGTGTGGAAGACAGAGTGTTTGTGGTGGTGCCAATCTGACTGGAAGCATTATCCGCTATCCAACTAACAACCTGTTGACACTGGTCTTGGTTCAAGAGCGGTGTACTGCTGCGGTCCCCAAGAATTTGGGACAGGACGTGCGAGCGACTAGATGTGGCCCTTTGTTGTGGCGAAATTAGAGCTTGCCCACGACCTCGGCCTCTGCCTGCACCACCATCACGTCCACTTCCTTGTTCCTTGCCAATGCCCTTGCGCATTTTGCAATGCTGTGCACTGCTGACGTGTATATTCACTACTTGTGCGTTATATCAAAGTTTCTGGAAATTGCACACAAGTGCACCTGTACGCTGCCACCGACAGGCACACACGTGCGGTTTTTAAATGCAAGCACGGACGCACTAAGAACCTAACACAGGTTTTAGGAGCAAAAATTAAGAACTCTGACACTATCAGCCACTGCTGACTGACGTGTATTATACACTACACTTGTGCGTTATATAATAGTTTGGTAAAAACGCACACCAGTGCACCTGTACGCTGCCACCAACAGGCACACACGTGCGGTTTTAAAAACCAAGCACGGACGCACTAAGAACCTAACACAGGTTTTAGGAGCAAAAATTAAGAACTCTGACACTATCAGCCACTGCTGACTGACGTGTATTATACACTACACTTGTGCGTTATATAATAGTTTGGTAAAAACGCACACCAGTGCACCTGTACGCTGCCACCAACAGGCACACACGTGCGGTTTTAAAAACCAAGCACGGACGCACTAAGAACCTAACACAGGTTTTAGGAGCAAAAATTAAGAACTCTGACACTATCAGCCACTGCTGACTGACGTGTATTATACACTACACTTGTGCGTTATATAATAGTTTGGTAAACGCACACCAGTGCACCTGTACGCTGCCACCAACAGGCACACACGTGCGGTTTTAAAAACCAAGCACGGACGCAATAATAACCTAACACAGGTTTTAGGAGCAAAAATTAAGAACTCTGACACTATCAGCCACTGCTGACTGACGTGTATTATACACTACACTTGTGCGTTATATAATAGTTTGGTAAACGCACACCAGTGCACCTGTACGCTGCCACCAACAGGCACACACGTGCGGTTTTAAAAACCAAGCACGGACGCAATAATAACCTAACACAGGTTTTAGGAGCAAAAATTAAGAACTCTGACACTATCAGCCACTGCTGACTGACGTGTATTATACACTACACTTGTGCGTTATATAATAGTTTGGTAAAAACGCACACCAGTGCACCTGTACGCTGCCACCAACAGGCACACACGTGCGGTTTTAAAAACCAAGCACGGACGCACTAAGAACCTAACACAGGTTTTAGGAGCAAAAATTAAGAACTCTGACACTATCAGCCACTGCTGACTGACGTGTATTATACACTACACTTGTGCGTTATATAATAGTTTGGTAAACGCACACCAGTGCACCTGTACGCTGCCACCAACAGGCACACACGTGCGGTTTTAAAAACCAAGCACGGACGCAATAATAACCTAACACAGGTTTTAGGAGCAAAAATTAAGAACTCTGACACTATCAGCCACTGCTGACTGACGTGTATTATACACTACACTTGTGCGTTATATAATAGTTTGGTAAACGCACACCAGTGCACCTGTACGCTGCCACCAACAGGCACACACGTGCGGTTTTAAAAACCAAGCACGGACGCACTAAGAACCTAACACAGGTTTTAGGAGCAAAAATTAAGAACTCTGACACTATCAGCCACTGCTGACTGACGTGTATTATACACTACACTTGTGCGTTATATAATAGTTTGGTAAACGCACACCAGTGCACCTGTACGCTGCCACCAACAGGCACACACGTGCGGTTTTAAAAACCAAGCACGGACGCAATAATAACCTAACACAGGTTTTAGGAGCAAAAATTAAGAACTCTGACACTATCAGCCACTGCTGACTGACGTGTATTATACACTACACTTGTGCGTTATATAATAGTTTGGTAAACGCACACCAGTGCACCTGTACGCTGCCACCAACAGGCACACACGTGCGGTTTTAAAAACCAAGCACGGACGCAATAATAACCTACTAACAGGTTTTTTTGGGGAGCGACAATTACAGACAAGTCAGACACTATCTGGACTGTTTTACACTGTGTACACCAGCCCCAGATATGAAGGCTGGTATACGGTCACCACTACCCTGCCTGCCTGCCTGCCTGTATACTGCTACAATAGTCCTGACAAGGACTCTTTTGGTCACTAGCCTGTATTCAGACCTGGCTATACCCTGCCTGTATATAGCAACAATAGTCCAGAAAGCCACGGACCCACTTGGGGGGAGGGGCGACATGACCAAGGGGGAGGTAGGGAGTGATGGGTTAATAGGGACAGTGGTATATGCCTAATATGGCTTTGGGGGATGGTTTTAGCCGGGGAGGAAGAGGAGGAGCAGGGAAAGGGTTAGCTGGGAGAGGAAGGAGTTACCTCCTCTTCTGTTTCCGGACGCCGAACGATCTGCACGTGCACCTCCATGGCAGATCTTCAGGAGCTCCAGCGTCTGATTCAGGCAGCGGTCGCAGCGCACGGGCCCCTGGCAGTGCAGACCCACATCAGGGCTGCCGGGGTTAACCCGTCGGCGCTTGCCCCTCGTCCCCCCAGCAGCGGCGGGCGCCAGTCGCGGCCCCCCCGCAGGTATTCCCCGGGCGCGGGGGGGGCGAGGAGGAGATGTAAGAGCCCCTCCAGGGACCCTCCGCAGAGTGCAGCGCAGCAGCAGCGTCTGGCTGCTGCAGAGGCCGGCGGGAGGAATCTTCGTTCCAGCCGCGGCGGTCGGGAGGTGGGAGTGGCCAGCACGGGGCCTGCTTCCGGTCCCGGCCTCCGGGCTGGAGTTACTGAGACTGCAGCGGCTCCAGGCCGGGAGCGCGCTCGGCGCAGGAGAGAGGCCAGCAGATCCCCCTGCAGTCGGCGGGGGGACCGCGGGGCTGCACGTGGCGGTAGGTCCGGCGCCGGGGGGGGGTCTGCGGTGCCTGACCCCGGTGCGGCTGAGAGAAGGAGTGACGGCGGGAGCCCTGCGGCAACCGCCGGGTCACTCAGTACCGCTGTGCAGCCCCCGGATGTGGCAGTCTCCCGTGGGAGCGGGAGGACTCGGCGGATGGAGGCCTGCAATAGCCCAGGAGGGCCAGAGGCGACGACGGCTGAGATCCGGAGCCGGGCGTCTGGTCGTCCGCGCCCAGAGGCCCCTTGCAGTCGGCAGGGGGGCGGGCGCAAGAGGTCGAGGCCCGGGGTGCCGGCGCGGGGGACAGGACGGTCTCCTGGGTTGTCACCCCGGGGCAAGAGATGGAGCGGGGATGACTCTGCCCACGCGGCGGCCCTGTCTGGCGGCCGTGGTGGGGGGGGTGCTGCGGCGGCGCCCCCCGGATGTCGGATGGAAGATGAGGCCAGCGGCGAGGAGGGGGAAGAGGCTTTCGGTTCGGAGGAGTCGGATGGACGACAGGCGGAGGACAGCGAGGCGGCGGTCTCGGGAGACGCCGAGCGGCGGTCGGGTGAGACGGCCGCGGAGGCGGCAGGGGCTGCGCTGGCGGGGGGCTTCGGGGGGGGGGCGGCTGCGGCTACGGCAGCGCCCGCTGGTTTCGCAGTGTGGAGTCAATTGTTGGGGCTGTTGCAGGGGCTGGCGGCGGCTTCGGGAGCGGGGGGGGAGGGGGCCCAGGCGCCGGCGGCGGCGTGGGTGGGTGCAGCCGGTTTAGGGGCCTCGGCGGCGACGGGGGGTGACGGAGCGGGTGCGAGTAGAGGGGGGGGCGAAGGGGGGAGTGAGACGGGGGGGGGAAAGGAGAAGGAAAAGGAGAAGGAAAAGGAGAAGGAAAAGGAGAAGGAGGATGAGGTGGTGCGCTTAGATGATAGGGCTAAAAGCGAAGTTTATGTTTGTTTTGAGGGCCCGCTGGGGGCCCATTTAAAGAAGGAGGTGCGGGAAAAAATTTGGAAAGGGGAATATGTGGAGATATTTTCTCTGCTTCCCCTGGAGAAATTTAATTTGGATAGGGTTAAGCCGAGTGATTCCAAAAAGGAGAAGGACGAGGAGGAAAAGCGCCGTTATAGGCTTATTCCTCGGACTTTTGCCAACTGGCTACAGGCATTTGCGATTTTGGCGAGCGTGGTCGGGGAGAAGGAGCCGGAGCATTGTTCGGCTTTGTTCGGCTACATGGATGCGATAGGGGAGGCTTATCGAGTTTATGGCGGACTGGCGTGGCTGCGCTACGACGAGCAATTTAGGCAGCGGAAGGCATTGCGGCCAGATATGCGTTGGGACCATAAGGATATTTCCTTATGGATGCGATTGATGTCGGCACCGGCTCAGCCCTTTCGGGGGGGCGCCGGGGGTTCGGGGGGGGCCGGGTCCCCGGCAAGTTTCAAGAAAGGTTTGTGTTGGCAGTACAATGAAGGGCAGTGCAGGTTTGGAGCGGCGTGCCGTTTTAAGCATGAATGCTCCGGATGTGGGGGGGGACATAGCTTGTCCAAATGTTTTAAAAAAGGAAAAGGAAAGGCTGGTGATGGGGCTGGTAAGAGGGACGACGCCGGTGAAGGTAGAAGTGATGGTTCCGTTTTTAAATAGGTATCCGGACAAGGAGGCGGCGGCGTTGTTAAGTTCTGGTTTTTCGGATGGTTTTCATATTCCGTCGGTTGTTAATGCATCGGTTCCGCCGTATCGTAATTTGCGTTCCGCTCGGGATCACCCGGAAGTGGTGGATGAGAAGCTGGAAAGGGAGGTGGCTTTGGGCAGGATGGGCGGCCCTTATGTCGCCCCGCCGTGCGGGAATTTGGTGGTGTCACCGTTGGGGGTGGTACCAAAGAAGGAGCGGAATAAATTTCGGCTGATTCATCATTTGTCTTACCCGGAAGGGTTATCGGTGAATGATGGCATTGCGCCGGAGTTGTCGGCGGTATATTATGTGTCGTTCGATAAGGCGTTGGACCTGGTTAGGGCGGCGGGGCGGGGTGCATTGATGGCAAAGGCGGATGTGGAAGCAGCGTTTCGGTTGTTACCGGTTCATCCAGATAGTCAGCATTTGTTGGGTTGCTGGTGGGATGGCAGTTATTATGTTGATCGTTGTTTGCCAATGGGCTGTTCCATTTCGTGTTCGTACTTTGAGGCATTTAGTTCGTTTGTTGAGTGGGTGGTTCGGGACGTGTCCGGGCTTACGTCCATCATTCATTACTTGGATGATTTCCTGTGTGTCGGGCCGGCGGGTTCGATGGTTTGTGCGGGTTTGCTATTTGCGTTGCAAAAAGTTGCGGCCAGTTTCGGGATTCCTTTGGCGCCGGATAAGACGGAAGGCCCGGCGCCGGTGATGTGTTTTCTGGGAATTGAAATTGACACCATTGCTATGGAATGCAGGTTGCCGGCGGAGAAGGTCCGTGATTTGAGGTCCGCAGTGTCAGGGGTAAAAGCGGCGAAGAAGGTGCGGCTTAAGGCGGTGCAGTCTTTGCTTGGAAAATTGAATTTTGCTTGCAGAATTGTGCCAATGGGGAGAGTGTTTGCGAGGCGTTTGGCGACGGCGACGGCCGGGGTACGGTTGCCGGCGCATTTTGTGCGGATCACAAAGGCGATCAGGGACGATTTGGAAGTATGGGATCAATTTTTGCAGCATTTCAACGGCCGGACGCTGGTGATGGAGAGGGTGGCGTCTAACGGGGCGTTGCAGCTGTTTACGGATGCGGCGGGGTCGGCCGGGTTTGGGGCTGTCTTCAGAGGTCATTGGTGTGTCGGGCAGTGGCCACAGGCGTGGCGGGAGAGCGGCTTGGTTAGGAATTTGGCTCTGTTAGAGCTATTCCCCATTGTAGTGGCAGTGGAGCTATGGGGGTCGCACTTTGCCGGAAGGAAAGTGTGTTTTCATTGTGATAACCAGGCGGTGGTGCACGCGATTAACAACTTGTCTGCTAAGTCGGAGCCGGTGGTGGTGTATTTGCGGCATTTAGTGTTGAGATGTCTGCAGTTGAATGTGCAGGTAGTGGCAAGGCACGTTCCGGGTGTTGACAACGAGGTGGCTGATGCTTTGTCTCGTTTTCAGTTCAGCAGGTTTCGGGCGCTGTTGCCGTGGGCGGACGAAGTTGGAGTGGAGTGCCCCGAGGATTTGTGGCATCTGGTGAGGCGGTGATCTCAGACTTGATTCGGAACTCGGTGACCGAGGTGACTTGGTGCCGGTATGCTAAGGTGTGGGCTGAATGGGAGGAGTTGTTGCGTCTGATGTTTGGTGGGGAAAGCGTGGATTACTTGGTGGCTTTGTTGTCATTGGTGAGTACGGATTTTTCAGCCGGGCGATCGGCATCGGCTGTGGCACATCGGGTGTCGGCAGTGGCATTTTGGTTAAAAATGAGAGGGGAGCGTGATGTTTCACAGGATTTTCGGGTTCGTCAGGCTTTGCGGGGCTTTCGCCGTGGCGTACGGGAGAGGGACAAGAGGCGCCCTGTATCGTTTGGTTTGTTGAGACGGATGGTGGGTGGCCTGAGCGGCATTTGTGAGTCTGTGTACGAGACGGTTCTATTTACAACGGCTTTCGGTCTCGCTTTTTATGGGGCGTTCCGGATAGGCGAGCTGGTGAGCCCGTCCAGGGTGACGGGTGGTGGTTTGATGTTTGAGGACGTGCAAGTGAGCAGTAGTCAGGTGGAGTGCCGGATTCGCCGGTCAAAAATGGATCAGCTGGGCCGTGGTAGATTGGTGGTGTTATATGCGGTTCCAGGAGAGGAATTGTGCCCTGTGCGTGTAGTCGAGAGATTTATGGCCGTGAGGGGAGGCTTACCTGGCCCGTTGTTGCGGCATTTGAATGGGTCGTTTTTGTCGAGGTTTCAGTTTGTGGCGGTGCTGCGGCTAAGTCTACGTAACGCGGGGGAGCGCCCGGAGGAATTCGGGTCGCATTCATTCCGAATTGGTGCAGCAACGGAGGCAGCCCGTTGGGGGCTTGGAGATGAGGTGGTAAAGCGTATTGGTAGATGGGAATCTTCTTGTTTTCGGCGGTATGTGAGACCGCAGTTGTTGTAGCATCATGGGACTTTGGTTACGTGCGGAAGGTTTGAGGAAAGGGGTGTTTTTTGATGTGTTGGTGGTTGTGCTGTTATTGGTTTTGATATTTTCGTTTTGTTTTATTTGTTATAGGGAAGTGCCTGATCTGGATCTTGGGGCACTCCTTCGTATTTTGGGGTGCCCGTCGGGCGGAGGTCCGCCCGAATGGTCGACAGCTGGGTTTGGATCGTGCGCAGGCGACTGTTCGATGGATCGGAGTTCGGGGCATGGAGTGGGGCAGGGTGGTCCCGGAATTTCGTTTCCATTGTAAAGTTGAGCGGCCCCCGGATGTGCTGGTATTGCATGTGGGGGGTAATGATCTTGGTGCCAGGGCGTCGCGGGATTTGATCCGAGACATAAAGATTGATTTACTGCAGTTGTGGAAGCGGTATCCTGGTTTGCTGGTCGTATGGTCTGACATAGTGACCAGGTTGGCATGGAGAGGGGCTCGGTCGGTGGAGAAGGTTAATAAGGCCAGGGCCCAGGTGAATAGGGTAGTGGCTAGGTTTGTGACCAGGAATGGTGGGATTGTGGTACGGCACAGGGATTTGGAGCCGGCTGATTGGCGATTTCGGAGGGGTGATGGTGTGCACCTCAACGAGGTCGGTCTGGATTTATGGGCGTTGGGTCTGCAGGATGGTGTGGAGCGTGCTTTTGGTGTGTGGCGGGTCCAGGCCACGTAAGGTGTCACGTGGTCTGTCCTGTGGCGGTGGGGGTAGGTCTGGTCCAGAGGTTTGGAAGTGATTGGTGGCTGGACCGGGAGTCATTGTCTTGGTATGGTGGCTCTCGGTTTCCGGGATGTGGCAGGCACGGGGTTCTGCCAAAGTGTGGGGGTCAATCCGTGGGTGATTGGCACCTCGTCTCTGGGTCGGTGTGTTGCGGCCGGGGACAGGGGGAGTAGTAGTAGTGGACTGGGCCTACCCCGGGGGGTATTGTAAATGTTATTGTCTATTGTTACCGTTATGTGGTTGTTTTGGGTCGCCCGTTGGACGGCGTCCCTAAGGTACTAGTCTGTAAAACAATAGGCAATAAAAAGGCTGCTGTGGCCATTTGAACCAAGTCGCATGCAGTCCGTGTGTTTAATTTTAGAGGATAAGGGGGTTTGGTTACACAGACATCATGACCGGAGAATCCTCCCTCAGCTGGTCAAGAAAGCCACGGACCCACTTGGGGGGAGGGGCGACATGACCAAGGGGGAGGTAGGGAGTGATGGGTTAATAGGGACAGTGGTATATGCCTAATATGGCTTTGGGGGATGGTTTTAGCCGGGGAGGAAGAGGAGGAGCAGGGAAAGGGTTAGCTGGGAGAGGAAGGAGTTACCTCCTCTTCTGTTTCCGGACGCCGAACGATCCCCGCCCACCCTCCCTTTGTGTTGTCATGTGGGAGATGTTTTTGGGTAGTTGGGATACCTTTTGTCACAGTAGCGGTGGGGGTAGGTCTGGTCCAGAGGTTTGGAAGTGATTGGTGGCTGGACCGGGAGTCATTGTCTTGGTATGGTGGCTCTCGGTTTCCGGGATGTGGCAGGCACGGGGTTCTGCCAAAGTGTGGGGGTCAATCCGTGGGTGATTGGCACCTCGTCTCTGGGTCGGTGTGTTGCGGCCGGGGACAGGGGGAGTAGTAGTAGTGGACTGGGCCTACCCCGGGGGGTATTGTAAATGTTATTGTCTATTGTTACCGTTATGTGGTTGTTTTGGGTCGCCCGTTGGACGGCGTCCCTAAGGTACTAGTCTGTAAAACAATAGGCAATAAAAAGGCTGCTGTGGCCATTTGAACCAAGTCGCATGCAGTCCGTGTGTTTAATTTTAGAGGATAAGGGGGTTTGGTTACACAGACATCATGACCGGAGAATCCTCCCTCAGCTGGTCATGAGAAGGACTCTGCTACTGTACGCCGACCTGGCTATACCCTGCCTGCCTGTATACAACTAGAATAGTCCTGAGAAGGACTTTTGGTCACACTGTTTGCAGCCCTGCAACTGAAAAAGCTATAAAGGGCCGCAAAGCTTTCCCTGAATCAGCGACACTCTCCCTACACTCACTGTCAGAATAGCTGTGAGCAGAGCACAGCGCGCCGGCCGATATAAAGGCTCGGTGACGCTGTGCAGGCCGGCCAATCACTGCAATTCCACAACTAACAGGGCTGTGGCATTGCAGTGGTCTGCCAGCCAATCCCTGCATGAGGGCTGGCTCTCAAAAGAGCGCCAACATGCAGAAATGAAGACCACGAGTACAGCACGAGTATCGCGAGATTACTCGGTCCCCGCCGAGTAGCCCGAGTACAGCGATACTCGTGCGAGTACCGAGTAGTGACAAGCATGCTCGCTCATCACTAGTTATAATATGTCAGAGAAGATTATAACGTCCAGGACTGGTTTATTTATTACAGATAATGGAAAATTCCCATCACAGCTCCAACAACCCAGAGCGACCTGGATCTTCTAGTACACGATTATAAATGACTGCAATATTTACATAACCCTAAGTAGATAAACAGAAAATGCATAATCTGCTCGACTCTGATCATCCATATCCTACAAATAGAACATTTATCTCTTCCGGGCTGTTAAATAATACATCTCCTCCTTGAACGCCGTTCTCTCTCCATCGAGAGAAATCTTCATATAATTCAGCCATCCAAAATAACTGAGAAGCAGCGATTGCTAATAATATAATGGAGGCATTTAAATGATGTGTATTTCACCGCATGGTCGGCTCCGTTGGATGGTTTTATTGCGGTTCTAGAGATATTTTCATTTGTCTTATTCCTAAATCCTCTTATAGATAATATGATTGACGGCGTAGGCCCATAATGCCACATAAAGACGGCAGAATTAACTGTTCTACGGCGGGAAATAAAGTCACATCTCAGGTCTTCTACTCTTCGCGTAAGATGTCATCCTGTTCCGGACATAACGGATAATATAATAATAGTATTTACATTTTCTCATTCCATTTTTAATACATTTATAACCCTTTGGATTTCTTTGATCTGGAAGCAGCTCGATTTTGCATTTATCAAATTTTTGGCACCTTAGAGCTTGAGTGCTCGGTACTCGAATCGAGTAGGTCGGTCACTTGGACAAAGACAGGTAAAGAGACAGACACTGGGAAAGAGACAGAGGGAAAGAGGGAAAGAGACAGACAGGGAAAGTGACAGAGATAGATAGACAGACAGGGAAAGAGATAGATAGACAGACAGGGAAAGAGATTGAGACAGACGGAGAAAGACACAGAGACAGTAAGAGACAGACAGACAAAGAGATAGAGAGAGAGATATATATGTGGCGCCCCTGACCTGGTCAGGCACCACTGAGTGCTGCACCCATGCTGGGAACAGTACAATACAGGTAATCCAGAAGGCTGACCGGGGTGTGGAACACAGGCGCATAGTGATCAGGTCTCACACATGTACCCATGAGAGGACCCCTGGGGATCCCAGGAGGGGGCAAGCCTTCACCTTCACTGGAATAGTGGAGGGGGTAGAGCCTCCATCTCCTTTCAAGGGGTGTGGTAAGAGAATCTGGTTGCTAGGTGGCGTAGGCAAGAACAGGAGAGGAGGAGCAGTGAGTCAGTTAGAAGGAGAACTCCAGAGGGCTCAGTGAGGAGCAGACCTGTGGGGCTGATGCTGTCTAACAGCGCCCGCGCAGTGACTACAGACGGGGGAGAACGGTCAACTAGGAGTGCTGCCTGAAAGCCAGCTTCAGCTAGCGAGTGCAACGGAGTGGGAAGTAAGGAGACTTCTAGAGAGCACCAGGCCCAACCGGGCGGCAGATCCCGAAGCGAGGATAGATTCACCTTTCCCTGCTAAACCTGCCGGTGTGGGGCTCTTACAGCCCACACCACAACAACCAAAAGCCGCAGCCACGTAACCGCAAGTAGGGCCCATAGGTCACAGGAGGCAAGAGGCTGGAGTGGCCTGGCCCGGGGAACAAGCACACGGCAAAACAAGAGGGGGAGAGAGGCTTGGAGCATCTTCCCTGGGTGACCCCCATAGGGACTCAAAGTCGGGGTCACCCCAAACCACCAAGGGCTAAGGAAGGCGAGTTTGTAGTCACCCTCATACAGTCAGCCGGAAGGATACCTGGTTCCCACCTGGTTCATCCCAGCTACGCCCGGGTTACTCACCCTGCCACCTGAAGTGAGTAAAAACCCTGAAAGACACTTTGCCTGTGTGTGGTCATTCTGCGACTTGTGGTACTACAAACCTACACAGGGCCCTGGGGCTTGCCTCACTCTCAGGAGGCTCTTACATCTAACTGCACACACCATCAGCCCCAGGCGACCCTCAACCTGCAGTGGCGGTCCCTACTGGCCGCAATACTGAGAGTGGCGTCACGACTACAAAGAAGATCTCTTACCTGTGACCAGATCCAGCTACGTGGAGTCCCTGAAGGTATGCACCGATACTACACCTGCGGGGCTTCTCATCTGGCGTCACGAACAGGATAAGGACTAGACCTGTCCAGACAGGTGACCATGTGCCTGGGCGGTCCGCTTGAAAAATTGGAAGCGCCGCCATATTGCCACCATGAAAAGCGCGCTGAAAAACAACAGCAGCCCGCGCTGGAAGAAGTTACCGCCCACGAAGAGGCGTGGCTACCCAGAGATCCCCTGCAGAGTTCTGACCTTGCCAGCTATGAGAGTGGAAGCGTCGAGAGACGGCGGGAAGGAAAGGAAGCCACAAGCCTGCTGCTGAAAGAGGCAGAGCAGAAACTGGACAGCTTGTTACAGGAGGCAGCGAAGAGTCCACTGCTGGGAGACCGTGCAGAAGACGGCGCGGAAGAAATGGCGTCTGACCGCAGGAACCCAGAACCAGGCTCCGCTGCCTGGTGGTACCGAGAGCTGGCCCAGTTTTGCAACCGGCTGGAGACCCGGGTCGTGGAGCAGATTCGGGAGGAACGGATGGAACTGCAGGAGCTGACCGCGGCGGTTCGGGCCTATGAAGGGAGAGCTGCATGCCGGGTGTCGGGCGGGACGGCGACGACGCAGACCCCAGTGCTACCAACAACGGGTGAGTCGAATGATGCCCCGGCCCGCGCAAGTGCCCCGACCCCTGCTGCCACGTCCGCGGTCCCTGAAGAGGCGTCCGGTGCGGCGACGCTGAAGCAGGCCGCAGCCACGCCAGGTGCGGCCCTCCAAGCCCCAGCGGCTGCAGCGATGCCCTGCTCGGCCCACCAAGACCCAGTCCCTGCAGCGATGCCCTGCCCGGCCCGCCAGGACCAGGCCGCCGCCATCCTGGGCGCGGCCCGCCAAGACCAGGCCGCCGCCATACAAGGCGCGGCCCGCCAAGCCCAGACTGCTGCAGCGACGTCCAGCCCAGCCTGCACAGAGCCCCCTGCAACAGCGACACTGATCCAGGCCGCCGCCATGCCAGGCGCGGCCCGCCAAGACCAGGCCGCCGCCATACAAGGCGCGGCCCGCCAAGCCCAGACTGCTGCAGCGACGTCCAGCCCAGCCTGCACAGAGCCCCCTGCAACAGCGACACTGATCCAGGCCGCCGCCATGCCAGGCGCGGCCCGCCAAGACCAGGCCGCCGCCATGCCAGGCGCGGCCCGCCAAGACCAGGCCGCCGCCATGCCAGGCGCGGCCCGCCAAGGAAAGACTACCTCAGCGTTTACCCCGGCCTGTAAGGCCAGAGCAGACACCGCTCCCCGGTCCACAGAGGTCCCTGATAGGCAGCCCACGGTGGGTGAAGACCCTGCATATTGGCAGATGAAGGCTGACCTGGAGGCTAAATTTCCACAATGGCTGGTGAGCCAATACATACCCCCTCCGCATACCCCAAAGAGTCTCCTGCTAACTCCTGCAGCAGCTACACCAAAGAGTCCCTCACCTGGGCCGGCTGAAGAGCATCCATCCCCGGCACTGCCACAGCTGGAGTGCCAGGAAGAACTAAGGGGGAGAGGAGGCCAGGGAGCAGAAGGGTTGACTCCGACTCCAGTGCCACCAGTAGCAGTTGTGTATTCAGAGCCGGAAATGCTGCCATACGCCCGCTGGGACGAGGAGGACCTGACCCCCTCTGCAGAAGAAGAGCTGCCTAAGAGCTTCACCTGGGAGCCCACAGGCATGGATCCAGCCCGCAAGACACGGCGCAGAAGAACACAGTTTGCTCCAGCACCACAGTCTCCTGAACAGAGAGCAGTCACCGCCAGAGACCTAAAGGAGAAGCGTATGTTGAGAGAGTCCAAAGCCCAGGCTAGGGGACCCCTGTGTTATGGCGTAGTGGAAGATTTCAACTTGAAAAGTGGTTATGGCTTCATTGTAGCACCAGGAATAAAAGAAGGGATATTTGTAAACCGCAGAGATGTGAACGCTCATCTGCCAAGAGGACACCCTTGCAGAAATCTAAAGATGGGAGATTCCGTTCAGTTCACCCTGCATCAAGGCGAAAGAGGATTGTATGCTCTGGACGTAACGCTATGTCCCAACAAACCTTACAGCCATCCCCTGCAACAAGAAAGACAAGAAAGACAAGAAAGACAAGAAAGACAAGAAAGACAAGAAAGACAAGATAGAGATAAAGAAACAGATACAGAAAAGGAATCAGATGAAGACCAAGAACGGAAAGATAAAGATCCTACAGATGAAGAAAGAGACAAAGAGCAAGAAAGTCACAGGTGCCAGTGCCCAACGTGCCCTCGCCCTAGTGAAAAAGAGGAGTAAAGTAAAGTACAGAAAAGAAGTACAGAAGTTAAAGTTTTGAAAGTTTTGTTTGCAACGTTTAAGAAATGCGCCCACAAGAACTATTGTGAGAAACAAACTTTAAGGCTATGAACTTGCTATAGCCACAAACTCTCGCAGTGTAAATAGTTACACCAGTGGCACCACCACCAGGGCCAGCCTGTTTAGGGGCTTGGCTCGTCTGCAACCAGGGGGGCCCGTCCGTAGAAAAGGGCCTTGGCTCACCTGCGACCAGAGAGCACGCCTGTTTATGGGGCCTTGGCTCACCACCACAAAGAGGGTACCTGGTCAGCACCAACTGTGGAGGCCGCCTCTGCATCCTGCCAGAAGAGGCTGACGGCGCGGATCCACCAGGCCAGGTATACCCTGAAACCACCAGCCCAAGTAAGCCGCCTCTACATCCTGCCAGAAGTGGCTGAAGTCGCGGCCAACGTGAAAGGGTTTTGGGTGGGTTAACGGACTTGTGGGTGGAGGGTGGTGATGTATGGTACCTGGTGCTTTTAAAAAATGTTTTTACATGTTTTAATGTTTTATGCATTTTAAAATGTTGTCTTGCAGCCCGAGGACGTGCTGGTGATAACTAAGGGGGAATGTGGCGCCCCTGACCTGGTCAGGCACCACTGAGTGCTGCACCCATGCTGGGAACAGTACAATACAGGTAATCCAGAAGGCTGACCGGGGTGTGGAACACAGGCGCATAGTGATCAGGTCTCACACATGTACCCATGAGAGGACCCCTGGGGATCCCAGGAGGGGGCAAGCCTTCACCTTCACTGGAATAGTGGAGGGGGTAGAGCCTCCATCTCCTTTCAAGGGGTGTGGTAAGAGAATCTGGTTGCTAGGTGGCGTAGGCAAGAACAGGAGAGGAGGAGCAGTGAGTCAGTTAGAAGGAGAACTCCAGAGGGCTCAGTGAGGAGCAGACCTGTGGGGCTGATGCTGTCTAACAGCGCCCGCGCAGTGACTACAGACGGGGGAGAACGGTCAACTAGGAGTGCTGCCTGAAAGCCAGCTTCAGCTAGCGAGTGCAACGGAGTGGGAAGTAAGGAGACTTCTAGAGAGCACCAGGCCCAACCGGGCGGCAGATCCCGAAGCGAGGATAGATTCACCTTTCCCTGCTAAACCTGCCGGTGTGGGGCTCTTACAGCCCACACCACAACAACCAAAAGCCGCAGCCACGTAACCGCAAGTAGGGCCCATAGGTCACAGGAGGCAAGAGGCTGGAGTGGCCTGGCCCGGGGAACAAGCACACGGCAAAACAAGAGGGGGAGAGAGGCTTGGAGCATCTTCCCTGGGTGACCCCCATAGGGACTCAAAGTCGGGGTCACCCCAAACCACCAAGGGCTAAGGAAGGCGAGTTTGTAGTCACCCTCATACAGTCAGCCGGAAGGATACCTGGTTCCCACCTGGTTCATCCCAGCTACGCCCGGGTTACTCACCCTGCCACCTGAAGTGAGTAAAAACCCTGAAAGACACTTTGCCTGTGTGTGGTCATTCTGCGACTTGTGGTACTACAAACCTACACAGGGCCCTGGGGCTTGCCTCACTCTCAGGAGGCTCTTACATCTAACTGCACACACCATCAGCCCCAGGCGACCCTCAACCTGCAGTGGCGGTCCCTACTGGCCGCAATACTGAGAGTGGCGTCACGACTACAAAGAAGATCTCTTACCTGTGACCAGATCCAGCTACGTGGAGTCCCTGAAGGTATGCACCGATACTACACCTGCGGGGCTTCACATATACAGAGGGTGAGACAGACATTATAATTACATTTCTATCTATTTGTTTTGTGGTTTTTGTGTGCAGAATACATTTTTGTTAATACATTCTATTTTGTTAACAGCAGTTATTAACCCGGGCGAAGCCGGGTAGTACAGCTAGTAATTAAATAAAGAGTTTGTGAAGCCAGTTGGGTGTTCAGCTTTGGTATGGCCGGGCACTGCTGGAGGTCCCCAGGAGTTAGATGGTGATACAGTACCAGAGGGTTGTCCTCTTGCCTCCCTAATTAGGGCTGGTTCCTGGAGATATTGCAGTAGGGATGGTGCAGCAGGGAATAATTCAGCCAGAGCCAGGACAGGAAGCTTTTACCTTCTACTGAAGCTCAGCAGAACAATCCGGAACATTCCTTACAGCATTCACAATGATGGTTGTTTGACCTGCCCCAATGAGAGTTTGATTTCTCTGCTGTGTGGTGATAGTGCATTCCTCCTGCCACTACTTCCATACCTGGGAATAGGTGTCTTGAATCCTGGGATTTTCAAGACAAGAACATTTTTGATATTTAATCCCTTCCGGCGAGCAGGCGACTTGAATCCTGAGGGAAAACTCACTGTTTCTTCTAGAAGTTTCCATACTCAATCACATCACTGAGCTCCTGGGCAATTCACTGGTCCTTATGAAAAGGTTAATAGCTGTCTCTCAGTTTGCCACTGACCTTGAAAGTCCAGGTGGCCTAGGGACTGATACCCTGCTAATTTGCAGCAAGCCCCTCCAGAGGTTTCAACAGTTACCTCAGGACAGGACCGTCTCCATGTTACACTCCTCTCTCACGCTGACACCAACTCCAACTGCCACTCTTTACCTCCCACCTAAGCTCCTCCCCTTTCTCATCTTAGGGCGCGCACTCAAGCTCCTCCTCTTTCTTCTTCTAGGGCGCACACTCAAGCCTTGTTATGAGCTCAGGTGAACAGCCCCAGTAAGGGAGTGTGGACAAATATTTGTATTTTGTGAACAGCGGGAGAAAAGCGTATCTCATTAAACCTGAAAATACATGTTATACATATTGAAATACACATGCAACTATTATTTGTGGTGAATCAGGCACAGGGCGCCACACTCCAATCATTGCCTATGGGGTTGGCAGAGATAATTAACTCTTCGCAACTCTCTCTAATAGTCTCATAGACAATGGAGTGATGGCACTCATGCCTGTCCCCTTTCTAGCATTTCAGAGCTCCGTTCTCAATTTTTTTTTAAATATTTTCCAATTATTTAGACATGTCTGTAGGATGGCTTGTTCTTGTTGTAATATATGTATTTTTAAAGTTTAGCATTTTGGGATACGTAGTTTACTGAGCTTTTATTGATTTTTTTTTTAGCCGGAGGGAATGCAATAGTTTTTAGAGTTCTGATATATTTTTCTCCCTGAACATTCCTCTGCATTAACCCGTTTTTTAACCTTCGCCTATTTCACAACTCATAGTTCATTTGTTTTGCTTGATGTCACTCTTGAACTCTGACCCAGCCATTCCAAACTCAATTTTTTGGATTCTCATACCTCATCCTCTGCTTTTTGATTCTCTGTCCTTACCCTTGGCTATTTTCACTATTCTTTAGCTCACTCAACCGGTCAGCCACTAGTCTGCAGTTGTCATGTGGTGTTCGGCTTTGCACTTGCTTGGTGTCATGGTGGCGTCAGACACTGTTCACACTGCAGAGTCTGACAAGCAGCCTGAGGTCTCTTAGGGGTACTTTGCACGTTGCGACTTCGCTAGCATCGGCTAGCGATGCCGAGCGCGGTAGTCCCCGCCCCCGTCGCACATGCGATATCTTGTGATAGCTGCCGTAGCGAATATTATCGCTACAGCAGCTTCACACGCACATACCTGCCCTGTGACGTTGCTCTGACCGGCGACCCGCCTCCTTCCTAAGGGGGCGGGTTGTGCGGCGTCACAGCGACGTCACACGGCAGGCGGCCAATAGAAGCGGAGGGGCGAAGATGAGCGGGACGTAAACGTCCCGCCCACCTCCTTCATTCCGCACAGCCAGTGGAGGCAGGTAAGGAGATGTTCCTCGCTCCTGCGGCTTCACACACACAGTGATGTGTGCTGCCGCAGGAACGAGGAACAACGTCATATCTCCTATTGGTGCGACATTATGAAAATGACTGACTCTACACAGATCACTGATTTTCAACCCTTTTGCGATCGTTTATCGGTGCTTCTAGGCTTTACATGTTGCAACGTCGTTACCGGCGCCGTATGTGCGTCACTTTCGATTTGACCCCGACAATATCGCAGTAGCGATGTCGCAGCGTGCAAAGTACCCCTTAGTTGATCAGTATGATTCGGGCGTCGGCTGTTTTTAGTTGCACTGCTCTCTAATTATACAGGAGTTCATTCTGGCTGGCTTGTGAACTCTTGCTAGGGTTTCAGGCAGCTAATGACCCTTCACAGCCACCTTCACTCTATATAAGGTACTGGATCCGATTGTTTGTCGCCGAATATAGCTCAGCATTGCTTCAGAGATATCGGTCCTATAGTAATGATCCAGAACCTGTTGTGTGCTTCCCTGTGTGGTGTAGAAATATTCCTGTTGTTAGTTTTATTTCCCCTTTGGTGTGTGTTGTCGCTCCCCTGTGGCTGATTGCAGTGTGTTTGTGTTTTGGTTTTCCCCCATGTGTGTTATTTGTTGCGTTTGCTTCTCAGGTCCCGGCCCTCTCCTTGGGTGAGAGAAAGCATGTGTTAGATCAGGGTTCAGACAGAAGTTAGGGTCACTCTGGTGGCCCAGACCTAACTACCATCAAGCTTACCTCTGGGATAAGGGATAGTGCAGGGTCCCTAGGTTGATGGCTGGTATAGAGGTCCCTGCTTCAGTTACCCTATTTCCTCATGATAGAAGTCAATAACTTGGAGTCCATGTAGAGAAGACAAGTCTAATTAGAAGAGCAGAAGGCCTGTAGATAGAGGCAAGCTTTAGGATAAGAGTTTGTTACAATTCTTAATTTTTAATTTTTTGCTTTCTATTCTCTGTCTTTAAGATAAGACACTTTTTTGTGCAACAAATTGTAGTTTTGAATTAACCCCTTCAACCCCAGAGCGTTTTCCGTTTTTGTTTTTTGCTCCCCTTCTTCCGAGAGTCATAACTTTTTTTCTTTTACTGTCAATCTTGCCATATGAGGGCTTGTTTTTTGCAGGACAAGTGGTACTTTTAAATGAAACCATAAGTTTTACCATATAGTGTACTGGAAAACAGCAAAAAAATTCCAAGTGTGGAAACACTGCAAAAAAGGTGTGATTGTACAATAGTTTTTGGGATGTTTTATTCACCGTGTTCACTATATGGTAAAACTGATGAGTCATTGTGATGCCTCAGGTCGGTGCGAGTTTGTAGAACCCAAACATGTATAGGTTTACTTGTATCTTAGGGGTTAAAAAAAATCCACAAGCTTGTCCAATAAAAGTGGCGTATGTTCTGTGCCATTTTCTGAAACCCGTAGCGTTCTCATTTTTTGGGATCTATGGCTCAGTGATGGCTCATTTTTTGTGTCTCGAGCTGACATTTTTAATGGTACCATTTCTGCGCAGATGCCACGTTTTGATCGGCTGTTATTGCATTTTGCGTAAAACTTGCGGCGACCAAAAAACTTAATTTTGGCATTTGGTAAATGGCGTAGCGGAAAAAAATTCCAATCAGATTAATTGATTTTATATTTTGATAGATCGGGCGGCGATACCATATACAGTTAGGTCCAGAAATATTTGGACAGTGACACAATTTTGGCGAGTTGGGCTCTGCATGCCACCACATTGGATTTGAAATGAAACCTCTACAACAGAATTCAAGTGCAGATTGTAACGTTTAATTTGAAGGTTTGAACAAAAATATCTGATAGAAATTGTAGGAATTGTACACATTTCTTTACAAACACTCCACATTTTAGGAGGTCAAAAGTAATTGGACAAATAAACCAAACCCCCAAAAAAAAATTTATTTTCAATATTTTGTTGCAAATCCTTTGGAGGCAATCACTGCCTTAAGTCTGGAACCCATGGACATCACCAAACGCTGGGTTTCCTCCTTCTTAATGCTTTGCCAGGCCTTTACAGCCGCAGCCTTCAGGTCTTGCTTGTTTGTGGGTCTTTCCGTCTTAAGTCTGGATTTGAGCAAGTGAAATGCATGCTCAATTGGGTTAAGATCTGGTGATTGACTTGGCCATTGCAGAATGTTCCACTTTTTTGCACTCATGAACTCCTGGGTAGCTTTGGCTGTATGCTTGGGGTCATTGTCCATCTGTACTATGAAGCGCCGTCCGATCAACTTTGCGGCATTTGGCTGAATCTGGGCTGAAAGTATATCCCGGTACACTTCAGAATTCATCCGGCTACTCTTGTCTGCTGTTATGTCATCAATAAACACAAGTGACCCCGTGCCATTGAAAGCCATGCATGCCCATGCCATCACGTTGCCTCCACCATGTTTTACAGAGGATGTGGTGTGCCTTGGATCATGTGCCGTTCCCTTTCTTCTCCAAACTTTTTTCTTCCCATCATTCTGGTACAGGTTGATCTTGGTCTCATCTGTCCATAGAATACTTTTCCAGAACTGAGCTGGCTTCATGAGGTGTTTTTCAGCAAATGTAACTCTGGCCTGTCTATTTTTGGAATTGATGAATGGTTTGCATCTAGATGTGAACTCTTTGTATTTACTTTCATGGAGTCTTCTCTTTACTGTTGACTTAGAGACAGATACACCTACTTCACTGAGAGTGTTCTGGACTTCAGTTGATGTTGTGAACGGGTTCTTCTTCACCAAAGAAAGTATGCGGCGATCATCCACCACTGTTGTCAACCGTGGACGCCCAGGCCTTTTTGAGTTCCCAAGCTCACCAGTCAATTCCTTTTTTCTCAGAATGTACCCGACTGTTGATTTTGCTACTCCAAGCATGTCTGCTATCTCTCTGATGGATTTTTTCTTTTTTTTCAGCCTCAGGATGTTCTGCTTCACCTCAATTGAGAGTTCCTTAGACCGCATGTTGTCTGGTCACAGCAACAGCTTCCAAATGCAAAACCACACACCTGTAATCAACCCCAGACCTTTTAACTACTTCATTGATTACAGGTTAACGAGGGAGATGCCTTCAGAGTTAATTGCAGCCCTTAGAGTCCCTTGTCCAATTACTTTTGGTCCCTTGAAAAAGAGGAGGTTATGCATTACAGAGCTATGATTCCTAAACCCTGTCTCTGATTTGGATGTGAAAACTCTCATAATGCAGCTGGGAGTGTGCACTTTCAGCCCATATTATATATATAATTGTATTTCTGAACATGTTTTTGTAAACAGCTAAAATAACAAAACGTGTGTCACTGTCCAAATATTTCTGGACCTAACTGTATGTGTATATTTTTTTATTTTTTTTAACCCTTTAATTTTCAATAGGGTGAAAGAGGGATGATTTGAACTTTCAGGTTGTTTTTTTTTAACTATTTTTTTTAATTTTATTTTACTAGTTTCCCTAGGGGGCTATATGGATCAACAATGTGATCGCTCTGCCCTATCTGCTGATCACAGCTACACAGCTGTAAACAGCAGATATGGTCACTTTCTGATTCACTCGGCTCCAGGCCGAGTGAAACCGAAAGTGACTGATGATAGCTACAGGCGTCATCACATGACCCTGTGCTACCATGGCAACCATCGAAAGTCACATGATCACGCACGTGACTTCCGGTGGGGGCGGCGGTAAGTGAAAATAATGGCTTCGCGCATATACATCTCACTGCCAGACTTTGGCAGCGATATGTAAGGGGTTAAATGTTGCGAGTAGAATGTGATTCCACTCGTAACATGCAGGCACACATGTCAGCTGTTGAAAACAGCTGATATGAGTGCGGATCGCCGCCACCTGCCCACAACAGGAGGTGGGGATTAACCTCACACGATCCTGACGGATATATCCGTCATTGGTTGTGAAGAGGTTAAATTAATCCTTAATTATAATAAAATGAATTATAATAATATAAATATATAGTTTTTATTTTTTATGTTGTATGTGGTATAGATTGTTAACTTTGTGCTATGGGTCAGTATGATTGCATTGGTACTTCAATAATAGAAAAAGGCAACGTTTTATAAAAATATGTCTGTTTTTGGGTGGTGTTATATTTTTTATGAAACTTTGTCAAACAGGCATTTTTCATTCATGGTGTGAGGTAGTGACCACCTATATTGTACATGGTCGCTATGTATCGCACTGGTGGAGGTCCTCTGCGATGTAAAACCTATAATGTTTACTATGGGACTTGCCGTTCCACAAGTCTCGTTAATGTATTCTGGCCCAGGTGTACGAATAGCTGGAATGCTGGGCGGCTCTGACTATTCACATACCTCCATCCATGAGTGTGTCTGGTCTATGTGATAGTGTGTGTCTATATGATAGTGTGTGTCTACATGAGTGTGTCTATATGATAATGGGTGTTTGGTCACATCTTCTCAGTGTGTTTGGATGCAGTTTACTTCCTGGAGACACCATGTGTGCAGATCATGTGGGTTTAAAGCTGGCTGCAAACTTTCCTATAGACACACTAGGCTAGGAGGCCAGGTGGTTGCTCTGTGCTTAGGAGTCCTTCTGAGGATCTAGACTGTCATGAGTCAATCTCTGAGTGAAAGTCACAGTTCCTCGTTGGTGAACCCAGTGAGGCAGTCTTCAGAAATGTTCTGCTCAAGCTCCACAAAAAGGATTGTATCCGAAGCCGTGAGGGTGTACCCGCAAATGAAATGGACTGTAGGTCATATACATTTCTGTAACACAGAAGGAATGCTCATGTTTGTGTTACTTTGAAGCTTTAAGAAAACCATTGTTATGTTGCTGCAGTCCTGATTTATCTGTGTGAATAAACCAACTGGACTGTTTAAACAGAAAACCATTCCTATGTGCTTTAATCTAGCAGCCAAGCGAGTATCCCCAAGTACACCCAGTGAGCGTAGCCTCTCAATGGTTATAGCATTCATCAAGGTGAATAGTTTTGTACATACAAAATCAGATAATATACATTAAAAATAAAAATAAAAGTGAATAAAAAATAAAAAGAAAAAAATATCTGTATATTTCAAATTTAAATCATTTAAAGACCTCATAGACCTCTAAAATGACTCCAAACTAGGGTCAATTTCCTCAAGTTTTAGCCTAATTTAGATAAAACCTGGTATATAGAATGGAACGTTTTCTTTTAATCCAGTGGAAGAATATCTAATGATCCTAACTCTTCCTCCTTAGGAAAGAAGTCACGTCGCTGTAAATCCTCTGTTTGTCCAATGCAAGCAGTGATTTTAATCTGGTAATTTAATGATATTGTTTGGCCATGTTTATCCATTTGCATCCGTATGCAGAATGGAAAGCAGATGTCCGCTCCCAGAACAGAAAATTTGTTTCTAAGCTGAATTTAGCACATTTCTTGATTTTTTTTTTTTTAATGCATGCTTTGCAATTTATATTTTAAGCCTCGTTTATAAAAAAAAATAAACAAAAAAATTGCAACCAATCACAATGTGGCTTTCATCTTTTAAACTGCTTTAAATGTAATGTAAAGCCATTTTTTCTTAGCATTTAGTTAGCACCTGTGGCTAGCCTAAGGCCAATTAAGACGTTCCAATCGGCGATTGATAAGAGTCCTGTCTACATACTGTAGGCCGACAAACGTTCAGTGTGAACAGAATGATGGTTAATGTGATGGTCTGTATGCATACAATATCATATTACCAGTGTACATGGGACAATGTCCTGCCATTAACAATGATTTTTAAGGGAATTTCCCCCAAAAAAGTTCATTTTAATCAATAGATCTCGGAATAATAATAAGTTCCACAATTGGATGTGTTTAAAAAAAATGTTCCTGTGTTGAGATAATCTTATATATGTGTCCCTGCTGTGTACTGTGTAATGGCTGTGTCTGACCATACAGGGACATGGTCTGATCATACCACTTCTATTGAGCAAGGGAGGACATAAAAGAGTAAAAAGACATTACAGCACGGGATCATAAATAGTTCTTTCTCTGAGGCTAAACATTTTTCAAAAACAGGCTGGGAAATGTTTTACCTCACAGAAAGAATGAGCTGTGATATGGTGCTGTAATGTCTTTATACCCTTTTGCTTTCTTCCAGGCCCGGGAGCTGTGGTATGATCAGACCATGTCCCTGTACAGTCAGACTCAGCCATTACACCGTACACAGCAGGGACACATATATAAGATTATCTCAGCACAGAAACATTTTATATAAACACATCCAATTGTAGAAATCAATATTATTCCAAGATATATTGATTAAAATAAAAATGAACCTTTTTTGTGGGGAAAACACCTTTAAATATCACCCAAACTGATAAACGATTGCTTTGCTTGTTCTGTGGGTAATTGTCGACCTGTTTAAATAGGTTGATAATTGGGAATGATCATTCATATTGGAAGGATTAGATAAGTTCTAAATGGAACTTTAATTTTTAGAGTGTAGCTAAAAGGGATTTAGAGGTAGTAAGAATACCTGGGTGATCCATGTACATGAGGAATGTTCTCCATCGAAACACACAGCCCCATCTATTAGACATTTGTTGCTCAACCTTTTCACTGCGTCTGCACTACACTGCTGATGGCGCAAGTGCAGTGGATAGACTAAGTGTCATGCTCACCAGGTGTAGCAAACGTGGCAAGATGCATTCATACCTCCATGCATCTGATGCACAACAAAAAACACACAAAAAGGGAGGCCCTTGAACCAGTGAGAGGGGTAGGTGGGCACCTTCTAACCTCACCTGTAACTGTCCCTTCTCTTCTCACCAGTCCCTATACAGTCTTCGCAACTGTCGCCGAACAGCAACTTTGGACTCCCGAAAGACCTTATAGTAACCCTGACTAGTGAGAGGCAGGTGGGGTTCACTAGACCTCACCGCTGTACTAACAACACACCAGGGAAGTAAGGTCAAACAGGGGGAAAATAAACAACCAAAATTATGTAGCCTGAGCACAGGAACCTGACTAGCAGAACCTTCCTCAAAGGCGGCCAGGACACAAATGACTTTGTATCTTCAGCAGGGAATGCCGGGATACACATCTATTTAAAGTTGAAGGGCGTGACTACTTAGTAAATGCAAATGATCACTCAGCAAGGAACTGCTTTTGAAAAGCTGCAATAAAACTAGCACTTAACCACTTCAGTGCCAAGAGAAATGAAAGAGAGCCAGATGAGAGGCTCCAGTCCAAAGGCTGTCACTGGTCTCAACATGCAGGGAGACAATCGTGACACTAGGTAGAAAATGGAGTTCCATGCCTCTCCATCTTCCCCAATCTTATGGATGAGAGTGACATGGAAACAGCACAAACAACTTTGCCAGTGACCAACCCTTAAAGATCTAGGGAATATAAGGATCAGTCCTTATGTAGGCATCATACAACAGTACCCGAAGTTTCATAAATACAGCTCTTCACTACAGAGGACTTTGTGTACCTCCATACAGGCTCATATGCCCTGAGGGCTTATTGACTTGAAATCTACTAATAAAAAGATAATTAGCAAGTAGTAAAAATGTCACTTGATAAGTATCTTTATAGCACCATATAACTTGTCTCTCTGAGAATTTTAATAATGCAAAACTATAAATTCTTAAGAGGACCATAAATGTTAGATTGAAGTTGATGGTGGAATATTCATTGAACCTACATTTGTTTGGTAAATGATTTTGTGCATAAAGTGAGGTTAATTTTAGTGAATTTTAGACATTAAAGGTATTCAAAGTGGCCTTACACATTAAGGTGCATCTTAGATGTTGGCAAAACTCATGTTTGTCCTTTAGTTATCTCCCATAGGATACATGTGGAAAAATAAGGAGCCAAGACTGCGCTTACCAATAGTTTTAAAAACACTTTTCTAATTCCATCTTTATTAAAGAGACATAAATGTAGGCAATTACATGGAAAAGAGCTGAAGCAGAGAGACAAAGACCTGTTTTGCATGGAAAATGCTTCAACTGGCCTCTACAGAACCATATACCACTAAAAATGGCCTTTGCTGCAGAAAAGACACAATCCAGGTATGAAATCCACCATTGGAAGCTGATAAGAGATGCATGTCACCTACTGAGGACCTTTGAAGAGTCTACAAAATGTTCATTGCTGTCCTGGGGCTATTGGGGACCTTCAAGGGCAATGGTACATGCAGCAAATTGCGGAAGAAGCGACAAAAGAGGAGCAAACACATTTGGATGCTACCATCTGTCCACCCTTTTCCCCCCATTAATTTAATCTCTGTATTAGACTGGGCTCACACAAGTGTGTAAAAAAATATCAGTCTCATTCTTATCCTAAAAATACTATATTTTTAGATTAGGTGCCCCAATGAGCTTTTAGTAAGTTTTTGACTTTGTGTATATTTGCTGCATGAAAATAATACTAACTTTACTACATATGTACTGTAGACAAATGACACATATAATCCATAATGAAAAACAAGCAAAATAAAGCATTAAAGCTGCAAAAACGCAGCAAAGCCTTTTTGTTGCGTAGGAGGTGGTTGCGCCCCCATATTGTTTATGCCATTTTTTTAGGTATTGATAAGTGTTAAAATGTACATGCTAATATGCGCTGTTGCTAGCGAACTGTTGGCCCAATGAAGCAGTGATGGACCCGTGTAGCGACTGGTGCCATCTAGTGGTTGGGCAGGAGCAGTGGTAGGTTAGCTGTGCTTTTGGCGAACTGTAGGCCCTGATGTAGCAGTGCCAGGACTATATAGCGGCCAGTACCATCTAGTGGTCGGGCAGGAGCAGTGGTAGGTTAGCTGTGCTTTTGGCGAACTGTAGGCCCTGATGTAGCAGTGTCCCCCGGACCATATAGCGGCCATCAACATCTAGTGGTCGGGCAGGAGCAGTGGTAGGTTAGATGTTAGATAAGATAGGGTTGAGCCTATTAGAGGAGGAGTGACAGGTGGCAAATGGGTTGGCTAGTGGTGCAGACCTCTTGGCATGCCAGTTCTGAATAGGGCTCGAGTAAGAGAAGATGTGGCTATAGTGTAAAGCCCAGTTAGGGAACCCTGAGACAACCTTGAGAGGTCCGGAGCCTACGGCTCACCCCAGCGGGCTCAGGGAAGTTGTACGAATAGACAACCATTGGAGCCCAGAAGCGGACATGGTGAGAAGAAGAGTGAGTTATACAGAGACGCAAACCCGACAGCTTGAGGACAAGATCTAAGATAGCAGGGATACGTTGACAGAGAGTACCCCAAAATACAGAAACTGCAGAACCGTAAAAAGTGAAGCCATGTCTGTCATAGCGTTGTGAAAAATAAACTGTTCAAGTTGTGTTTGCCAAGAAAACTCTGGTGTTTTTTGATTTGCTACTTCGCCTACGATGGATACCGACCTGGAGAAACCAGAAGGTGTAGCACACTCCACCCGATGTCATACACTCACACGGGGACTCCTTGGTGAAGGAGTGCGGAGCCCGTATGTCCCAACTTCCTTACTGCTAAAAGAAACTGCTGCAAAAATGTAATGCGTGAAGACGGCCTTGAATGTATTCGATATTTTGCCTATTTCACCAAAATCATTGGATTTGGACAACTTTTATTAAAGCTCTCAAATTACATCTTCCATCATTCGTTTTGCAGTTTCACATGCCTCCAACCAGTGTTCTCCAATTTTTTGATCTCCAGCTGCTATATTATTACTCCCAGCATGCTTTGCCTATTGTATTTTTTAATCATATCTTTTAGATTAGTGTCCTCGATACATAATTTGTGGAATGAGTTATATGCATAAAGAAGGTTCTACACCTGTAAATATTTATGTGATTTAATGACCCCAGGAGAAAACTTTACCTCTCAGAACCAAATATGTGTTAGGATCGGAACCCGATCCATCAATATGGACTATTTCATTAGCTCTTAACCGGCCTTTGGGATCTTTCTGGCAGCGGAGAGTTGAATTATAATCAAAATTCCAGTGCCTCAAAGCTAAAAGCAACTAATTTATACGCACAGATAGAACTCATTTAATAGTGACATAATTCTGGAGCATAAAATGACCATAATCAATATTTATGGAAGTTAATGACTTTCAAACTAGACTGTGTCCAAAAGCTTTGCACGTATAGAGTGTAATTAGCACCTATGCAATGCAAGCGGAGATTCATTTGTTCTTTGAGATCGGCCCATGATTAATTTATGAAGATGAAACCATTTTTCTTATCAACGGCAATTCTTGGAAGAGCTTAATAATGCACGTGATGTCAATATAAAGTAGCACACTAGCCCAGGATTGTGTATGGCGTCTTACAGGTAGGTTATTTTACTACCATTATTAATATGGGTAATATGCAAAGCAAAAGGGAAAAGTGGCAAGTTCTTTAGTCTCCAATAGCCTGTAGTTCTCCTTTTTCAACCACAGGCTATCGATAAATGGGTGTCATGGGGTATGTAATGACAGGTCAGGGGCCCCTAGGCTGCCCCTCAGACTTGAGATTCATTATCTCAGAGGTAGGCTTGATGGTAGCCAGGTCCGAGCACCCAGTGTGACCCTAACTCCTGTCTGAGCCCTGATCTTATTCCCCCTCATCCAAATCCTTGGGGCAGGCCAGAAAACACAAAGAAAAAACCCCACAAAAATGACACAGACAAAGGAGAATGGAAACTCGTACACACAACACTCAACACACACGGGAGAGATATGTGTACTGAGGAGCAACGAAAAAGGGAAGAAAGTAACACACAACAGGGTAATGCTCACACCACTCAAAAGCACAACATGAATCACCATAAACAGGAAAATCACCAAGACCGGGATCGCTGGAGCTTATGCTGAAGCTATAATCGGCACCTACTGGAAGAATTAGCAGGAGACATTGCACATGGCAATTACAATTTACTCCTGCAGAGCTGTAGATCAGTGAACCTGAACTAGCCGACGCCCGGCTCTGACTGAACAATACAAAAGTCTCAGGTTGCTTGTCAGACTCTGCAGTGGGAACAGAGTCTGATGACACCGTGCCAGCAGGTGTGCGCAGAGCCGAACATCAGATGACAATGGGAAGAAACTTCTGCAGTCATTAAAAATCCATCTAGAGTACAACACAGGGGCCGACATATAAATGGTACAACCTGTGGGACCCAAGAGGTAAGGGGGCCCTCTTCTACCTCCAAAGCTGAACAAATTGTGCATTATGATGAGCTATTGGGTTGTAAAGGGCCCATATATTTTTATTGCACAGGGGCCATCTTCTGTCTGTTGTACAACAGTAAGTACTACTAAGGAATGAGTTTGAGAGGGAAAGGGGGGATGCAGCTGCAGGTTCTCTGCTCAGCCTCTGTGTGAGACTGAATGCTGTGAGAGGGGAGAAGGAGCAGAAGGAGCTTATCTGGAAACTATTGCACTTAAATGCCAACTCTTATGAGTTCTAGTCCTCTCAATATCATGACATCATAGGATGCCAACATTTGAGGGCACTGAGGAAGTTCACACTGGTCTGACTGCAAATTGTTTTGCTCCTCTCTAAAGACAAAACAGGAAGTAGTTTGACGGGGGAGGCAGCTGCAGAATCTTTCCTCCAGCCCATGTGTGAAACTGAAGGCTGTGAGAGGGGAGAAGGAGCAGCTCGAGCTCATCTGTACATTTCCTCAGCCATACTGGAATCCTGGGCACCTCTTGTCCCGATGAGTTCATGACATCGTAGTCGTAGAAAGTGTCCAGGATGCCAACATTTGAGTGGACTGATGAAGTTCACATTTTTCTCGCTGCAAATAATTTTGTTCAATGCTAAAGACAAAACAGCAAAGAGATGAAGGGGGAGGCAGCTGCAGAATCTCTGCCCCAGCCCATGTTTGTGACTGAACGCTGTGAGAGGGGAGAAGGAGCAGCCTGAGCTCATCTGTGCAATTTATCAGCCAACACTCAAATACTGAAATCCTGGGTGACTCTTGTAATTTCTTGGCCCCTACAATATCATAACATCATAGCGTACCAGAAGACATTACATCGCATGAAGCATAGAAATGGCCAGAGGTGCCTAGGATGCTGGTAATCAAGTGGGTTGAGGAAGATTGTATTGCCCTGATCAAGTTGCATACCTTTTTGCTCATCTCTACATTCTAGTGGAGAGAAAAAGGAGCCAGCATGATCTGAAATTGGCATGCATCATATAAAAAAAAATTTGAGGAATTTGAGAGGGGAAAAGGGGATGCAGCTGCAGTAAATCTTCCTTAGAGAATGAGTGAGACTGACTGCTGCGAGAGGGGAGAAGGCGCAGCCTGAGTTCATTACTTGAATGCCAGAATCCCAGGATCCTATTGTGATTTTGAGGTCATTATGATATAAAATTGGAGCATGAGATATGCCATGACAGTACATAAGGCCTAGAAATAATAGGACATGCCCATGATACCAGTGTTACAGTTCCAGCTGAGGAAGTGCACACTGCTCTGGTCTGGCTGCAAATCTTTTTTGCTTAACTCCAAATTCTAGAAAGGAAGGTGTTTGAGAAGGGAAAAGGGGAAGCAACTGCAGTAAATCTGCCTTAGACAGTATGTGAGACTGAATGCTGTGAGAGGGGAGAAGGAGCAGCCTAAGCTCATCTGGGAACTATGTTAGCCTGCACTCAAATGTCAGAATCCTATGCTCCTCTTGTCATTTCTAAACCCCCATGATATAGCCCCATAGTATGATGCATGTTGTGACGTTGCATGAGGTGCCAAGGATGCTAGCACTTGATTAGATAAGACGACATTCACCTACCCTGGTCCGGCTGTGAATCTTTTTGCTCATCTCTAAATACTAGACAGGATGGAATTTGAGAGGGGAAGAATGGATGCAACTGTAGTATCTCTGCCTCAGCTTATGTGTGAGACCAAATGCTGTGAGAGGGGAGAGAGAGCAGCCTGAGCTCATCAGTTGAATGCTGGAATACTGGGCACCTCTTGTGATTCCTAGGCCCAATGATATTCATTCATGACATCGGAGCCTGACATATGTCATGACGTTGCATGAGGCCTAGAAATCATAGGAGGTGTCCATAATGCTGACATTCGAGTTCCGGTTTAGGAAGTCTGCACTGCTCTTGGGCAAGTTGCTAATCTTTTGCCTAAAAATTGTAAGAGGTGCCCATAATGTTTACAATTGAGTGCCAGTTGAGGAAGACTGCACTGCTCTTGGTCCAGTGGTGAATCTTTTGCCTAGAAATGACAAGAGGTGCCCAGAATGTCGGCATTCGAGTGCCAGTTGAGGAAGTCTTCACTGCTCCTGGTCCAGTTGCGAATCTTATGCCTAGAAATGATAAGAGGTGCCCAAAATTCTGACAATTGAGTGCTGTTTGAGGAAGTCTGCACTGCTCTTGGTCCAGTTGTGAATCTTTTGCCTAGAAATCATAATAGATGCCAAGAAAGCCAGCATTCGCCTGCCGGTTGTGGAAGTCTGCACTGCTCTTGTTGCAGTTGCAAATCTTTTGCCTAGAAATCATAAGAGGTTCCCAGAATGCCAGCATTCGCATGCTGGTTGAGGAAGTCTTCACTGCTCCTGGTCCAATTGCGAATCTTTTGCCTAGGAATCATAAGAGGTGCCCATAATGCTTACAATCGAGTGCCAGTTGAGGAAGACTGCACTGCTCCTGGTCCAGTGGTGAATCTTTTGCCTAGAAATGACAAGAGGTGCCCAGAATGTCGGCATTCGAGTGCCAGTTGAGGAAGTCTTCACTGCTCCCAGTCTAGTTGCGAATCTTTTGCCCAGAAATCATAATAGGTGCCAAGAAAGCCAGCATTGACCTGCCGGTTGAGGAAGTCTGCACTGCTCTTTTTCCAGTTTCAAATCTTTTGCCTAAAAATCATAAGAGGTTCCCAGAATGCCAGCATTCACATACTGGTTGAAGAAGTCTTCACTGCTCCTGGTCCAATTGTGAATCTTTTGCCTAGGAATCATAAGAGGTGCCCATAATGAGTACCAGTTAAGAAAGACTGCACTACTCTTGGTCCAGTTGTGAATCAAGTGCCTAGAAATCATAAGAGGTGCCCAGAATGTCGACAATCGAGTGTCGATTGAGGAAGTCTTCACTGCTCCCAGTCCAGTTGCGAATCTTTAGCCTAGAAATGGTGCCCAAAATGCTGACAATCGAGTGCCGGTTGAGGAAGTCTGCACTGATCTTGGTCCAGTTGCAAATCTTTTGCCTAGAAATCATGACAGGTGCCCAGAATGATGACAATCGAGTGCCGGTTGAGGAAGTGAGCTGTAATGCTGCCACCAGGGGGAGCCAGAGCTCTGCAGCAGAAGACACTACACAGAGCAATGAGAACCAGGAAGTGAATACACAGCGTTCTCATACACTAGCTCAAAGCACAGCTGAGAAGCAGAGCTGCAGAGCATGCAAGGAATAGTCAGGCAGGCTGGGTCAAACACCGTATGGGCAGAAGCAGGACCGGAGGAACGAGCAGAAGCGGAGTCAAAGTCAGGCCAAGGTCAGTACCGGAGGAAGCAACCAAGTGGGGCAATAGGAGAGGGGACCGAGGACAGGAACACAGACAAGGGCATGGGGGCACAGGAACAGACAGATCAGGATATCACTCACAGGACCAGCAATCACAGGCAAAGCAGTGATAAGCTTATAGCCGGCGCTGGTTCACTGGAAATGTCAGCTTTTAAGGCATCCATGGTCCGGAAGTGAGGCCCGAGAGAAGGCTCCGCCCCCTAGCCATGTGGACGGGGAGGTGAACCATGACATGTGCTCTGCTCTTGGTACAGTTGCGAATGTTTTGCCTATAAATCATAAGAGGTTCCCAGAATGCCAGCATTCGCATGCTGGTTGAGGACGTCTTCACTGCTCCTGGTCCAATTGCGAATCTTTTGCCTAGGAATCATAAGAGGTGCCCATAATGCTTACCATCGAGTGCCAGTTGAGCAAGACTGCACTGCTCCTGGTCCAGTGGTGAATCTTTTAACTAGAAATGACAAAAGGTGCCCAGAATGCTGGCATTCGAGTGCTGGTTGAGGAAGTCTTCGCTGCTAACAGACTAGTTGCGAATCTTTTGCCTAGGAATCATAAGAGGTGCCCATAATGCTTACAATCGAGTGCCAGTTGAGGAAGACTGCACTGCTCCTGGTCCAGTGGTGAATCTTTTGCCTAGAAATGACAAGAGGTGCCCAGAATATCGGCATTCGAGTGCCAGTTGAGGAAGTCTTCACTGCTCCCAGTCTAGTTGCGAATCTTTTGCCCAGAAATCATAATAGGTGCCAAGAAAGCCAGCATTGACCTGCCGGTTGAGGAAGTCTGCACTGCTCTTTTTCCAGTTTCAAATCTTTTGCCTAGAAATCATAAGAGGTTCCCAGAATGCCAGCATTCACATACTGGTTGAAGAAGTCTTCACTGCTCCTGGTCCAATTGTGAATCTTTTGCCTAGGAATCATAAGAGGTGCCCATAATGAGTACCAGTTAAGAAAGACTGCACTACTCTTGGTCCAGTTGTGAATCAAGTGCCTAGAAATCATAAGAGGTGCCCAGAATGTCGACAATCGAGTGTCGATTGAGGAAGTCTTCACTGCTCCCAGTCCAGTTGTGAATCTTTAGCCTAGAAATAGTGCCCAAAATGCTGACAATCGAGTGCCGGTTGAGGAAGTCTGCACTGATCTTGGTCCAGTTGCAAATCTTTTGCCTAGAAATCATGACAGGTGCCCAGAATGATGACAATCGAGTGCCGGTTGAGGAAGTGTGCTGTAATGCTGCCACCAGGGGGAGCCAGAGCTCTGCAGCAGAAGACACTACACAGAGCAATGAGAACCAGGAAGTGAATACACAGCGTTCTCATACACTAGCTCAAAGCACAGCTGAGAAGCAGAGCTGCAGAGCATGCAAGGAATAGTCAGGCAGGCTGGGTCAAACACCGTATGGGCAGAAGCAGGACCGGAGGAACGAGCAGAAGCGGAGTCAAAGTCAGGCCAAGGTCAGTACCGGAGGAAGCAACCAAGTGGGGCAATAGGAGAGGGGACCGAGGACAGGAACACAGACAAGGGCATGGGGGCACAGGAACAGACAGATCAGGATATCATTCACAGGACCAGCAATCACAGGCAAAGCAGTGATAAGCTTAGAGCCGGCGCTGGTTCACTGGAAATGTCAGCTTTTAAGGCATCCATGGTCCGGAAGTGAGGCCCGAGAGAAGGCTCCGTCCCCTAGCCATGTGGACGGGGAGGTGAACCATGACATGTGCTCTACTCTTGGTACAGTTGCGAATGTTTTGCCTATAAATCATAAGAGGTTCCCAGAATGCCAGCATTCGCATGCTGGTTGAAGAAGTCTTCACTGCTCCTGGTCCAATTGCGAATCTTTTGCCTAGGAATCATAAGAGGTGCCCATAATGCTTACCATCGAGTGCCAGTTGAGCAAGACTGCACTGCTCCTGGTCCAGTGGTGAATCTTTTAACTAGAAATGACAAAAGGTGCCCAGAATGCTGGCATTCGAGTGCTGGTTGAGGAAGTCTTCGCTGCTAACAGACTAGTTGCGAATCTTTTGCCTAGGAATCATAAGAGGTGCCCATAATGCTTACAATCGAGTGCCAGTTGAGGAAGACTGCACTGCTCCTGGTCCAGTGGTGAATCTTTTGCCTAGATATCACAAGAGGTGCCCAGAATGCCGACATTCGAGTGCCAGTTGAGGAAATATTCACTGCTCCAGGTCCAGTTGCAAATCTTTTTCCTAGAAATGATAAGAGGTGCCCAGAATTCTGACAATTGAGTGCTGTTTGAAGAAGTCTGCACTGCTCTTGGTCCAGTTGCGTATCTTTTGCCTAGAAATCATAAGAAGTGCCCATAATGAGTGCCAGTTAAGAAAGACTGCACTGCTCTTGGTCCAGTTGTGAATCATTTGCCTAGAAATCATAAGAGGTTCCCAGAATGTCGACAATCGAGTGCCGATTGAGAAAGTCTTCACTGCTCCCAGTCCAGTTGCGAATCTTTTGCCTAGAAATGGTGCCCAAAATGCTGACAATCGAGTACCGGTTGAGGAAGTCTGCACTGCTCTTGGTCCAGTTGCAAATCTTTTGCCTAGAAATCATGACAGGTGCCCAGAATGATGACAATCGAGTGCCAGTTGAGGAAGTGAGCTGTAATGCTGCCACCAGGGGGAGCCAGAGCTCTACAGCAGAAGACACTACACAGAGCAATGAGAACCAGGAAGTGAATACACAGCGTTCTCATACACTAGCTCAAAGCACAGCTGAGAAGCAGAGCTGCAGAACATGCAAGGAATAGTCAGGCAGGCTGGGTCAAACACCGTACGGGCAGAAGGAGGACCGGAGGAACGAACAGAAGCGGAGTCAAAGTCAGGCCAATGTCAGTACCGGAGGAAGCAACCGAGTGGGGCAATAGGAGAGGGGACCGAGGACAAGAACACAGACAAGGGCATGGGGGCACAGGAACAGACAGATCAGGATATCACTCACAGGACCAGCAATCACAGGCAAAGCAGTGATAAGCTTATAGCCAGCGCTGGTTCACTGGAAATGTCAGCTTTTAAGGCATCCATGGTCCGGAAGTGAGGCCCGAGAGAAGGCTCCGCCCCCTAGCCATGTGGACGGGGAGGTGAACCATGACATGTGCTCTGCTCTTGGTACAGTTGCGAATGTTTTGCCTATAAATCATAAGAGGTTCCCAGAATGCCAGCATTCGCATGCTGGTTGAGGAAGTCTTCACTGCTCCTGGCCCAATTGCGAATCTTTTGCCTAGGAATCATAAGAGGTGCCCATAATGCTTACCATCGAGTGCCAGTTGAGCAAGACTGCACTGCTCCTGGTCCAGTGGTGAATCTTTTAACTAGAAATGACAAAAGGTGCCCAGAATGCTGGCATTCGAGTGCTGGTTGAGGAAGTCTTCACTGCTAACAGACAAGTTGCGAATCTTTTGCCTAGGAATCATAAGAGGTGCCCATAATGCTTACAATCGAGTGCCAGTTGAAGAAGACTGCACTGCTCATGGTCCAGTGGTGAATCTTTTGCCTAGATGTCACAAGAGGTGCCCAGAATGCCGACATTCGAGTGCCAGTTGAGGAAATATTCACTGCTCCAGGTCCAGTTGCAAATATTTTGCCTAGAAATGATAAGAGGTGCCCAGAATTCTGACAATTGAGTGCTGTTTGAAGACGTCTGCACTGCTCTTGGTCCAGTTGCGTATCTTTTGCCTAGAAATCATAAGAAGTGCCCATAATGAGTGCCAGTTAAGAAAGACTGCACTGCTCTTGGTCCAGTTGTGAATCATTTGCCTAGAAATCATAAGAGGTGCCCAGAATGTCGACAATCGAGTGCCGATTGAGGAAGTCTTCACTGCTCCCAGTCCAGTTGCGAATCTTTTGCCTAGAAATTGTGCCCAAAATGCTGACAATCGAGTGCCGGTAGAGGAAGTCTGCACTGCTCTTGGTCCAGTTGCAAATCTTTTGCCTAGAAATCATGACAGGTGCCCAGAATGATGACAATCGAGTGCCGGTTGAGGAAGTGAGCTGTAATGCTGCCACCAGGGGGAGCCAGAGCTCTACAGCAGAAGACACTACACAGAGCAATGAGAACCAGGAAGTGAATACACAGCGTTCTCATACACTAGCTCAAAGCACAGCTGAGAAGCAGAGCTGCAGAACATGCAAGGAATAGTCAGGCAGGCTGGGTCAAACACCGTATGGGCAGAAGCAGGACCGGAGGAACGAGCAGAAGCGGAGTCAAAGTCAGGCCAAGGTCAGTACCGGAGGAAGCAACCGAGTGGGGCAATAGGAGAGGGGACAGAGGACAGGAGGGACGACCACGGGATGGAACACAGACAAAGGCACGGGGGCACAGGAACAGACAGATCAGGATATCACAGGACCAGCAATCACAGGCAAAGCAGTGCTAAGCTTATAGCCGGCGCTGGTTCATTGGAAATGTCAGCTTTTAAGGCATCCAGGGTGTGGAAGTGAGGCCCGAGAGAAGGCTCTGCCCCATAGCCATGTGGACGGGGAGGTGAACCATGACATGTGCTCTGCTCTTGGTACAGTTGCAAATGTTTTGCCTATAAATCATAAGAGGTGCCCAAAATGCTGACAATCGAGTGCCGGTCGAGGAAGTCTGCACTGCTCTAGTCCAGATGCAATTCTTTTTGCTCAAGAGGGTATACAGCTGCAGTTTATCTGCCATCTTCTGTATGTGATTGTGCATGCTGCGAGAGGGGAGAAGGAGCAGCCCAGAGGACATCTGGTTGACTTGGAGGACACAGCTATGCATCACACCAAATAAAACTCTTTCATTTTACATATATTTAGGCAAATAATGTTCATTTTAAGGATACAGCCAGAGATATATAAAGCTTATTAGCTTCAACAAATAATAGAATTGCTGAATCACAGATATTTTTGCATTGTGTACAGGATTGGAATGTAACATTTCAGGACTATGAAATTGATAGAGACATTTCCTACCGAGAACGATACCTGGCAGCTATATACTGCTCTGTGGTTCAGTAAGTTTGATCTCCATTCGCCTTACTCTATGAAATTCATATAGTAGAGCAATGTATTTTTTATTTAGATTTTTGCCTATGGCATTTTCTGAGATTTGTTGTGTTTTTTTCCCCTTTGAATTATTAGTTGACTTCATTAACAATTTGCCCTCAGTGGCCACAGTTTTATTATACAGCAAAATTCTAAAGAACAATATGGAATCAGATCATTAAAGCAGTCGAGCAGCCAGTGGCGTACCTTGAAGCTTGTAGGCCACCATTGCAAAATCTCCAACGGGGTCTTTAACCCCGTCATGTTCAATATTTTTTTTGTTTGTGCTTTCATTTTTGATTCCCCTTCTTTCAAAATAGAGTGACCGAAAAAATTGTCGTTTATGCTTTTGAAGTCTTCTTTTCACCATTTAACATATGGTGGCCCAATTCTAACGTATCGGGTAGTCTAGAATGTGTATGTAGGTCAGCAGATTGAATAATAAGGTAATGAATGGACTGGATGGGTTAGGTTTCATTTAGTATTCTTATAATTGTTTATTGGTTTTAAAATGACAAACAACAGAAGGAACAGTATTAATAGATGAGTCTAATGTTTAATGATGTCCATGATTTGTAATGTAAGAAGGCCATGAACAGTGTAAAGTTAAGTAAAAATATTTTTGTACACCACATTTTGTGTGAAGACCTGGTCCCATCCTGGTATAGTCTCCATCCTTGTATTGACCCCATCCTGGTATGTGCCCCCATCGTGGTGCATCCATCATCCTGACACGTAAACATCCCGCCCACCTCCTTCCTTCCGCATAGCCGGCCGGGATGCAGGTTGGAGATGTTCCTCGCTCCTGCGGCTTCACACACAGTGATGTGTGCTTCCGCAGGAACGAGGAACAACATCGTAACATCGGTCTTTCCCAATACATGGAAATGACCGACACTACACTGATGATACGATTACGACACTTTCGCGCTCGTTAATCGTATCAAAAATGCTTTACACACTACGATGTGGAGAGCGACGCCGGATGTGCGTCACTTTCGATTTGACCCCACCGACATCGCACCTGTGATGTTGTAGTGTGCAAAGTGCCCCTAAGGGGCACTTTGCACACTACAACATCGCAAGCCGATGCTTGCGATGCCAAGCGCGATAGTCCCTGCCCCCGTCGCAGCTGCGATATCATGGTGATAGCTGGCGTAGCGAACATTATCGCTACGCCAGCTTCACATGCACTCACCTGCCCTGCAACGTCGCTCTGGCTGGCGAACCGCCTCCTTATCAAGGGGGCGGGTCATGCAGCGTCATAGCGACGTCACACAGCAGGCAGCCAATAGAAGCAGAGGGGCGGAGATGAGCGGGATGTAAACATCCCGCCCACCTCCTTACTTCCGCATAGCTGGCGTGAGCCGCAGGACGCAGGTAAGAAATGTTCCTCGCTCCTGCGGCTTCACACACAGTGATGTGTGCTGCCGCAGGAACGAGGAACTACATCGTAACATCAGTCATTTCCAAATTATGGAAATGACCGACGCTACACTGATGATACGATTACGACGATTTTCCGCTCGTTAATCGTATTAAAAAGGCTTTACACACTACGATATCGCCTGCGACGCCGGATGTGCGTCACTTTCAATTTGACCCCACCGACATCGCACCTGCAATGTCGTAGTGTGCAAAGTGCCCCTAAGACTAACATCCTTTTTAAACTCAGCCTCCCACTTCTGTCTCCAAGATTTCTCTCATGCTGCACCAATTTTCTGGAATGCACTACCCTGGATGATATGATTAACACCCAGCCCCAACTTTAAAAGCATATCTCTTTTGCAATGTCAATCATCTTCCCTTCAATAAAACTTCTCCCCGTTCCTCCTCTAAATTTATCTTCAGAATCTGGTCCCTCTTATTTGTCTGTCTCCACATCCTTGATGCACCCAGTAGCTTGTGAGCAGGGCTCTCACTTCTCCTGTAACTGTTGAACCATGTGTTCCTTTTTATTGTCTTTATTGTCTTTACATGTTCCTGCTTAATTGTAAAATTATGGGGAATATATAGACTTTATATAAATAAAGTAATAATTATATAAATTATGTACCATATTTTTCAGACTGTAAGACACACTTTTCCTCCCAAAAATTTGGGAGGAAAATGAGGGGTGTGTCTTATAATCCAAATGTAGCTTACTGGGGGAGATGGAGAGGGGTCGCAGGAGATGCTGCGGGTGCTGTTCTGCAGGCGGTGCGCTGTGCTGTGGGCTGTGCTGGGGCTCCGGGCTGTAAGGCAGGGGTCGCCATTCTGAAAATGTTGGCGGTGAGGGCTTCAAATAATGGTGCCTGGAGTCAGCGCATGTGCAGATGGAGCTCTCGGTACAATATCTTATCTGCACATGCGCCATCTCCAGCTTATTGATCTTCCTGTAGCGGGCTTAAGGAGAATGGCGCACGGAGGTGGTGCATGCATAGATGAGATCTTGGCTCATAATTGAGTCTAGAGCTCCATCTGCGCACGCGCTAACTCCGGGCGCCATTTCCCAACAGTTTCTGGATGTCTCATAGCGCCCATAGCGAGCATCTGGGACATCTATGGCGCCCTGGACTAGCCAGGTCGTCATAGATAACACACAAACACCCCCACCCCCATTAGACAGTAACATTAGCCAAACAAAAACCCTTGTTGCCTCCCTCCAGTGTCTGATGTCCACACCAGGTGGGGCGGAGCCAAGCGGTTGGCCCCACCCACCGAGGAGTTCACAGGCCTGGAGGCGGGAAAAGTGTCAGTTAGTAGTGAGAAGAGAGTAGTTGAGGAGTTTGAAGTGAGAGGAGCAAGCACTTGGGTGTCTGGGTTTGTGGCCCAGGCACTGACAGAAAGGTTGGCAGACGGTGGTGGCCGTCTGCAGGAGTGTTGAAGCAACGCGGAACCGTAGGACCGGGGTCGGGCGTTGGCCCGCCGGTACCGACCGGGGAGCGAAGTGAAGCCAGCACACACAGGCAGGGCGGGCCATCGGACCCCGACCAGGCTTGGAGCCGCTGACAATAGTCAAATCCGAGTGTGACCGGAACCCCAGGGATTTCCTAACAGCCAAAGACCCGATAGAAGTCAACCGCCCACACCGTGAGGGTATACAGCTACCGCCTAAGGCTAGAGACCCAAGGGCCAGCACCTGCGGGCAAACGGGCTCCTCCGGCATCCATACACCGGAGAGCGGACTACCGTTGGGGATCCATAGTAGTCAATCAAGTACATCAAGGTGCAGGGAAAGACAGCCACCATCACCTGTCTGGGGAGAGACACTGCAGCCGGCTGCGGGACCCGTCCATCCAGCCGTTTGGTTTACCAAGGACTTTGTGCATCTTTTACTGAGTGAGTACACCCGTGCCATCCGGCACCGCGCCGCGCTGTCCCTGCAACCCTGCACCTCACCAACCCTGCCTCCCCATCACACCACCGGGCCCCCGGGACCACCGACCCCTACCCACGGAGGGGGGAAACAACATCCCAGCTGCTCCCTACCATCGCTCCCGGGATCCCTGTCACCAGCAGCGGTGGTGCCCATCTTCACCACAACCCGTGGGTGGCGTCACGGACTAAATTCCCCAAACCAACCACCCCTTTCACTCACGGGCGAGGAGCGCTGCTCGAGTCCCCGGATCCGGCCCACCGCTCGAGCCACCGAGCAGCAGCCGCATCAGCACCGGACCCGAGCGTTGGCGAGCGACCAGCAGCGGCGGCGTCCTCCCCGCCCGCGACACATCCGCTGCACCGCCCGCAGTATAGCCCTACTCCACCACTGCCCCTGCCTCCTGTGACCCCGCTCCACTACCACTGCCGCCCCCCTCTGGTAAGACACCACCGGATTATAAGACGGAACCCATATTTTTTTTTCCTTTTTTTTTGCTTCTAAATTTGGGGTGAGTCTTATAATCCAGTGAGTCTTATAAAATGAAAAGTATGGTACTTATTAGTCAGACACTATAATTCCTTGATGGATTCTGCATTTCTTATGATTTATTTTATAAATATAGTTAAAAAATGAAGCGGGTTTTCAGTATTGATTTATACGTTCGTCAATGTCTGGGGGCAGCTGGAACAAAAAAATTCCCTACTGCCGATGTGATGTCTACCACGTATTATTCGTATAAGCTCCCTGAATCTTTCATGTACTTTCCTGGTCATCATCGAATTATACATCTAGTTCCAGCATTTCCTAATGTCTTTCATTACTGCGGCAGTCTTACGGTGGACGGCACACACCGAGCAGATGGTCTCTAATGCCCTATTTAGCGATGATAACATTACCTGCTACCTGCTGATTCTCATTTACTGATAAAATAAGAAAATGGAAAAAGTGAAAGTCCCTTTAAATAATTTATGATATTTTCCTTATGGATGAATATACGACTGGAGCAGAAATGGTGAATCGGCACAGAAAGGATGAGAAGGAAGCAAATGACAGGGAATTATACAAAGGCATGTATGTCACTGCCCTGTCTCGGCTAGCATCAGCAGGGCATGCTTTGATCTGAGACTCGACAATACTGACTAAATGAATGTCATCTCGCTACATCCTTGCGTTGTGGATAAGACTTTGCAGTTGTCCTGTTTCATTTAGGCAAGCAAAGGAAGCACCGATAGCGGTGACCTAGGAAGGAAGAGGTAACAAATCACTGTCAATTTTAACCACGGCCCTAATCAATCTCGGACAAATAAGGGGAGAGTTTTATTTATTGAAGTCTACCTTGTCCAATTGCAAACAGCCAAGGAATTCAAAATTACAACCGGTAAGGTGAACTTAAAGGAATACTAAAGGAAGAAAATATAAAAATGCCACGATACAATCAAAAATATGATAAAACCTGCCATTCCCAACTTGTGTCTGGCTGTAAGGAAACCATCTGCAGCAGAAGCAAATCTGCACTGTTCTGTGTAAAATATTAGGTCAAGAACCAGGAATTAAAGCTCGATGAAGCTCATTTGCATAATCCGGTACATTCTGGGAAGAGGGGAGGGTTACCATGAGTCTGAAGATCTTTGGGTGTAGCTGGATTCAGTTGCTCGAAGGAAATAGTCAAACCAGAAACTGAAATACGAGGAGGGCTTTCCGGTGCTTTCTGCGAAAAGTGAAGAACGAAGAGTCGCTCAAATCTGAAGATCTTTGTGTGTTGTTGGGTCACGCTGCTCGAAGGAAATAGGCAAACCAGGAATTGAAGCTTGAGAAACGTCATTTGCATGTTTTCAGTATATTCTGGAAAGAGTGAAGAGTCGCCGCAAGTCTGTAGATCCTTGGATGTTGGTAGTGTGGAGCCCCCGTCACCTGCAGGTCGCCTCAGGGTCTTCACGTGTTGGGAATCTTCTGGCCACAGGTAGGTCAGGTTAACTTCAATGGGAATCGTGACGCCACTCTCGGTATTGCGGTCAGGGGGTGACCGCCACTTCAGTTTAGGGAGCGTCTGGGGCTGATGGTAAATGCATTCTGGTGTTATGGCCTCCCAAGAGTGAGGCTGGCCCCAGGGGCTCAGTGTAAGGCTATGTGCCCACGTAGCGTATTTTCATGCAGTTACGCTGCGTTCTGCACCGCAGCGTAACTGCATGCGTCCTGCGTCCCCAGCACAATCTATGAAGATTGTGCATAATCCATGCTCACGTGGCGTATTAGAACGCAGCGCTTCGGCTGCTGCCTAAGCACTGCGTTCTAAGAAGTGACATGTTACTTCTTTCGTGCGCTTTGCATGCAGCCCCCGCTCTGTCTATGGGAGGGCCTGCATCCAGAGCACATGAAATCGGCTTTTCAGTATGCACTGTTTCTGTAGCGATTTGAAGCGCACGTGTGCTGTTCAAATCGCTGCAGAAATTTCTGCAGTGACAGAACGCAACGTGGGCACATAGCCTAAGTGTCTAGTACCACAGGTCGCAGAAGAACTCACACACAAACAGCAATGTCTTTCAGGGCTTTTACTCACTTTTCTGGTGGTATTGTGAGTCAACCCGGGCGATGCTATGACGAACCAAGTGGAACCAGGTATTCCTCAGGCTGATCCAGGGGTGACTGCTGACTCGCCTTCCTAGACCTTCTTGTTTGGGGTGACCCCTGACTTGTAATATAGCGGGAATCACCCAGGGAAGTCACAACTACCGTTCTCCCCTTTCTGGCCCGTTTGCTGGCAGCGTGGACCAAGTAAAGTTGGCTTCTTGCCCTGTCCCACTTATGGGCCCCCTCGTTGCTGCTGATGCTGCGGACTCTGTGTAGGTTGGTGAGGCACATTCAGTACCCTCACCAGCAGGTTTGGCAGGCCGAGTAGATGGGTTCCTGCTCTGGGGACCTGTTTCCCCGTGTGGGCTTGGCCTACTGGTAGTCTCCTTACTCAGCCACCTCTTCACTAGGTGGATTTCAGGCAGCACTACTGGGTAGCCGTTCTCACCCGTCAACAGCCACTACAGGTGCAGGGTCTGAGTGTGTCCTGCTCCTCTGCTCCACACATCAGATGCGGCTGCTCCACTTCTCTCCTCTTGCTGCCACTGCACACTCTCTGTCTCCAGTCCCACTACCCACCATTAGCTGGGATGCGAGGGCTATGCCCCCTCCCTGGGTCTGCCCAGGGGTCCCCTCTAAGCTGTGTGTGTCCTGGTTACTAAGTGTCTGTGTGTGTCCACACCCTAGTCAGCCTTTGGGATTACCTGTTTGTACTGCCCCAGCATGGGTGCAATACTCAGTGGTGGCTGACCAGGTCAGGGGCGCCACACTACATCGTGCTGCTTGAAGGAAATCATCAAACCAGAAAATGAAGCTTGAGAAAGGATTTCCGGTGTATTCTGGGAAGAGTGAAGAGTTGCCGCGAATCTGAAGATTTTTGGGTGTTGCTGGATCATGCTGCTTGAAGGAAATCGGTAAACCAGGAATTGAATCTCAAGGAAGGTAATTTGCATAATTCCGATGTGTTCTGGGAAGAGTGAAGAGTTGCCGCGAGTCTGAAGATCTTTGGGTGTTGCAGGATCATGCTGCTTGAAGGAATTAGGTAAACCAGGAATTGAAGCTTGAGGAAAGTCAGTTCCATGTTTCCAGTACGTTCTGAGAAGAGTGAAAAGTCACTGTACGTCTGAAGATCTTTGGGTGTAGCTATGTCGAGATGCTTCAAGGAAATCGTCAAGACAGGAATTGAAGTTCGGGAAAGGTCTTTTGTATATTTTTGGTGCATTATGGAAAAAGTGAAGGATCACTGCAAGTCTGAAGATCTTTGGGTGTAGCTGGATCGAGCTGCTTGAATGAAATCGTCAAACCACAAATTGAAGCTCGAGGAAGAATTTCTGGTGTATTCTTGGAAAGGGAATAGCACCAGTGAGATAATATTAAAATTTAACCTTTATTTTATTCCTTAAAACACACAAAAAGCAATATTAAAAACCGAAGATTTGACCATGCAGGTCACAAATCACACACTGCCCAGAGCTGTATATAAAGCTCAAAAGGGCCACAAATACGTCCCTTAGGCAAGATAGACAATGGGACAACTAAATCATGTGTTGAGAGCTGGTTAATACTATCAGTGGATAGCACATAGTCATAACGACAATAGTTCCATTATGCTCAGGTCAGAGTCATAAAATAACACAGGCAAAAGGATATATATTTTTCCTTCACTGAAGGTACGAAAAATACATATAAACACCTATTGGCTGTAATCAACACACAAATTAGGCAAAAAAACAGGGAAGATCTCACCCATTCAGATGATCTTCTGTTGCTTATCACAGCATCTCTTGCTGACACGGCCAAAATGGGGCTTGGATTCCAGGTTGATGTAACTCACCCTAAACCCCATTGACTCCCGTCCTAACAAGGACGGTCCACAACTGAACCTATTGTTGTCCTTGTTCAAAACAGCCCCACATGCCTCCCGACGCGTTTCGTCACGTTTTAGTGACTCCTCAGGGGACCAAACATGGGTTAAAAGTATCAGGGCCAGTGATGGTGTAATGCCTGCAAGGTCCACACACACCAAATGCTGCAAACAGTTAGCCCCACTCATTCTGACCTATAAATGTATGGTCGGGGCCCACAAAGCCAATCCACAAAACTTCCGATCAGGTGCAACATTAATCACCTCACACGATCAACACTCACCACCAGCTGAAGGAGTAAGGACGCCAGGATTCCACGTGTCACAGTGTTTCCATATCGTTCGGTCTCCATTATCCAGCATGTGCACAGGACTTCCTGGTTGTGTTCACAGAAGCGAGGCTTGGAACACATCACGTGATACACACATGGTTCACCATGTGATCCACCGTGTCATCGCTTCATTCTGAGTATTACAGCAGTGTAGGATCTGCCCACACCAGTGGGACACGCCCCCGGCCGCCCAGGCTGCAGTGCTTACAGGGAAAAAAAAAAAAAAATCCAAGCAGCCTGTCACATATGTGCAGGCACATCCAGGCCAGAATCAGCCGCACGGTGTTGTGTATATCCAAAACCACTGGGCAAGTGTATCACATGTTTCATGAGCCTATTTCAAACTTACCCTTGTCCCCATTAGTCTGTGCTGGAGACAAAGTTAGGCTCGTCATAACCATCAATATGTATATCATTATTTTAGTGACTCCATTAGGTAATTAAGATAAGCACTGTGTAAGATATATATGAGGTTTGGTGAGTGTTGCGGAAGTTGTGTATTTTAATATGCTTCAAGTCAAAGAAAAAAGTTACTCTTCCACCATGCTAGTAGCAAAGTGGGTCATAAAATGACCTCATTGTGTCCATTGATATTTTAGCAGGCTGGAAAGTCAGTGGTCTAAGGATCATTATTTCTAGCAGAGAAGGGATAAAACAGAAAGTTACAGTGTCATTATGCTCAAACCGAGCGAAAATCCGAGAGAAGTCAGATGTAACAGCCATAGTTTAACTGCTCATTCAGGCCTTTGGGGGCCACTGTATCCAACCTGAAAATCCACCTGGTCTCTCGTTGTAGTACCAGGCGGTCCCAGTCACCACCTCTCAGGGGTTGTTCAATCTTATCAATACCAGTAAATGATATGACGTTTTTCTTTCCTCCGTGGACATTATTTACGTGTCGGGCTAAGGGGGTCTCTCTCTTATGTTCTATGTCCCCCAAGTGGTCCCCAATACGCCGTCTAAACTCCCTGATGGTTTTTCCCACGTATTCAAGGCCACATTCGCATGTGGCCTTGTAGATAATACCCCGGGACCGGCAGTTTATGAAGTGGCGTATATCAAATAGCTCCTGAGTGACATTTGAGTTAAAGTTTTTTGAGGAGTTGATGAATGGACATGCCACACATTTCCCACATCTATAGCACCCTTTCATGTTAGATTTTAGCCAAGTATGTTGTTGGGGTGCCTGGAAGTGGCTGTGGACAAGTCTATCCTCAATCGACCTCCCTTTTTTGTAGGTGACGTGGGGATATTCACCGACCTTATGTTCAAGGTCTTTATCCATTCGGAGGATACCCCAGTATCTTTCCAAGATATTTCTTACTTGTTGTGACCCGTTTGAATAGGTCGTGATGAACCTGATTGGTCCATCACCACCTTTCTCGGGGGCTGAAACTAGGAGGTCTGTTCTCTTTATTGTTTTAGTTTCATTATAGGCCTTTTTCAAAACTCTTTCAGGATAACCTCTCTCCAAGAACCTATCCCTGAGATCATCTGCTTGATGTTTAAATGATCTCTCATCGGAACAGTTCCTCCGCATCCTCAGATACTGGCCCTTAGGTATTCCCCTTTTGAGGGGTGCTGGGTGATTGCTCTCCCATCTTAGAAGGGAGTTTGTAGAGGTTGGTTTTCTGTAGGTGCGCGTTTTAAGGGCACCTCCCTCTGTCTTAGTGACCAAGATATCCAAGAAAGGTAGGGTAGTGCGATTGGTCTCGTAGGTAAAGTGTAAACCAATAGGGTTGTCATTTAGTTTGTTAACAAAGCTTTCAAGGGTACTCTCCGGGCCACGCCAGATGACGAATACGTCATCAATATAGCGTGCCCAGAGTTCCACTCTGTGGGTGTCCTCCACTTCGTCCTCGCCGGCAAAGACCATTGTCTCCTCCCACCAGCCCAGGAGCAAATTTGCATACGAGGGGGCACAAGGGCTCCCCATCGCGGTGCCCCTGCGCTGGTGGAAGAATTTACCGTCGAAAACAAAGTAGTTCCTAGTTAGACAAAAATTGAGTGCCCTCAGTACAAAAGCATTATGTTGTAAGAATTGACAACCCCTGGTGGACAAGAAGTACTCAGCAGCCTGCAATCCCTTGTCATGCGGTATTGAGGAGTACAGTGCCTCCACATCAATACTTGCCAAAATGCACCCATCATCAACACATATACCATCGATCTTCCTCAGAAAATCGGTGGAATCTCTGGTATAGGATTGCAAAGATGTGACAAAGGGTCGCAAGACAATGTCCAAATATTTGCCCAGATTTTGGCAAATGCTATTGATTCCCGATACTATGGGTCTGCCTTTGAGTGGGTCTAGTCCCTTGTGCACCTTCGGCAGCCCATAGAAGGTAGCAATAGTTGGATTCTGGGGCAGCAGGAATTCATATTCTTTCTTGTCAATAACCTTAGAGGCCAAGGCCTCATCCAGCAAGATTTTTAATTCAGACAAAAACATCTTTGTTGGATTTTCCCTCAAAACGTCATACCCTTCTCTATCATCCAAGAGATCCAGGCACATTCTGCGGTATTTTTCAGAGTCCAGGATCACCACATTGCCCCCCTTATCTGAGGGTTTTATCACAATGTGGCGATCCTGTTCAAGCCCCCGCAGGGCCCTGATTTCCTCTCCCGTACAGTTATAAGTGGAGAAAGGATTTTGCTGACTCAATTTTTTCAAATCCTCTGTCACCAGATTGACGAAGACATCCACTGTGGACATCTCACTTTGTGGAGGCGGCATTTTTGTGCTTTTATTTTTTAAGATGAGCCCTTGTCCTGGAAGGAACACCAATCTTTGGTTCCTTTGCTTACTTGCTGTATTCTTGGAAAGAGTGAAGAGTTGCTAAAAGTCTGAAGATCTTTGGGTGTAGCAGGATTAAGCTGCTCAAAGGTAACCGTCAAACCAGAAATTGACACTCAAGGAAGATTATTTGGATATTTCCGGTGCATTCTGGGAAGAATGAAGAGTTGCCACAAGTCTGAAGATCTTTGGGTGTAGCTGGATTAAGCTGCTCGAAGGTAATTGTCAAACCAGAAATTGACACTCAAGGAAGGTTATTTAGATATTTCAGGTGCATCTGGGAAGAGTGAAGCGTTACCGTAAGTCTGAACATCTTTGGGTGTACCTGGATCGTGCTGCTTGTAGGAAATCGTCAAACCAAAACTTGAAGCTCGAGGAATGTCACTTGCATATTTCTGGGAAGAGTGAAGAATTGTCGCAAGTCTGAACATCTTTGGGTATAAATTGTCAAACCTGAAATTGACAGTAAAGGAAGGTAATTTCGATATTTCCGGTGCATTCTGGGAAGATTGAAGAGTTGGCCAACGAGTCTGAAGATCTTTGTGTATTGCTGGATTGAGCTACTTGGAGGAAATCGGCAAGACAGGAATTGAAGCTCGAGCAAGGTCATTTGGATAATTCCAGTGCATTCTGGGAAGAGTGAAGAGTTGCAGCAAGTCTAAACATCTTTTGGTATACCTGGATTGAGCTGCTCGAAGGAAATAGCCAAACCAGAAATTAAAGCTTGAGGAAGGTCATTTGCATAATTCTGGTGCATTCTGGAAAGCGTGAAGAGTTGCCAAAAGTCTGAAGATATTTGAATGTAGCTGGATTGAGCTTCTCGAAGGAAATCATCAAACCTGAAATAGAAACTCCAAGAAGATCATTTGGATATTTCCAGTGCATTCTGGGAAAAGTGAAGAGTTGCTGCGAGTCTTGAAGAGCTTTGGGTGTAGCTTTATCTAACTGCTTCAAGGAAATTGGCAAGACAGGAATTGAAGTTCGAAAAAGGTTTTTTGTATATTTTTGTTGCCTTCTAGTACAATGGAAGGATCACTGCAAGTCTGAAGATCTTTGAGAGTAGCTGGATCTAGCTGCTTGAATGAAATCATCAAACCAGAAATTGAAGCTCGAGGAAGGGTATTTGCATATTTTGGGTGCCTTCTAGAAAGAGTGAAGAGTCTCAGTGAGTCTGAAGATCTTTGGGTGTAGCTGGATCGAGCTAAAGTGCTTGAAGGAAATCGTCAAAGCCCATGCCTATTGGCGCAAATCTTTACGACAGTTTAACAATTCATTTTGTTCAACATGGAGAAGGAAATTACCATATGGTGAGCTGCAATTTGCGCTATATGTTTGCCTTCAAGTCAGAAGCTTCACATGCCAGAAATGCAAGCTTCTGACTCTGATAGGGAACAAGCTGCAAAGTCTTCAAAAGAGAATAGCTACACTGAAGCTCATCAAAGAAGACGAGGATTTCCTTTATTGCAGAAGAATCTCTTCAGAATGTTGAAAAAGAAGAACGTTTCAGCGTTCCTGCAAAAGCTAATGATAGAGAAGAAATAACTCTTCAGAATGTTTGTCTAGAAGCACATTTCAATGTACCTGCAGAAGAAAAGAAATGGAAGTATGTGTCCAAAAGAAGCAGTAGGATGAGGAGGCAGTCAGTGCCCATACTGTTGAAGAACTGCCAGGCACTCACGAAGGACAACATCAAGAAAGGGCTTTGTCTACAAAGAACAATCCAGTAAGCAATCATGACCATTGAGGAAGGATTCTCCAGTCGTGCTGTATGTGTGTTACCCACCAATACCATCTGTAAATAATGCATTTAAACAAAGAGCAGAAGAGTCTTTATATTCACCAAAGTATAGAAATACCCCATAGACATCGTGATACAAATGTATACAACATTTTATTAATTATTAACGCACAGGGTATTACAAGATGTACAAAAAATGATTACAAGAAAAACCGGAGTGGGTTAGTGAAGGAAGAGGGGAAGAACCCCACGTGACCCAGGATAGGTGCCCGATATCACATAGGACCTGCTGATACAAATATAGTGCTGAGGTAGCCACATGCCCATAAGGAAGGCCAGCACAGATCGTCAGGGAGTCCTGGAGTACACGTGGGGGACGTCGGTCCCCACGTGTACACCAGGACTCCCTGACGATCTGCTTGTTTTAGGTAAGCCCTCGTGCCTCATTGGACGGTAGACCGAGTTCTACTGCCTGGGCACCTCTTTACTATAGCATGAGGTTATAGCCTAGCTGTGGAGTGAACCATAGGCCATTTTACTAGTCTCTTATATAGGCCTGAGGTTATCCTTAGCAACTTGTGTATAATCTGACAGAGGGCCATATGTTATTACATTGGGCTACCGCATAGCGGGACAATGGACCCTTGGTTCCTGTGCTGGCCTTCCTTATGGGCATGTGGCTACCTCAGCACTATATTTGTATCAGCAGGTCCTATGTGATATCGGGCACCTATCCTGGGTCACGTGGGGTTCTTCCCCTCTTCCTTCACTAACCCACTCCGGTTTTTCTTGTAATCATTTTTTGTACATCTTGTAATACCCTGTGCGTTAATAATTAATAAAATGTTGTATACATTTGTATCACGATGTCTATGGGGTATTTCTATACTTTGGTGAATATAAAGACTCTTCTGCTCTTTGTTTAAATGCATCATTTTCGAGTTGTTGCCTATAATTTCTGGATCCTTATGCTATATACATCTGTAAATAATACACGGACTGCATGCGACTTGGTTCAAATTGGCCACAGTAGCCTTTTTTACCTATTATTTACATTCTAAACACAAGGGGGCGCCGTCCAACGGGCGACCCCAACAAATAACAATGGGTAACACAGTAACCAATACAGTAAATATATAACCCTGGGTAGGCCCAGTCCAGGAACAACTTCTCACCCCAATATCCCTGACCCAGAGATGAGGTATTAATCACCCATGGATTGATAACCCCAACTTTGCAGAACCCCGTGCCTGCAACATCCCGGAACCCGGAGCCACCATACCAAAACGGTGTCTCTCGGTCCAGTTACCAATCCGTTCAACCGCCTCTGGACCAGACCTACCCCCACTGCTGTAACAAAGAAAACAACCCAGCCTAATTATCCCCTCAGTACTAAGACAAAAGGGAAGGTGGGCGGGGATCGGTCCACGTCCGGAAGTCAAGAGAGGGGGTAAGACAAAGTTCCTTACTTACAACCCCTCATCTGCACCCCCTCTTCCTCAAGGAAACTCCTCCTACCCGCCAATCCGTTCTCTGTCCCTGTACCAACCGCCTCCTGTCCCTATTAACCCCATCACTCCTTCCCTTCCCTCTAGTCATGTCGCCCCTCCACCCGATGTGATCCATGGCTTTCTGAAACCTCTTAAATGGAGAAAAACAAGTGCTGGAGAAGATAAAAGGAGAGTAGTGGTCGTGAGCGATTCTCTACTGTGAGGAACAGAAGGTGCTATCTATGGCCCAGATATCACCTCACCAGAAGTATGTTGTCCTCCAGGTGCCCAAATCAAAGACTGTTCAGTGCTACTAATGACCACCTACCTCTACTAATATACGTAAAAAAGACTTAAAATCTATATAGACTTTGAAGGCCTAGACTGGAAACTGAAGGAACTAGGAGCCCAGATTGTCTTCTCATCCATCCTCCCAGTGGCTGCACATGGAACAAGGAGGTTAAACAGGAATCTACAGGTGAAAAACTGGCTACATCACTGGTGCCATCAGCAACATTATGGTTTTCATGACCATGGAGTGAATATAATGGACTCCTTGCTAGAGATGGGTTGCATCTTACGAGAATAGGAAACACATACAGTTAGGTCCAGAAATATTTGGACAGTGACACAATTTTGGCGAGTTGGGCTCTGCATGCCACCACATTGGATTTGAAATGAAACCTCTACAACAGAATTCAAGTGCAGATTGTAACGTTTAATTTGAAGGTTTGAACAAAAATATCTGATAGAAATTGTAGGAATTGTCACATTTCTTTACAAACACTCCACATTTTAGGAGGTCAAAAGTAATTGGACAAATAAACCAAACCCAAACAAAATATTTTTATTTTCAATACTTTGTTGCGAATCCTTTGGAGGCAATCACTGCCTTAAGTCTGGAACCCATGGACATCACCAAACGCTGGGTTTCCTCCTTCTTAATGCTTTGCCAGGCCTTTACAGCCGCAGCCTTCAGGTCTTGCTTGTTTGTGGGTCTTTCCATCTTAAGTCTGGATTTGAGCAAGTGAAATGCATGCTCAATTGGGTTAAGATCTGGTGATTGACTTGGCCATTGCAGAATGTTCCACTTTTTTGCACTCATGAACTCCTGGGTAGCTTTGGCTGTATGCTTGGGGTCATTGTCCATCTGTACTATGAAGCGCCGTCCGATCAACTTTGCGGCATTTGGCTGAATCTGAGTTGAAAGTATATCCCGGTACACTTCAGAATTCATCCGGCTACTCTTGTCTGCTGTTATGTCATCAATAAACACAAGTGACCCAGTGCCATTGAAAGCCATGCATGCCCATGCCATCACGTTGCCTCCACCATGTTTTACAGAGGATGTGGTGTGCCTTGGATCATGTGCCGTTCCCTTTCTTCTCCAAACTTTTTTCTTCCCATCATTCTGGTACAGGCTGATCTTGGTCTCATCTGTCCATAGAATACTTTTCCAGAACTGAGCTGGCTTCATGAGGTGTTTTTCAGCAAATTTAACTCTGGCCTGTCTATTTTTGGAATTCATGAATGGTTTGCATCTAGATGTGAACCCTTTGTATTTACTTTCATGGAGTCTTCTCTTTACTGTTGACTTAGAGACAGATACACCTACTTCACTGAGAGTGTTCTGGACTTCAGTTGATGTTGTGAACGGGTTCTTCTTCACTAAAGAAAGTATGCGGCGATCATCCACCACTGTTGTCATCCGTGGACGCCCAGGCCTTTTTGAGTTCCCAAGCTCACCAGTCAATTCCTTTTTTCTCAGAATGTACCCGACTGTTGATTTTGCTACTCCAAGCATGTCTGCTATCTCTCTGATGGATTTTTTCTTTTTTTTCAGCCTCAGGATGTTCTGCTTCACCTCAATTGAGAGTTCCTTAGACCGCATGTTGTCTGGTCACAGCAACAGCTTCCAAATGCAAATCCACACACCTGTAATCAACCCCAGACCTTTTAACTACTTCATTGATTACAGGTTAACGAGTGAGACGCCTTCAGAGTTAATTGCAGCCCTTGGAGTCCCTTGTCCAATTACTTTTGGTCCCTTGAAAAAGAGGAGGCTATGCATTACACAGCTATGATTCCTAAACCCTTTCTCCGATTTGGATGTGAAAACTCTCATATTGCAGCTGGGAGTGTGCACTTTCAGCCCATATTATATATATAATTGTATTTCTGAACATGTTTTTGTAAACAGCTAAAATAACAAAACTTGTGTCACTGTCCAAATATTTCTGGACCTAACTGTATTTGGTAGACGCCTTGATACACTCATCAGAAGAGCATTAAACTAGAGCCAAATGTGATAAAAAATATACGGCCAGGAAAATGTATGCAGCTAAGGGATTCTTTTGAGAACCCAAAATGAAGAACAAACACAACAAATTATGAATGAAAATAGAGGAGCAAGAGAAACTGACTACAAACTGAAATGGGTCTGTCGCGGGCGGAGGGGTTGGGAACGCCGCTCGCCTGGGAATCGCTGGTGCTCGGGTCCGGTGCTTCTGCTTCTCGGTGGCTCGAGCACGGGTCCGGACCCGGGGACTCGAGCAGCGCCTCCTCACCCACGAGTGAAAAGGGGGGTAGGTTTGTGGTGGGATGTCGGTTGTGATGCCACCCACAGGTTGTGGTGATGGTGGGCACCACCGCTGCTGGTGACGCGGGATCCCGGGAGCGATGGCGGAGAGCAGCTAAGGTGTTGACCCCTCCGTGGGTAGGGGCTGTTGGTCCCGGGGCCCTGGTTGGGGAGCAGGGAGGAGGGATAGGTGCAGGTGCCGATGCAGGGAGGCAGCGTGGGGGCGGGTGCAACCTTGTGGTACAGCGCGGTGCTGGATGGCACTGGTGTACTCACTCAGATAGACAAGGGCAGAGTCTCTGGTAAACCAAACAGCTGGATGGACGGGGCCCACAGTCGGCTGCGGTGTTTTCCCACCCCCGGACGGGTTGATGGTGGCTGTTGTTCCCTGCACCTATGTGTATGTGTTTGACTCCTATGGCTTCCCACGGGTAGTCCGCTCCCCGGCATGTACGTGTCGGGAGAGCCCGTTTTGCCCGCAGGCGCTGGCCCTTGGATCTCTGGCCCTTGGCGGTGGCTCTTATCCAGACGGGTTGGGATGTTGTTGTCTGACCCAGACACACACACAGTTTTACTCCTCTCACTTCCACTGTCTACTACAATCTGCTGTCTTTTCCCACCTCCAGGCCTGTGAACTCCTCGGTGGGTGGGGTCAACCGCCTGGCTCTGCCCCACCTGGTGTGGACATCAAGTCTGGAGGGTGGCAACAAGGATTTTGTTTGACTGATGTTCCTGAACAGGGGAGGGGGGTGTGTGTATATGAAGTTATTCTGTGACCCCTGGGGTCCAGGGCGTCACAGGTCTGCACAAATGCACTGAGTATGGGAAACAAACAAGGAGAACTGAAGCTGCTAGCACAGGAAGAGAGATATGACGTCAGGGACATTACTAGAACTTGGTGGGATGATACGCATGATTGAGATACAAACCTTGAAGGCTACAGGTTATTTATAAGAAGAAGGCTAACAAAAGGGGAGGAGGTGTTGCATTGTATATTAGTGTTGTGAGTGTGACAGGGGGCTGTAGTCATGGGCAGAGGTGAGCACCTGCTTCCAGGCAGCGTCTCTGCTCAGTGCTGCACTCCCGCCACCTTCACCGTGCAACCAGGGACACTGCAGCTTCTATTCTTTAGGACCAATTCAAACATGAAATCCAGGATAATGTTTAACATAACTTTACTGCAGAGTTCAGACAGTTTCTGTGGAGCACATCCACTGCGGGTACATAGCTGAACGTTACAGGCATGTTAAATCCACTGCAGGCTCATAGCTTGAACGTTGCAGGCATGTTACGGTTTGGTTTCATGGTGATATTATCCATTTCATACAAGCTCTGGTTGCAAGCAGGTGGCTTCTTCTCCTTTGTCTTATCATTGCTATGCTGAACGTCTACCTGAGTCATCTGTGGATAAGTAGTTCATGCATTTCCTCCCCGTGTGTCCTCTTTGTGTCATTTACAGTGTTTAGTGGGGTTGACTAAGAGCTCATCCCACCTGTTCCCTATTTAGGGTCGAGCACTAGAGATAACTAGGGTCAGGTATCCGGCTCGGTACATAGGTGCGGAACCTATCTAGGGTGGTGAGGGACCCCAGGGACCAGCAGTAGGTTCGGTTAGGGGTCACCATCTTCCCCTTCCCTTGACACAGGGTTTCCCTTCCCCTTCGCCATTCTTTTGGTATTTTCCCATAGCTAGCGTGGCAGCAAATCTAACAAGTTTCTCTACTTATTGGTAACTCCTAATTTGTAGCGGCGCATAGTTCCCATTTACTAACCGGAGTTTCCATACAAAGGATAAGAGGCTGATGCCATTCGCTTGGTACCTCCCCGTACCTAGCGTAACAACTTGTTAACCATCCTAATATTGTCAGTTCAATCCTACACATTGAATCACAGAAAGGAAAATATTTTGATAGCTATCTCGAAAGTGGATTGTCACGAAGAGGGGGGAGGAAGAGGAAGTTACACTGCCCCTTTCCACCCGACAGAGCACGTGACTCGCTCTCTAGTGCCCCTCTTATATTCAGGCCCATTATGGAATTGCCCGACAATAAGCAAGGAGGCCGCTATTCTACTATGCCGATGATTGAAGGGTTTCTGGTGAGAGTAAGGTATATATATTCCCCCGACTCCCACGGGCGGAATATATCTAATCCTACCAGATCTCACTGGTTGCCCCACAATGATCCTTGGCATAAACTGGCTGCCACCAATCGATTACGATAACTATTAAAACAAGCCCACAGACGTGGAATTCAGGATCGAGATAACAGAACAGCCCAAGATTAAATTATATATTTTTAATCGCCATAAGGACACACTAGATACTACAATATATACAATATAGAATTTACAGAATATATATATATATATATATATATATATATATATATATATATAGGTCAGACTACATTTACAGATAAGACGTGGTTACAAACAGAGTCAGATCTAGCAGTTACCTTATGCGTCTGGCCACAGGGGAGCACCGTTCGACTAGGGTTTCATGGATTTTCTCACATGTGTATAGTACGCATGACCCCCGAGTAAAGACAAGCCAAGAATGTCCACATTGTCTTTATCAAACTGGCTACAATCTATGTCCCCTCCCACCTGGTGACCTCGCAGGGGTGTACTGCCCCACCCCTGTCTTGAGTCTAAAATAATATCCCAAAGTGATTATTGGCCATAACTTTTCCTGGGAATGTCGTAGGCGGACGACAATGCTTTCATATTTTCAGTTATGATTTTATCTTCACAATGATAGGACACATGATTAGTCTGCTGATACCCCACTGGCCAATATCAAGTTTGGGATACCTACAGAGGTCCCACACCTATATAGAATATGTGCTAGAATCTTCTGAATGTCTGGATGCGATATTTCTGCTTGACATGTTTATAGGAAGCACGGCTCATGAGATATTAAACATTTATTCCTGGCTCCTCTCTGTCTCGGGTGTACAGGACGCCTCTAATTAGTTTGTCACTTCTCTGCAGCGTCACAGAGGGGGGTCTTCCTTTTCCTTACTGTTCTCAGGCCTAACCAGTTCATCTAATTTCCATTGCATAGGAGTTTGCCTTGTGTCACAACCACTGGCTAACAGACAATTTCCTCAAGTTAATTAGCATACTGATTGAAGCCTCCTTAGGCCTTAAGGTGGGGGCTTCTCCTAGGAGTGAGATATGGTCGTACCTTTTGTACCTTAACAAGATGGCGGCTATAGGAATATGGCTTAATAGCTCAGAATATATCCCTACTTCTTCACACCTCCCTCCTTTAGAAGGCGCTTGGGGGCAGCACATTCCTGTGTTCCCCCGCGCGCCCATCCGCGACCTCTCCTTGTCGAGACAGCCCGTCGGCATTACCGTGGTCACGGCCCTTCTTGTGGCGAATGGTGAAGTTGTACTGCTGGAGTGCAAGGCTCCATCGCAACAACCTCCCATTCGTCCCAGAGACTGTGTGTAACCAGCTGAGGGGATTGTGGTCTGTCTCCATGATGAAGCAGCGCCCATATAGGTAGGGTTGCAGACGCTGCAGAGCCCACACTATGGCTAGGCGTTCCTTTTCCATCGTGGAGTAGGCCACTTCCCTTGGCAACAGCTTCCTGCTCAGGTACAAGACTGGGTGCTCTTGGCTCGCAGAGTCCACCTGGCTGAGCACCGCACCGAGGCCGAAGTCACTGGCGTCGGTTTGTACTACAAATGGCCACGTGAATTCGGCTGCCTGTAGTACTGGTGACCCGGACAGGGCACCCTTTAGGGCCCGGAAGGCTGTCTCGCAGTCCACTGTCCAATCGACAGTGTCTCGCAGAGGGCAGCTTCTTCTTGGTGAGGTCCATCACTTCTCTGCAGTGTCACAGAGGGGGGGTCTTCCTTTCCCTTACTGTTCTCAGGCCTAACCAGCTCATCTAATTTCCATTTCATAGGAGTTTGCCTTGTGTCACAACCACTGGCCAGCAGACAATTTCCTCAAGTTAATTAGCATACTGATTGAAGCCTCCTTAGGCCTTAAGGTGGGGGCTTTTCCTAGGAGAGAGATATGGTCGTACTTTTCGTACCTTGACAAGATGGCGGCTATAGGAATATGGCATACTAGATAAGAATATATCCCTACTTCCTCACATGTTCAAAACAAGAATGCCACGGAGACACCATCACATGTTTCTCAACGCTGGCAGGAAACTAGCCAGGTCTTTCACCGGGAAGGAACAACCACGGGAAGGGCAGTCTCCAGTCAAGGAGACCACCTATGCCAAACATGGTATCCATCCACAGACAGTTGTTTCGGGGTATTTGCCCCTCATCAGTGTACTTCCTCATATGAATTTACTGGGCTGTCTCGGTGGAGTGGCTTGAAGGTCTCGATTTGGTTCGTATTATTGTATTACTATCAATAGTCCTATACGTTATCTAAGAGTATTTATAAACACTGTGCAAGTTATGGTAGAAAACAGACTTCTATCCCGGATACATTAACGTTTCCATTCGAAGACAATTGTGTAATTCTCCACGGCTCCAGATAAATGATGACAAAAAAATCCAGCCCATGATACCATGTGTTGAGTTTTTTCACTCGTTTTTTCTTCACACCTTTCTGTTCCAACCTGTGATTTTGTTTCCTATTATCTAAACACCAGATGTACGGCCGGTAGATCTGACAGTTTCTGGAAAAAGAACCGACGCAAACATTCTAATCCACGTTTCAACATAATTGTAACGCTCACTTTTTGTCCGGTCGAGACCCATTTACTATATTTAGGGCAACCAGCTGGCTCTAAGTTATAATCAGGAACAGGCTCAGCCAATTCCTATTCCCCATGGATCTCATTGTAGGCTCTGACAGGAATAAAACGCTTTAAATGATCGAGTCCTTCCAGCAAAACCAGAAAGCAGATGGTCGCCGTGCCATAATTCTAGATTGATTAGGGTCTCTGGACAAATCAAAGTGCAAGAGATAAATTGGCGCAAGGAGTATTTTCAGTTCCAATAGGTGAAACGGACATGGTATGAGAAAAGAAAATTATATATATATATATATATTTTTTTTTTTATTATTTATATATATATATATATATATATATATATATATATATATATATATAATTTAATTGCACAGTCTTTGGAATAAATACCTGCAATCACTCGCTTCCTATAACTGTCACAAGCTTCTTCCTCCTCTCGCCTTAAATTTTTGACTCTTCTTTATAAACTGCTCCAGGTCTCTCATATTTGAAGGTGTCTTCTCTTCTCCCAACACTAATTTTAAGATCTCTCCACAGGAGTCAAGAGGATTTAGACCTGGACTCGGATTGCGGCCACTTCAGGAGTCTCCAGCACTTTGTTTCCATCCATTTCTGGGGGCTTCTTGCTGGAAGACCCATGACTTAAGGCCACTTTACACACAACGATATCGCTAACGAGATGTCATTGGGGGTCACGGAATTCGTGACGCACATCCGGCCTCGTTAGCGACGTTGTTGCGTGTGAAACTCAGGAACGACCGTTAACGATCAAAATTACTCACCTAATCGTTGATCGTTGATGCGTCGTTCCTTTCCCGAATATCGTTGCTGTTGCAGGACGCAGGTTGTTTGTCATTCCTGCGGTAGCACACCTCACTATGTGTGACACCGCAGGAACGAGGAACTACATCGTATCTGCGGCCACCGGCAATGAGGAAGGAAAGAGGTGGGAGGGATATTCCGCCCGCTCATCTCCGCCCCTCCACTTCTATTGGACGGGTGCCGTGTGACGTCACTGTGATGCCGCACAAACCACCCCCTTAGAAAGGAGGCAGTTCGCTGGCCACAGCGACGTCGCAGGGAAGGTACCGTATTTTTCGGACTATAAGGCGCACATAAAAGCCTATGATTTTACGCAGGCGCACTACAATACCATACTTTGATCTGCCCTGAGCAGGGCAGATCAAAGTGCGCCTGCGCAGGACCTCAGTGCCGGCGAGTGTGCATGACGTGGACGCGTCATGCACACAGGCTTCAGAAGACAGAGGAGCAAGATGGCTAAAAGAGGAGGCACCGGTCTCAGAGAACAGCGCCGCCCATCTGGCCAACCAGCACTGGAGCGACCAGTTTAGGTGAGTAAAGTGTTTTTTATTTTATGCAGCGCTCTTATATACAGCATGTTAGAATGCTGTACATAAGAGTAGCGTCGGACTGGCTACCGTAAGAATCTCCAGTAATGCCAGGCCTGGATTCAGTTACCTGCCATTGCACTCCGGACCTCTCACCTGAGCTCCGGCGTGCAGCCTAGACTAGACCGCGAGTGCCAAGTGATTGATTCCCCGGCGATTGCGGTTAAGTTCATGACAGTTGCAGACAGGCGGGGGTGATCTCCGGTGCTCTCACCTGAACTCCGGATTGCAGCCCAGCCTGTTCGCAGCTGTCATGAACTTAATGTGCTGCGGCTTATAATCCGGTGCACCTTATATATGAACCTAGGCGCCTTAGCAGGCACTCATTGCCAATGCGCCTTATAATCCGGCGCGCCTTACAGTCCGAAAAATACGTTAAGTCCGTGTGACGGGTGTTAGCGATGTTGTGCGCCACGGACAGCGATTTGTCCGTAACACACAACTGATGGGGGCGGGTGCTCTTGCTAGCGATATCGATACCAATATCGCAGCATGTAAAGTGGCCTTTAGGACACAATCCCACCGTTCTGAAACTGGACACTACATTGCACCCAAAATTCTTTAGTACTCTTCAGATTTCATGATGTCTTGCACAAAATCAGGGCCACCAGTGCCAGAGGCCGCAAAACAACCCCAAAACATCTCTGACCTCCGCCATGTGTGACTGTAGGTCTTGTGTTCTTTCTTTGTAGGCCTCATTCTGTTATCGGTAAACAGTAGAATGATGTGCTTAACCAAAAAGCTCTATCTTGGTCTCATCTGACCATGAGATTTTTTTACCAAAAGAAATTTGGTTACTCATGTACATTTTGGCAACCTGTGGTCTAGCTATTCTATCTCTCTGTGTCATCAGTGGGGTCCTCCTGGGTCTCCTCCATAGGATTTCATTTCATTCAAATAAGGAAGGAAAGTTTGTGCTGACACTGATGCCCCTGAGCCTGTAGGACAACTTGGATTTCTTTGGAACTTGATTGGGGTTGGTTATCCACCATCTGGACTGTCCTGCATTGCAACATTTCATCAATATTTCCATGTCCAGCGAGATTAGCTACAGTGCCATGCATTTCTAAAGTTCTTGATTATGTTGCGCACGATGGACCAAAAAACATCAAGATCTCTGGAAATGTACTTGTAAACTTGAGATTGTTTAAATTTTTCAACACTTTTAGCTTTCAAATTCTCAGACAGTTTTCTTCTCCTCTTTCTGTTTTCCATGCTTAGTGTGATACACACAGACACACAATGCAAAGATTGAGTCAACTTCTTCCCTTTTTATCTGGTTTCAGGTGTGATTTTCATATTGCCCACACTTGTTACTTGCCCCAGGTGACTTTGAATGAGCATCACATACTTGGAACAAACTTGTTTTCCCACAATTTTGGAAAAATGTCCACAGATTTATCCGGCCCATTTTGGGGGCTTTGTGTGAAATTCTGTCCAATCTGCCTTTTTTTCTTTTTGTTTGTGTTGTTCCAATACACATATAGAGTGGTGCGGGGAGGTGACCGAGGGTGAGAGAATGACTCTGGACATGCTACATGAAGTACCTGGTCCTGGTTGGGTGTGTGGACTTTGGCCGTGTGAGCTGGGAACCCTTGAGCTGGTTTGGCTGACCAGAACCAGATGATGACTCAGTTCAACATTACAGTATACACCATGACAGTCATCTTCCCTCCCTGCAGTCCTACATCTGTTCTCCTCAGGGGTCCCATAATGACCAGAGTAAAGCTTTTCACCCTTGACGTCTGGCGGAACACCACTTGGTTATTTGACTAAATTGTTCCAAAGTCAAATCCAAAAATGGATATTTTGTATCACAAGGCCATTTTTACAGTAAGTCGACCTGACGACCCCATGGTACTTTGTGGAACTGTCAAGTCTAGGGTCCAAGGGCTTTCAATAGATTGTCCACTATTTTTTTATTGAAGGTCTATCCTTAGGATAGGTGATTAATATGTGATCAGAGAGGGTGCAATAAGTGACACCTCTGCCAATCAGCTATTACCGGCTAGAAGTTCTTAGATGCTGCAGGAACATAGCCGTAACATCAAAACTATAGCGGCCATGACTGGGTACTACATATGTACCACCTATCCATTTGAGTAGGTGGTGGATCTGCATTGTATGCCACTACAGATAGGATGGAGCTGTTATGCTTCAGCAGCATCTGAGAACTTCCAGCCACCAGCTGATCAGTGAGGTTGCCAGGTGTTGAACTCCCACCGATAAGATATTGAATACCTATCCTTTGTGTGTATGTGATGACTCAGTGTCTGGCCACTTGTGTAGGGGAAAATCTTCTTAATTACGCCAGGTGTTTGATTAATTTGTTTAGTAAATCAAGAAAGGTTATCCAATGTCTAATGTCAGACTGACAAGAGCCCTATTGCCTGTTAAATGGGTACTGACTCAGCCTTTTTGACTAATTCAGAGGAAAATTATGCAGTTGGATTAAATTAGCAACAATTGAAAGAACAGCTATCTCCCACCAATCCTGTAAGACACAATACCCTGAAATGAGACCTGAGGGGTATAAAAGGGGTCTTGCTCCTGTTACCAAAGTCATTCATTATACAGGACTTCAGCCTAGGATCCATGGTTGCAGCTGGAGGATTACAGAACTGTTTTACTTCATTCATGCTACAGGACTTCAGCCTAGGATCCACAGTTCCAGCTGCAGGATCACAGAGCTGCTTCACTTCATTCTTTCTAGAGAACGTCAGCCTAGGATCCACGGTTCCAGCTGGAGGATCACAGAACTGATTCACTTCATTCAATATACAGAATTTCAGCCTATGATCCATGGTTCCAGCTGGAGGATCACAGAACTGCTCACTTCATTCCTTCTACAGGACTTCAGCCTAAGATCCATGGTTCCAGCTGGAGCATCACAGAACTGCTTCACTTCATTCCTTCTACAGGACTTTAGCCTAGGATCCATGGTTCCAGCTGAAGGATCACAGAGCTGCTTCACTTCATTCATTGTACAGCACTTCAGCCTAGGATCCACAGTTCCAGCTGAAGGATCACATAACTGCTCACTTCATTCCTTCTACAGGACTTCAGCCTAAGATCCATGGTTCCAGCTGGAGCATCACAGAAATGCTTCACTTCATTCCTTCTACAGGACTTTAGCCTAGGATCCATGGTTCCAGCTGAAGGATCACAGAGCTGCTTCACTTCCTTCATTGTACAGCACTTCAGCCTAGGATCCCTAGTTCCAGCTGAAAGATCACAGAACTGTTTCACTTCATTCATTCTACGGGTCTTCAGCCTAGGATCCACAGTTCTTACCTTTTTGCAAAAATGTATATACTAAGTACCCTGTTTATTAAGCACTTGCAATTTATTTATTTATAGTCAGGGTATTTTTTCTACAATTTTCTCCTTGTTTTTTTCTAGTCTTGAGGCTGCAATTCACATGCTTGTAATGTTGCATGTTTATTGAACATTTGTCACAGCTCAGTTTTTTGGTTTTTTTGTCTGTTATCTTGCTTTAATGCAAGTTGGGGGTGCAGCCCTCCTGATACTGAGGCTGAACAATTACCTGCTTCTCACTTTTTGCTGTGTATTTAATCTGGGACCCAGCTAACCACTTTACCATCCATATTGAAGTTTTGACATGACACTAGTCAGGTACAGAATATGTTTTTAACTTTAGTAGGTTAGGGACTATCTCAGATGGGTACACTGTGATGAGGTGAGACAGCTTCTTACCTTTTTGCAAAAATAGAGAGAGAGGGGAGCCAGCACGATCTGAAAATGGCATGCATCATATAAAAAGTGCAAATTCACAGATTTATTCCAACTGTACTGTAATATAAATGAGATTTTTAGCAAATAATTGATCAATTCTTTGAGCCACCCCTGCCAACGTCACGGCAAATCTCAATAGGGGGGTCCTACTCTATATTCTGTATTTCATGTGCCATGCGGCCTCCTAGATAAAGTTAAAAGCAGAACCATAATGGAGCACACATACCTGTAACCTGTATATATAACCGCTTCTATGTTGCAAAAGAGGCAATTGTGGATAGAGGCCAGCCCAGGTCCCAGCATGTGGAGCAAGCTCTACACATACCAGGACTATATCAGAACTGACCCTCCCAGTGCCAGACAGCAACCATTGATAAAGGCGGACCAGATCCAAGTATGGTGCTTAATTAGCAATGCCTGTGGAAAGGGTGAGGCAACTGAATGTGTACAGCTACCAACAGGAGGAATATATTGCAAACCAAGATCAGGCGTGCATAGCATGGTGGTGACCAGCCACCAGACATTTGTAGCATAACTACAACCAAACAGAGAGAGAGGGGAGCCAGCACGATCTGAAAATGGCATGCATCATATAAAAAGTGCAAATTTATTTATTTATAGTCAGGGTATTTTTTCTACAATTTTCTCCTTGGTTTTTTTCTAGTCTTGAGGCTGCAATTCACATGCTTGTAATGTCGCATGTTTATTGAACATTTGTCACAGCTCAGTTTTTTGTTTTTTTAGGATGCACAGTTCCAGCTGGAAGATCACAGAACTGCTTCACTTCATTCATTCTATGGGACTTTAGCCTAGGATCCATGGTTCCAGCTGGGGGATCACAGAACTGCTTCACTTCATGCATTCTACAGAACTTCAGCCTAGGATCCATGGTTCCAGCTGAAGGATCACAAAACTGCTTCACTTCCTTCCTTCTACAGAACTTCAGCCTGGGATCCATGGTTCCTCCTGGAGGATCACAGAACTGCTTCAATTCATTTCTTCTACAAGACTTTAGCCTAAGATCCATGGTTCCAGCTGGAGAATCACAGAACTGTTTCACTTCATTCATTCTACAGGACTTTAGCCTAGGATCCATGGTTCCAGCTGGAGGATCACATAACTGCTTCATTGTTCAACGCTGAGTCCACGAATTTGCTTGGAGAACCCAGATTGGAACAACTCGGTCACCTGGCTACATATATTGCTGTGCTCAGTCAGCTTCTTAAGCTTGCCACTATGCCAGCGTACAAGAGCACCCACTGATCCTCATGTCTCCACAGAGTCTATCCCCTTTAAGTTATGTCTAGAGTGAAGCTCACATGTCTGTTAGTGGCAGAATAAGGATGTAAGGTGGATGGAAGACATTGCACTTAAAATATTAATCTTAGGGCTCATACACATGTCATGGATTTTTTCATGAGAAAATTTAGTCCAGGTTTCATCAGTTTTTCTCTACCTTCTCTGATTTATCAGTGCATGAAAAAAGGATAGCATCTGAGTGCTGTGCAATTTTTTTCAAGGACCCCAAGACTTTTATTGCTTAGTTTGATCTGACACTAGGATTAACATTGCACATGTCTCTGTGATTATGCATGGACCTCATGGTTTGCAAAAAATCAAGGACATGTGAACAGCTCCTCAGACTATTTTTAGAGTTATATATGTGAAAAAAAACACAAATAGCACTCATATGTGTAAACTGATGTGTGAATGAGCCATAGGTGTGATTCTTATATTGTGGAAAGGATTTCATTGGATTTTACAAAGTCATCATAGAAGCATGATTACACTTCCGTATGGGATGTGCAAACAAATGTGACCAGACTACTGCCAGAACCAGACATATGGAAATACCTGCCAGCATCCACTAAACATCAATAGCCCATGGAAATAAATGTGTTAGGCTCACTAAGTGAGGTGGAAACACCAGGCCTCTTCACGCTAGGAAGGGGTTACATTTTGCAATTGTAGCACCCCACGGGGCCTCAGGGGTTACTCGTCACCAGGCAAATGGTATTTTGGGTTGCTGGTGTGACTGGCCTGACCCAGCTCCGTGGCCCCGTCGGCTACATGTAAAGACAAACAGGCAGGTGCAAGGTTGTCCGTGTAGAGGGGGATGGAAGGAGAGTGAAGGGTCCCTGGAAGGCGTCACAGGTTGTAGTGGTGACTGGGGTCCCGGCCGCCGACCCTTCCCTCGACTTTTCCTCTCCCAGGGGCTGTGTGGGCTTTCCAGCGCTTTCCAGGGATTAGCCACCGCTGCGAGATGTTGCTCTCCTCCAGGGTTGATGTTACCGCAGCACAGATAGTTCAGCTCCCCACAGGTGGAGTAAGACCTAGGGAGGATGAGGACGATGGTGATGTTTGATGGCGCCGAAGCGCAGGGCGGCCGGCAATGACAAGGACGACACAGGGGGCTGCGGTTCAAAGTTCCGTTTACTCACAGTTCTTAAAACTCCCCAGAGGTGCCGCTTTCCGCTGCCATGAATGGACTCCAGCCGGTCCCCGGTGAATCAGAGGCAACCACTGGTGTCTGTGGAAATGTGTGAGACCTTCCTCCTTGCACTGACACATGGTTCCCTGTAGCCTGAAGCAATTTGGGGATCCCGCTGTCAGTGTTGTGTCCCGTCCCGTATGCAGGTGACGTGGGTCCTCGCCGTGGGGTCTGACCGTAGCCCTGACCCCGGATCCTATATGTCACTGTGCTCCGGGAAAGTGGGTAGTGGATGATGGGACATGAAATTCCCATCCCCTGCAGATTTGTTGGAGTCCGTGAAGGTGCCCCCAACTGAGGGCTCTGAACCCCGACTACGCTGGCACTGTGGGAATGGTTAGGCTCTACCTCAGCTGCCATGTCTAATCTGTTTCACGATCTCCACCGGCTTCTAGCTCTATTCCAGTCTCATTCCTGCAGACTCAGTGTGGTGTTGTGGCCCCTGGCCCTGTGACTATCTCCACCTATCTCCCATCCTAGGGTCAGCCTGTTAAACGCTGCTCTCTCAAGGCTGTCTGCTCTCTTCTCTGTCCTGGGCTGTTCTGTCACTGAAATGAATCTGTTTGTCTTTTTACTCACTGAGAGCCGCCCTCACCGTCTGGAATGACTCAGCAGTGCTGGGGAATTTCCCAGCCTGGTTTCCTGTGTGTAGTGGCTGGCTCACTATCTGGGTGTTTATGTAAGTTATGAGCTCAGGATTTGTGTAAGTGAAACAAACCAGTGATTAACCTCTTCTCACCCGGGAGAGAATTACAACTTAAAACAGATGCAATACTCTGTGGCGACTGAAACCTCAGGGGTGCCACACAATCAGGCCTGTCCAGGCATGTTATAAGGTCTTGTTGCACTATGATGGCACAATGTTGCCGCGACCTTAAAACGTGAGAGATGTCCTCGACTTCGTCATAGTAGATGTAGAAACTTGGCACTCAAGATCAATGTGAACAGTGGTTTTTATTGTGAAGAACTTGTAGGACCAGCACAAGCATAGACGTTTCGGTCATAGACCTTCATCCTTCATCCTCAGAAGGTATAGTAACATGGCGAGCGGCGTAGCTGGCTATGATGCGGTGTCCACTGCTGTCTATATGGCAATGTCCAAAATGTCTGTTCTTGTGCTCCTTCTACCAGTTCTTCACAATAAAAACTACTATTCACATTGATCTTGAGTGCCAAGTTTCTACACCTACTTGAGACGGTTTTGGACCCTACTTGAGCACCACCCCAGAAGTGCCATGTGTATCAATTAACTTGACTTAGTCATAGCCGGAACTCCCAACCTAGACTGCGCAACGTAAGATCATGGTGTACATCATGATATCACAACATGCGCCGCAACGTTATGATGGTTAAGGCCATGCATGGATATCTAGGGCTTAGTTGCAGACAGAAGTGCAGATGACCGGTAAGAAAAGGAACCAAGGACCTACAGGAGAGGTTGAAGCTGGGAGGATAGGTGAGAAGTGAGATGAGTATTAGTTTTTATTTTTTGTTGTTCAATCCTCTACGGTTCAGCCATCCAGGATTTTGCCAGCGATGGATAAATTAAAAAAAAATCTGCATTCTGGAGAGTACGATTTTTCGTAAAATTAGAGTAGAACCCAACTCTACTCGAAAATGAGCCAAGCTCTAATAGCATACAATCCTCTGTGATCAAGGTATCTTTCTTTTAAAAACCGTAACCCACCTTTATTTGCTACCCCTTTCATTTTTACATGACCCGGTGCCTGCATAGAGGAAGGTGGTATCCTCTCTTCTTCTTTTGCTTTGAAGTCACTACAGGATAGCAAGGGACAGGGGGCTCCTATACTGTCCCTCACGCTAGGGGACCCTAGACTATCCCTGACCTCCAGATTATCCCTGAAGGTGGAGATGCCGGGGTCCCATGCTTTACTGTGCTCCCTACCAAATCTAATCTCTTAACCTCCTCTCAGGGAAGGAAGGGGCAGGAGTGTGATGGGAACACAGATTAAGACAGATAGGGGAAAACCAAAACTCAGACACAGTGCAAACTCACAGGAACAAACAGTAAGAGAGTAAGAAGAAAAGAAAGAGCAGGAAGGCAGCAAAAAAAAGACAGCAAGGGTTAACACCCCAATTATTCACACCAGTAATACACAACAACCATCAGTAAGTCTGGATCACACCTCACCAGACCAGTATAGGTAAGCTATAGATGGTATTACTGGAATAGTGCAGACCGCATATATAGGAGGGGAGTGAACATGACTGGCTCCTCCACAGTATGTGATCAAAGGAGAAAAACAAGCAGGAATAAACAGTAAGAGAGTAAGGAGAAAAGCAAGAGAAGGAAGGCAGCAATAAAAAGACAACAAGGGTTAACACCCCAACTATTCACAGCAGTAATACACAACAACCATCAGTAAATCTGGATCACACCTCACCAGACCAGTATAGGTAAGCTATAGCTGGTATTACTGGAATAGTCCAGAGCGCATATATAGGAGGGGAGTGAACGTGACTGGTTCCCCCACAGCATGTGATCAAAGGAGAAGAACAAGCAAAAATAAACAGTAAGAGAGTAAGGAGAAAAGCAAGAGCAGGAAGACAGCAATAAGAAGACAACAAGGGTTAACATCCCAACTATTCAAAGCAGTAATGCACAACAACCACCAGTAAGTCTGGATCAAACCTCACCAGACCAGTATAGGTAAGCTATAGCTGGCATTAATGAAATAGTCCAAACAGCATATATAAGAGGAGAGTGAACGTGACTGGTTCCCCCACAGCATGTGATCAAAGGAGAAGAACAAGCAAAAATAAACAGTAAGAGACTAAGGAGAAAAACAAGAGCAGGAAGGCAGCAATAAGAATACAACAAGGGTTAACATCCCAACTATTCACAGCAGTAATGCACAACAACAACAACCAGTAAGTCTGGATCAAACCTCACCAGACCAGTATAGGTAAGCTATATCTGGCATTAATCAAATAGTCCAAACAACAAATATAGGAGGAGAGTGAACGTGACTGGTACCCTCACAGCATGTGATCAAAGGAGAAGAACAAGCAAAAATAAACAGTAAGAGAGTAAGGAGAAAAGCAAGAGCAGGAAGGCAGCAATAAGAAGGCAACAAGGGTTAACATCCCAACTATTCACAGCAGTAATGCACAACAACAACAACCAGTAAGTCTGGATCAAACCTCACCAGACCAGTATAGGTAAGCTATATCTGGCATTAATGAAGTAGTCCAAACACCATGTATAGGAGGAGAGTGAATGTGACTGGTTCCCCTACAGCATGTGATCAAAGGAGAAGAACAAGCAGGAATAAACAGTAAGAGAATAAGGAGAAAAGCAAGAGCAAGAAGGTAGCAATAAAAAGACAACAAGGGTTAACACCCCAACTATTCACAGCAGTAATGCACAACAACCACCAGTAAGTCTGGATCACACCTCACCAGACCTTTACAGACTGAGTACAAAAAAATAGAAATTTCATCAAACCGCAAAGCACAGAAATGATAATGCCGGAAAATGTAATTCTTCATTTTCCCTTGCATTTTTCAGTTCTTCACTTACTAAACCATAAGGTAAAAGTAACACATCAAAATGCATAAAATGTATTTTTAAAGTGAATTTTTTACCTCTTTTTTTGTATTTGCTCCATGTCATCATACAAGGAACAGATGTGTTATGTCTTATGGATAATACAGTCTTTAGAGATCACACTGACAATTTAATGGTGTGAGTGAAGGTGAGAAATGCTGAGTTATTCAACCTTCCCCGAATACTAAATATTTCCTGGAACATACACGGATCTTTACATGGTTTCCTGGAATCATTTCATCCGTCTAGGTGTCAATTATATCCGCGTTCTGTACCCATCATGTATATATAGTGATTTCATCTGCAGGGACAGGAAGAAATGATTTGTAGGATTTATTTCCAGATCTTTTTCTTACCATATTCAGGCAGTGTTTGGGTTTTATGTCAAAAGAGCAAATCTGATTTATCATTTTACAATATGCAATGGGTATGAGCAGAAAAACTGTCAAGATTGATTTGCCAGAAGATTTTGCTATTTAATCTAAGATCAACATGATGTAGGGGTAGAGACCCTGATTCCAGTGACATATCACTTGCTAGACTTTGTTCTGTAGATTAAAAACAATCAGTGTTTTATCTGTAGATTAAACACAATCAGTGTTTTATCAGCAGGAGATTATCTCTGCTGGACTAGGTCTCATGTGCAGAACAGTCAGGCATATATCTATGACCCCGCCGCCACCACTGATTGGTGGCAGCTTGCTGACAATTCACAGTGTACACAGAAAGCAGCCAATCAGTGGTGTGGGCGGAGTTATACAGAGCTTAGCATTCTCAGCAGTAGTAGACTGTGTCTGGGTGTCCGCCTCCAGTAAGCATAAACTTCCAAAAATGGTGCACAACAGAGCACACGCCTGCACCATTATAGTCAGTGGCCTCATTGGCGCATACATCCAAAACCCATTTTGCAGGGGGGTTCGGATTGAAGCCCCTATGGGACCACTATATGGGGAGAGGGATGCAGTGTGAAAGGGGCCTAAGAAAAATAAGGCAGCGACAAAAAGGACAACAAAGGGTAAACACTACAAGCGCACACAACAACAATATATCAACCATCAGTAAGCCTGGATAAATCCATCTCTCCAGGCCAGTATAGTAAAGCTATAGCTGGCATTATAAGAACAGTTCAGACAACATATATAGGAGGGGAGCAGATATGACTGGCTCTCCCATAACATGTGATCAAAGAGACTAGCAAGCAGACTAGCAGAGATTAATTCTTGCTAGCCTGCCTAAGAACTACAGGTCTGTGAGTCAACACCTGATCACAGACATCAGAGCAGGCAGAGTCCAAGAACCTAAAGTTTCCACAGATCCTGACGCCACCATGACAGTTGGCGATGTCTGCAAAAACCTCCACTTCACTAATACAGAATCTAAGCCAGGACTTGAACCCAGATAAGCCTAGAGATTTACAAGGATACAGTATACAGTATATAATGGGGATGTGCACCAGTTATTAGGAAAAGTGCTAAGGTTAAGGCAACAATTGCAGGAACCAAGTCCATCCTCTTAAAGGGCCCCACAGCATCTGCGTAGGCTTCCTCTTTGGTATGTATGTGTGGCGCCCCTGAGGCTCAGTCGCCACAGGGTATTGCATCTCACTTAAGGTGCAGTACTCATTCTGGGTCAGGAAGAGGTTAAACACTGGTGTTCATCACTTACACAATACACACTTTAGGTGCTTTCCCACAGCAACTGGGTTAGAGGTGGTCACCATGGGACTTTCCCAGCCACTGGTGAGTCATCAGGAAGGTGGAGGCAGCATGAGGGAAGAGAGAGAACACACAGACTTTTACCTCAGAATAGTCTGGGACACAGAGAAGAACAGTCAGAGATGCAGGAGAAGTAGGATCGCTGAAGGGCGTGCTTCAGAGGTCCTTCAAAGGGACTGACCAAGACGAATGCTTAAGAGCTCTCTTGGGACCGATTGGAGAGAGTGCCAGAATATCAGGAATTCACAGTGCTTTAGAGTTCCTTCAGTTAGGACCGGGTAGACTGGAAGAAGCAGGAGACGACTGGTGTAGTTTGTGAGACAGAGAAGAAATGCGGTAGCCGAGGGGTGAGCCTAACAGCTCCTTTGAGACTGGCACAATCAGGGTACAGAACCCTAGGGTGGCGTACACCCCACGTTGCGCCATCAGAATCTGCAGGGAAGGGAGATTTCATTTCCCATTGACCACCACAGAGTTTCCGGGGCACCTGCAGCATACAGAGTCAGGAGTCAAGACCACAGTCGGCCCACAATTGATTCGCGTTGCCTGCGAACGGGACAGGAACTAAACCCAAGAACACTGGGGTCCGCAAGTAGTTTTACACCACGGGGATCCACACTACAGAGCGCAAGGAAGGAAGGTCTCACACTACACAACACCGGTGGTGGCCTCTGAATCATCGGGGAGTGGCTGGGCCTATCATGGCGGAAACCGGCACTCCAAGGATGACGACCTGACATTGAGTAAAAAACTTTGTCCGCAGTCCTGGTGTCATCCCGTCATTCCTGTCGTCGTTGCCCCACACTCAGGCACCAATGGCCGCTTCCCCCAACCATTGTCCTCCCTGGGGCTGAGCTCTACCTGTGGGGATGCCGTCGCCATTGCCCCACGCTCTGGCGCCAATGGCCGCTTCCCCCCACTATCGTCCTCCCTGGGGCCGAGCTCTACCTGTGGGGACGGGACCATCTGAGCTGCGTGAACATCCACCCCGGTGGAGAGCAACATCTCGCATCAATGGCTGATCGTTGACCGCATACCATGGGTGGTGCTGCAAAGCAAACATTATCCCCCATACCGGTCACCTTTTTACCCTTTTTTGACACCGACAGGGCCACAGAGACGGTTCAGGCCATTCACAAAACCTCAAATACCTCTGGCCCGGTGTCGAGTACCCATGAGGCCCCGTGGGCGCGTCATATGCTTTTTAATTTACGTCATACCCCGTAGCTCCATATTGAAATTAGATTTATTTACTAATGGAGAATATTTTATCTTTTGACAGTGATGTCTCAGTAATTTATTGGCCCAGGAAACGACCAGGGACATCATAGAGAAGTCACGGCACAGAAAAAAAGCCGATTTGCCAATTTTATCGTTAAACGTGTACTTACACTGATTAAGTTGGCAAAACAAAAAGAAAAGAAAAAATCACAAAACTCAAAACCTTTTCTTTTGACCTGCAATAAATGTAGCCTGGTGGAAATTAGCACATTTTCATTACGTTTCCATTTTAGCTTTAGATTAAAAGACTGAATCATCTCTTCTCGAGTTGCCCTCTGGAGGAAAAATCCCATAATCAGACCCATAAAGCTGCAGTTTACTATGCTGTTACTTTAACGCAGTAATTATCATATTTTCTATCCATTTTCTTAAGTAAAAGTTGGAGTCACCATTCCCTTTCTGCTGCTTTACATGTCTCTGCTATAGGTATTTTATTTTTTTTGGAAACAATAATGTAATCAACTTGCGAAGAATTCGAGGTCCATTTTTCCTTGAACCTTTCTATCCTTGATCTGTGAGACCGGTCATCAAAATGGGTAGAGGTGTTGAGAAGATGTTCCTCTGCGGATAGTTTCTTGGTCGGTTGAAGAGAGGTTAAAGACTTTGCGTTAGGTGCCGTGCCTCCAACCCTTCAATCCACCTAGATCCAATGCACAATGCCAAGGCTACTCAGAAAGGAACCAAAGCTTTAAATTTGGAAATTACCTGTCAAGCAGTGACTACCGGGGTTTCGCCAGGTACACAGGAACCTTTGGCCAGCGCCGCAACCCACAGAGTACACGTTACAACGGTGAGCCTTTGCGCTAGGGAAAGTGGAGCAGGGTTACCTCCTAAACTCTTCTAATTAATGGTCTGGGTGACTTTGGTCAGGATTACTTAATTATTATGGACCTTGGTATTCTTTTTCTAATTCACCTCCTAAACTCACCTGAGACTGAACTCTGCACTCTCTAACCACTCTACATGGGTTCTTCACCTTGTCGCCAATCACGTGCCTATCCCTGTCTTTCTCTAGACTCAGCCCTGTATACCGCGCAGGACAGCAGAATCGCTAGTCTTGCTCTAGACTAAAGATACAGAGGGGATTAGACAGACAGGGGTAAAATAAACAGCAATCATACAACGTACTCCAAACAACAAGAGGTAATAATGAGGAACGGACCAGAGGGGAAAAACCAAAGAGGACTAAGGAAGAAAAAGCAACACATCTTTGACCCAGCAAATGTTCTCAGAATGGTTTCCTGGTCCTCAGCTCACAGGTTCCCTGTAGAGGCAAGTAAAGCAGAAACTATCACCGGCAATTACCTGAGCTAGGAGGGAAGTCTTTATAGCAGAGGCTAATTTGTAATAGAGAACAGCTGCCCATACCTTTCATTCAGAGTTCAGGAGACCACAGAATCTACTTAACCCTGGCAGCCCTGAATAAGGAGAATCTGAACAGCCACCAGTATTAAACTGAGCAAATGTGTATGATACCCTGCGTTGTGATCTCCTGACACTGGAAATCGGAGGGACAACTCTCCATTGTGGTACCCTCGTGACACTGCCCAGGCTCAGTGAGTAGCTTATATATACTCTTATCAAAAATGTGGTGTTGACACGTTCCAACTCTAAACCCTTCATGAGATACAGTACAGTCTCTCCAGACCTCCAAGCCTAATAAATGTAGAAGTTAAAAAAAAAAATCTGTAGTCACGTGTTCCCACTGACACCGCTCCTTGCCCAATTTTCCGCTGGTTTCTTCCATCTCCGGCCTCTTTTGCAGCTTCATGGAGTCAGTCTTAAAGAAAATATGTTGTGATCGCACAATATCAAGGAATCACAATGTGCGTCCCCCAAGGATGTTCCCTGCCAGCAAATCCAGGGGAGACCATAGCAGGTCATAATCAGTGGAAGACTGGGTGGGGAGCTGCGTTGATGGGGAAAATGAGCGTTGATGTGAGTATATTATTTTTTTTACATTTTGCATAGAATACATTTGATGCAAATCAAGTTTCCCCACTTAATTCAAACACTTGTGAATTTGAATTTTTGATTTGCTATCATTAATCGATAATATAATCAATAGATAATTTGCAAATTACTTTATGTTGTCTGATTGCCGAAAAATAATTCCACAAAGAGGTTTGGAATGAAAGAGGTTGGCCAAAATTCTTGTTCTACGCACCTAAAAACTAACAGGCAGGTAGTTATTAAATATCTGCTTTTTGCACCAGGTGCTCGTTCAGAGCAGTCACAGACCATTCCTGTTGGCGATTCAGCTGCTGCATGTTGAAAGAGCAGCTTTTTTTCCAAATTGCTCTATCAAAAGGGCATGACTGCTGGTGTTAGGCAACCAAGAGACGCCTATCAATCAGCATAACATCTGCAGCCATGCCTCGTCAACAGAGAAGAGCAGAAAATATACTGCAGCTCTGTCAACATTAAGTCTGTGACCCCTCTGGGTCAGCAGAGGTCAGCAAGACACACAAGTGATGGCAGGCGCAACACATACTAGGAAGTGAAGGAAATTGATGTTCCAGTACCTATAGTGCTGGTGGAATGCTTACACAAAGAAGCTGGCCAATCAAAAAGAGTTGAATGTACTTTATTGAGCATGAGAATTTGAATAGTTCTGGTCATATTATATGGATATATTTACCAAAAGCAGTTTTACCTAGTTGGATGGATAAGGGTACAAGATCATACTTTCTGAAGTGACAGGCACATGTTAAGCACTTGCAGGACACTTGCAAAATTTGTAACCTGTTGTATAGTGATGGAGGGGGGAGAGGGAAATAGACCTCTTGTTCCCAAATCCTGGCTTACCCTGAGAGGGGCATGACTAAGCACCTACCCAGCCTTCACCAGGGCTTGTGATGCTTAGCTGTCTGATGATAGGCACCAGGTACCACTCCAGGGCACACCAGGTACCAATCCAGGGTAGTTCCAGGTTGTAATGCTCCACCAAGGTCAGAGCATGGCAGGATGGGAGATGGGATTCACTGCCACTAAGGAATAAAAGGGAGGGAGCAGCCCCTAACCCTAACCCTAGGCAGCCCTGAGCTCCCTGATGTCCCTTGACAGATTATTAAACCCCATGCACCTATCCCTGTCTTTCCTTGGACACAGCCCTGTCTAGTGAGCAGGGCAGTGGGAACACCAGTCCCACTCTAGGTTAAAGAAAGAGTGGATAAGTCAGACAGGAGTAAAATAAACAGTACTCATACAAGGCACTCCAAATATCAGTAGGGAGTATGAGGAACAGACCAGTGAGGCAAATCTAAAAGAGATAATTAAGGGAACAATACAACACAGCTTTCAAACAACAGACTCCAGCAACAGATCTCTGAGTGACTTCCTGGTCCACATCTCACAGGTTCCCTCTAGAGGCAAGCTTCATAGAAGCTATCACTGGCAATTACCTAAGCTGGGAAAGGAGTCTTTATAGCAGAGGTAATTAGAAACACAGCACAGCTGACTCCAGCTTTCATCTAGAGCATAGGAGACCAGAGGAACTACTTTACCGTAGCAGTACTGGATAAAGAAGAATCTGTACAACTGGCAGTATTAACCTGAACAAGTGCATATATAGCCCTGCACTTGATCTTCTGACACCAGAAATAGGAGGGACTACTCTCTGTCGTGGTACCTTGGTGACACCTGGCCTCTAAAACTACCATGGGCCAGGTAAATTACTGGTGTCTTCTTATTTGGAAGAACTTTGGGGTATCACGATTCCGTTGTGCAGAACATTCTGTATTTTCTACCATGCTCTCCTACAGATCCGGTAAATGTTGCCTAAGGTGCCAATGGTTTTGAAGGATGAATGCTCTGCTGGTTGTTTCACAACACTGGTTTTGGTCCTGGGAGGTGCTCTTGCAGATGCTTCCCATTCCTGGTGATTGCTCTTTGGGTAGCGTGTTAGCTTAGGCTGCCGCCAGTTGTACTTCCTATTTACAGTTGTGCTGTTTGCTCCCATGGTGCTCAGTGTTCAGATCTTGACCTCTTGACTCCAGACTGTTGTTGACCCGTCTCTGTCTGTCCTTCTCTGTGTCTGTTGTGACTTCCCGGCTTCTGACCTCTGACTTCCTCCTGACCACATCTCCGCCTGCTCCCTCTATCTTGTATGTACTCTCCTGAAACTGTGACCTTTGGCTTGTACCTCGACCTCGTCTCTGTCTACCCCCCATGTACTGTCATTTCCTCCTGGTTTATGATACTGGCCTGTCTTTTAGGAACCTTGACACAGATGGTGATTCAACAGTTGCACACCCAGTAGCTAGGCTCTTGGCTATTATAAACCTATAAAGATACGAGTCAAGAATCCACCAGAAAATTAAATGCAAAAAGACTTAATTTATTGAACACATATGATAAATAGTAAACAGTACAACACAACAGAAATGGGTTCTCAGGAAGGAAACCAAGTGAGGAGGGGCACAGCATTGCAGGATGAAAATGCATGAATAGGGTGGGTATAAAGTGCACGTGCATAATAGCAGCAAAACAGTACTGAAATTCAGTATGTTCAGAGAATTCCAGACCCACCGCTATAGGTAAGGTGCAAATCTAGAGACATAGCTAGAGGGCTGAAAATGTCAATGTGACAGAGCACTTACCCATAATCCCCTAAAAATCCAGCAATGTAGAGTCCTTCCAAGACCCCTACGCGCGTTTCGCGTGGGCTTCTTCCAGGGGCTCTTGGCTATTAGCATGAATGCTGTTGATTCTTCATGAAAAATCGCGCAAGTCAGAGAATATTGTTAACATTGTAAACTTTTTTATATTATACCATGATAAACTTTGTCAACACAGGAAACAAACAGCCATTTCTTGAAGAAGACCTAGTCTACGTCTCGGATTTTATTTTTCTTCCTTGTCTTCTCCAATAAATATTCCGTAGAACTTGATGTCTTCCTGCTCGAAATTGTAAACGTTTTTTTTGCCAGATCTCAACACATCAAATGTAAAGATGACGGATCATAAGATTTTCACGCTTGACAAATACTTAACTATAATCATTCCAAAACCATTTGAAGGATGTCAATGTCATGCAGAAAGTGCCGGTAAATTGCTCTAGATAAGCGCACATCAATCCCAGACCTGAAGTAAGAAGCCTCATTTATCAGGAATTGAAGCTTTAAAACAAATAGTAACATTGATTAATAGAAATATGCGCACATTTCCATAACGTTCTCTATTTTTCTCCATGTTCTAGCCTTTAATATCAACAATACGTATTCCTGTCAGCAAAGTCAAATTGGGACATGTTGGCAGGAGCAAGGAAAAGTGCCCTCGGCTAGAGCAACCAATAAGCCCATAGACCCGTATCTATATGTCATGCTTGACAACCCATCGAGCCTCCAATGTTTTCCAGCATCTGATTTGTTTAATTTGTTATATTCGGTTTAAATTATAGTCCTCGAATTTAGTTTTAATATTTTAAGAAATAGTTTTAATCTTATACAATGGAAAAGCAATGTCTTGATGTGTTGGACACCAGATGGTGCCAGGTACAGTATAGACCAAACGTGTGGACACACCTTCTCATCTCTGGAACAACTGTTAAGAGGAGACTTTGTGCAGCAGGCCTTCATGGTAAAATAGCTGCTGGGAAACCACTGCTAAGGACAGGCAACAAGCAGAAGAGACTTGTTTGGGCTAAAGAACACAAGAAATGGACATTAGACCAGTGGAAATCTGTGCTTTGGTCTGATGAGTCCAAATTTGAGATCTTTGGATCCAACCACCGTGTCTTTGTAGAAAAGGTGAACGGATGGACTCTACATGGCTGGTTCCCACCGTGAAGCATGAAGGAAGAGGTGTGATGGTGTGGGGGTGCTTTGCTGGTGACACTGTTGGGGATTTATTCAAAATTGAAGGCATACTGAACCAGCATGGCTACCACAGCATCTTGCAGCGGCGTGCTATTCAATCCGGTTTGCGTTTAGTTGGACCATCATTTATTTTTCAACAAGACAATGACCCCAAACACACCTCCAGGCTGTGTAAGGGCTATTTGACTAAGAAGGAGAGTGATGGGGTGCTACGCCCGATGACCTGGCCTCCACAGTCACCAGACCTGAACCCAATCGAGATTGTTTGGGGTCAGCTGGACCGCAGAGTGAAGGCAAAAGGGCCAACAAGTGCTAAGCATCTCTGGGAACTCCTTCAAGACTGTTGGGAGACCATTTCCGGTGACTACCTCTTGAAGCTCATCAAGAGAATGCCAAGAGTGTGCAAAGTAGTAATGAAAGCAAAAGGTGGCTACTTTGAAGAACCTAGAATATAAAACATATTTTCAGCTGTTTCACACTTTTTTAAGTATTTCATTTCACATGTTTTAATTCATAGTTTTGATGCCTTCAATGTGAATCTACAATTTTCAGAGTCCTGAAAATAAAGAAAACTCTTTGAATGAGAAGGTGTGTCCAAACTTTTGGTCTGTACTGTATATGTAACGCGACACTATCTGACAACCTATCAACCATGCACTTCTGAGACAGAAGATGTTAGCTCTTAGGCCTCTCTCACACGCCCGTTTTTTGCCATCCGGCACAATCCAGTGAATTGCAGATAGAACGGATCCGGAGTCGGATCTGTTTTTTCCTCATAGACTTGTGTTAGCGCCGGATTGTGCCGCATGGCCTCACATTTCATCTGGCGAAATTTGTCTGTGCGGCCGTTGGGAGAAACATCCAAAGGAATGTTTTTTGTGACCGGCGAAAAACCGGAAGGCGACGGATCCGGCGCCATCCATCTTTTTTTACAATGTAAGCTTATGGGCGCCGGATCCGTCGTCATCCGGCCGGCAAATTACGGAATCAGGAGACGGATCTGTTTTTTGCTTCTCGGCATGCCAAGACACTGTGTAAATTCACTTTTGGTCACAAAAATCTCTCTCTCTCTCTCTCCTATGACTGGTGTTATGCTCACGGGGTGAGCAGAGGATTGGCGGGCCCACTGGGCCACAGCAGACAGAAAACCCCAAGGGGCTTGACTGAGGAACCACACCTGGTTTTCACCAGAGCCTCTAATGGTGATTGTGTTACGCTGCAGGTGTGAGAAGACTGTTGCTGTGATGGCTAGCCCCAGGGGTATGGGAAAGATAGTCTCTGAGGATGAGTAAATGCAGCAGCGGATGTCGAGTTTTCTGCGGGAATGGGTGCAGCAGCAGCAACTAGTGAAGATACTTGCAGCAGAGTAATGTGTTAGGCAGCCAGCAGGGCTGATTGTAGCAGCAGACTTGAGATAACAGCAGAAATGGATAAGCAGAACACTGAAACACGGGCACAGATTAACAGCAGAATATAGCACAATACATCAGCAGCAGCAGGGACAGCAGCAAAAGTGCTATAGGACCTGAGAACTGGCAATGTATCTGACTCATTGCCCAGGCACCTCCCTTTAGGGGAACGTGCCTTAAATACTTGCAAGCTCTCAGCTGACCTGAGAGGCACTTCCAGGATAGGATGCACTGGCTCTTTAAGAAAAGGGGTGTGGCTGCACACATCCTTCAGGCAGAACCAGGAAGCCTGTGAGGTGTAAACAGGCTCTAGGAGACGGCAACATGGACCGGGGACAGGACAGCCAACGCAGGACGTCAGGAAGGTGAGAGAACCGAAATCCTCACCGGGGAGGAGGGCAGGACAGTGCTCAGTATGGGCATTACAACTGGTTAGCAAGTGAATAGGGGAGCTCCTACATTGAATGGTGCAGCATTGTCTGGTGAATCCAACATGAGGTTGTCATGGGCCACAGTGAGAAACCAGGCTATCTGGAGTGACAAGTTGAGCTGCAAAAGCATGATGGCAAAAGTAATGAGTGATTTTGCTGCACCTGTTGCACAGAGTTGGTGGCTCTCTGCTCCACCATGTAACTCAGGCTATATTGACATCTCGAGGATGTAGATACAGTGGAAATCGGGACTTGCCACCAATCTCCACTGGTACACCTTGCCAAATCCAGGAATGTCCTTCTATATTTGAGATGGTTGACAGAAATGGATGTCTACTATCATTATTTATGGACTTCAGCTAGGAATCAATTGGGGCTTAGTTTTGTAGATATGGGTAGACAAAAAAGGGAAGTGGCGTAGTGACAACAAAGACCCTTGGCATATTGGCAAGGCAGGATGTGGCCGGTAGTAGCCTTCCAAAGACCCACAAAAGCACACGGCACCACAGGACAAGGAAAAGCTCAGTGTGTTTGGGACAGGACTGGAAGCTTGAGGTTCCTCAGGCTCACACATGTCTGTAGGACACATCCAACATGCAGTAGGTTCTCCATCCATCAGCCATATATTACAGCATTTGTGTACTCTTTTCTTTTTGCTTTCATCTCATAGACAATGTCTTGCTCACCACATGGATATATCCTGTAATAGATGACAATTTTTCATTATCATTTCTTGAACGATATCTTCATCGATTTTCTTCTTTATGGAAATTTTGACCTTCTAAAATGTTACTTTAATTACATTATAATTATCTATCCTGGGGATAGCAAGACAAATTTTGTATGAGGGAGAAAATATTTTCTTCTTTTCGGTAGGAATGTCAGTCTGCGTGTTGTGTTTCTTAATTACCTCATTTGTGCATTTATGAGAATTAGGCATATATTTGGGATAGCACCACTTTCTTAATTATTTCATTAAGATCCATCCTGACAATGCCCCAGAAGAACTTTCACCATTCAAAGACGTCTTCTAAGGTCTGCATACCCCAATGTACGTCTTTTCTGTCCTTTCTTAACTTTCATATTGGCTCCAAAAGTATTCCAAGATGAGTCACGTGAAATATGTTTGCAATTCCTTTGTCAATTATTGATTATGCAGAATATTGGATAAATTGGAGTCATTAACAAAATGCATGGAAGGTAGGGAAAGGCACAACTCTACATTGTTTTTCAGCCATTGGTTAAGTGTCCAAAATCTGTCAGTCAGTTGGATATGGATGTTGGGTCTCTAAAGATATGAACAAACAATGTCTTATCTGTAAGTTGCCTGAAAAAGCTCTAAATAAAAAGTTACAAAAAAATGAACATATGGCTGCTGCATTCCCTACCTTTGCTTTTATACAGTCTATGATAGTTCCTCTTGATTGGCTGTGCTATTGTAATGAACCAGCAGGGGGAAGCTGGAGCACCAGGAAAGTGCAAGGCCTAAAAAATCCACTAGATGTCACTAGTCTCCCTAGAAGAAGAAGTGGATGGTCGTACGGGCCGTGATCTGTACCAGGAGGTTCACGTTATACCAGGGATAAGACAGAGACAGAGTCAAGGGATCGCTGGATCAAAAACCAAAAGAGAACGTCAAGGACCGGGTTAGCGCAAAAACCAAAGTCAATAACGAGCTGAGTTCGGAAGTTTGGAGAGCAGGTAATAGCAGGGAGCACAGGGAGACGGAACAACAGAGGGGGGGAGGACAAGAGAAAGAAGGACATGTGTCAGGGAGAACAAAGGCAGTCAGTAGGATGGGTGTCAGGGAGGAAAGAGGCAGTCAGTAGGATGGGTGTCAGGGAGGACAGATGCAGTCAGTAGGATGGGTGTCAGGGAGGAAAGAGGCAGTCAGTAGGATGGGTGTCAGGGAGGACAGAGGCAGTCAGTAGGATGGGTGTCAGGGAGGAAAGAGGCAGTCAGTAGGATGGGTGTCAGGGAGGACAGAGGCAGTCAGTAGGATGGGTGTCAGGGAGGAAAGAGGCAGTCAGTAGGATGGTGTCAGGGAGGACGGACGCAGTCAGGAGGACGGGCAGGATCAAACAACTTAAAGGGACCAGCGAGTACACTGCAGAGCAGAATTATAACTGGTGCCGCATGAACGGAAATTACCGAAATATAAGGCACCATGATCCTGGAAATGATCCACGGAGGGGGGCTCCTCACACCGGCCACACTCTGTGGAACACCGAGAGCCGATAGTCATGACAGCTATGAGTCTAATAGATGTATGCATACAATTGCCAGGCAGTGATCAGATCCAGTTGTCATGATCAGAGCAGGAAATAGACTAGACTTTATTGAAAAACTTCATCTACATTTATAAGTGTATCTTGGGAAAGACTTGGGCTCCTCCGAAGGGCGTAACACTTAATCATATCATATAAGTTTCCAAGCAATTAGTACGTAGAAGATAAATGTAATATTAGGAACTTGGATACAGTCATATGTCCCAACACTTCCTGATACTGTATTTCTTCTAAGATGCGAGAGAAAGCGGAAATAAGATATGTGTTACTTCACTTGGTAAATTCCAGAGACTAAATTATGGGAACAAATGTATATGTCATCTTGTCCTGTATTTTGGCTATCTTCATATAATCAAGTCCATAACAGTTGTCCACGTCTTTACCATTGATGGCTTATCCTTAGGATAGGTCATTAATGTCTAATTGGTTGGGGTCCGACACCTGGCTCCCCCGCCGATCAGCCGCTCTAAGTGCCGGAGGCGGCAGCGAGCAGCCAGAAATGTTCACTTCCGGAACTGCCCCGTCTTCTGATAGCGGATGCGGGTGGGTACTGCACATCCACCTCCTATTCAAATAAATAGGAGGCGAATATGCAGTATCCGGCCGCCGTCACTATCAGAAGACGGAGCAGCTCCAGAGCTAAGCATTTCCATCTGCATACTGCTGCTGGTGACACCAAGAACAGCGGATTGGTGGAAGTGTCAGGTGTTGGACTTCCACCGATCAGACATTGATGACCTATCCTAAGGATAGCCCATCAATGTCAAGGTAGCTGACAACATTTTTTGGCACAAAGTCATTCACTTTATATGAATGTTGAAAACACTATAGTGGGGGTGCACATAAAGGTAGAGAGGCCCTTGTCAATCTGAAGACACAAAGTCATTAGCAAGGTTCCAGAATGGAAACAAAAGGTGTGCTCCTGTATCTTCTAAGAGAAAATTGATGACTGACACATCAGCCTATCGCCAGGATGAAAAAGTGATCAACAGTCCAAAATTGACATTTATACCAACGATCAGTTGACCGGTATTGACATACACATTAGACTGTTGGCTGAATCGGATGGCCAAAAGCAATATTGTTCAACTCTCCATTAGAAAGAAGTGCTTATTTGGTAATGAAAAAGCTACTGACAGACATAATCAGCAGTCCGAAACTGGACATGTCCTATTGAAATTTTACTGACCATCAGTTGACCAACACTCCACACACATTAGACTGTTGGCCAAAACCCATCGATTTCGCTGACATTTGCCTAATATGTATGGGGGGGCCTTTGGGCATACAACTAATGTTGGTTTGGCTGACATTTGCCTAATGTGTATGTGGGACCTTTAGGCATATGTGGCACCCCTGGGCTTCAGGCGCCACAGGGTATTACACCACTTTTCAGGGGTTATATCTATCGGGTTATGGGTTAGGGGGTTAATCTGCCAGTGTCTTCACAAAACACACACATACAACAGCAAGGGGCCTTCCCACAGGGGGTGGACTAGGGCAAACAGGATAGTTAGCCATCACGAAGCATGGGACTGTCCCAGTTGCTAGAACAACCACTGGTGGCGGGCACCACATGAGGTAGAAGTAAGCGCAACCATGACACTAGAGCAGACTTTCCCGGGCACAGCTTGGGATAACATCTAGCACAGACAAAGGGAGATTAGCGTTCCTGTCACTACTTGGGCCCGTGGCTTGGAGCTGGAAACTCAGCCTGGGTTCTGGATAGCCATTGAGGGAAACTTCACTAGAAAGACCTGCATGGGCACCGGCAGTGATCGCCGACTATCCGGGATTGGCTGGAGCCCATCGTGGCAGAGATCGGTACTCTGGGGCAGTGCCTGAACTACCTGTGAGTAAAAAACCTGGAACCGCAGCCCCTGCCTCTCATTTACCGATGCTGTCGCCAGCCGGGGTAATCCCGCTCCGCCTGTGGGGAGCGACACCATCCCAGCTGTGACCATTACCATCAGCCCCGGAGAGCAGCACCTGCAGCGTCGGCCCATCCATGGCCGCGTACCACAGGTCACCCCCATCCTCCACCTCCCGTCCACCACCTTCCTTCCCCTCCTGTACGTCTCGGGGTCACGAAACTGGGCCAGGCCAGCCCGTGACGACGCAGAGGTTCTGCATCCCTGGGTCGGCGACATGTCGGGTGAAAACCCCATCAATTGTGGGGTGTTACACATACACTTATAAAGCTTCTACTAGGGTCACTGCTACTCAAAAGTAGTCACCATACTCATCAACTATGGAGTCCAAACCATACACAGTCCATGTAAATTCGACAGTAGATTGGAGTAGTTTGTGAGTCTAAGGGCGGCTTTGCACGTTGCAACATTGCACGTGCGATGTCGGTGGGGTCAAATCGAAAGTGACGCACATCCGGCGTCACTTTCGACATCGTTGTGTGTAAATTCTAGATGATACAATGAACGAGCGTAAAAGCGTCGTTATCGTATCATCGCTGCAGGCTCCGGCTTTTCCATAATTATGCTGCCGGGTATGATGTTGTTCCTCGTTCCTGCGGCAGCACACATCGCTGTGTGTTACGCCGCAGGAGCGAGGAACTTCACCTTACCTGCAGCCGGCGGCTCTACGGAAGGAAGGAGGTGGGCGGGATGTTTACATCCTGCTCATCTCCGCCTCTCCACCGCTATTGGCCGCCTGCCGTGTGACGTCGCTATGACGCCGCACGACCCACCCCCTTAGGAAGTAAGCCGGTCGCCGGCCAGAGCAGCAGTCGCAGGGCAGGTGAGTGCATGTGAAGCTGGCGTAGCTATAATTTTTGCTACGCCAGCTATCACAAGATATCGTACCTGCGACGGGGGCGGGGACTATCGCGTGCGACATCGCAGCATCGGCTTGCGATGTCGCAACGTGCAAAGCCCGCCTAATACGTGAAATACAGCTAGGCCATTACTTACCACACACAGTTCTTGTCGGGACTGCTAAGCTTCTATATGTTTTTTCCGATTTGCTTTATTTGTTAATAGAAGATTATTGAACCTATTTTGAAATGCAATTTTACTACCTACCATGTATCCCGAGACACAAATCAAGAGGGACATCAGCATCGGGACAGAGGAATCCATAATACTTGTAAATAGCGAATTTCGTAGCTGCTAACCATTTTTCACGAGAAACACTTGGCACGGAGTCTCTGAGCCAGCTACTGCACAAATTATTTGGTCAGGTGCTAGAGGTGCAACGTAAGAATGTATAAACTATGGTGAAGGTGCATTACACTGCATGATTATCATAAAGGAGCATTTTTGGGAAGCCTCGTTCATGATAATCTTACAATATGAACATTTTGTAGACCACCTGATGAATGAGCCAAACCCTCGTTTGTCAATGGAAATTATATTTTGGTTTGCAGCTGTGACCGGTTCCTTTCAGCAGTGTCAGTGTGCCTTTAACATCACATATACGCTTCCCAGCTTCATTGGGTCCACTGTGCAAGACCGGAATTTCAAAAGACGTATATATGAGTCGTAGACATCATGTGCCGTGGACATGAACCGTATGGTAATGCACAGTGTGCCTCATGAAGCTGGGAAGCCTCCACCCTTCTTTTGAGGCACATTGACATAGTCGAATTGAGCCACACGTATGCGCGGGATTTCCAGGATCTGGTGGTGACACCGGCTCATTGACATCATGTTATTACATCCACAGTGCATGATAACATGGAAAATGGCTTGACTAGTCTGGGGAAACAACGCCCCAGCAACTAGTCACAAGCCTAATTAGCTTATGTAAAGTGAGGTGTATAAGTAGCTTTCTTGAACCTTCATATTAGTGAAAAGAATTCTACAGGGATAGTTAGGCAGGGAATTTGGGCATACAGGTGTCAATGCTGCTGGGTTGGGGCCTCACAGGTTCCCTTTAAAAGAGAACCTTTGACTGGATTTTTCATTGAAACTCAATACCTCCTCCAATTGATGCTTTTCCACTGATTCTGGAACAGTTTGTCTTTTTCTTCTGCGCCTCTCTGATCCAAAGTTATGCCCCTCGGAAATAAAGATGCAAATTTTCCCTTCAACTAACTGGGCGTGTAGCACAGAATGTCTCTGTGGGTGTGGCCATGTTTTGATTGGCTAGCATCAAGGGGAAAAAAACAAACACCTACAGGAAGTTCTGTGCAATAAACCCAGTAGGTTGCAGAGAAAAGTTGTATCTCTATTTCCAGGAGATATAACTTTGGAACATAGAGGCCGAGAAGAAAAAGAAAAACTGTTTCAGAATCAGTAGAATAGCGCCAATTGAAGGAGGTGTTCATTTTCACTTAAAAAAATCCAGTAAAATGTTCCCTTTAAAAGCTGCATTAGCTGTGTTACTGTTCTCCGTGCAGCTGGTGAGTATTATTTTTCTGTTTTAACATAAACTTTTGCGTGTGCTCGAGACGTGGCATTTGTTGCTGAGCTTCATATCCCTTATGCTGTACTTTCTTTATCAATTAGGAGGAGAACCCAGCTGCCAGGACTTAGGCTACTAATTTAGTAAATGAAACAAAAAAAAAAAGCTATTAGATTATTATTATTATCATTATTATTATTATTATTATTATTATTATTATTATTATTATTATTATTATTATTATTATTATTATTATTATTATTATTATTATATTGCATGAATATAAATATAAATATATATATATATATATATATAAAAAGTAGTAATATATAAAATATAATAATTATTATTATAAAAAATATATAACAATAAATACAAATTAAAAAATATATAATAATATATAAAATATAAAAATAATTAGTAGTTTTATCATTATTATTGTATTATTAATAGTATTATAAAATATATAATATTAAGTAAAAATATCACATTTGTAATAATATATTAAATGTAATAATAATAATAGTTATTATTATCAATATCATTACTATTTATAAATAAAAGTAAATAATACATTATAAATAGTACATATTTTATATTAATATTTTTATTATTATTGTTATTATTATTATTATTATTATTATTATTGTTAATAATAATAATAATAATAATAATAATAATAATAATAATAATAATAATAATAATACAATATTAAACAAAATATTAAATGTATAATAATATATAAAATATAATAATCTTAATAATAATAATTATTATTACTATTACTGATATTATTATAAAAATCATATACAATAAAAAATGTTTAAATATTTAATAATATATAAAATATATTAATAATATTAATAATACTTTAATGGGTTGCAAGTTGTTAGCATTTAACTTGTTGCTTAAATCAAGTTTTCATGTTGATGCATTTTTATTCTTTTATTTCTGAAACCTTTTTTCAGTCCCATATCAGGAAATCTTCATCTTCACTGTGTAAACCCAATATTAGGCTCATGTTTTTTGTTCTGTACACATCACTGCTTAGCGGTCATCTCATTATCATTACAGGTAGGATTACAATAATAGACCAAACATAGATAATGCAGGATCCCCTATTCACCAAAGGTGGTGGTCACAGCTCACCTCTTCCCTCTCCCTGCACAGATGAAACAGTGAAGTTAATGAGTCAGACCCTATGTATTTCTATCTATGGTCCATGTGGCAGCTGTACAGCATATCTTTAATGGAATGGATTAGAAAAATTAAAAATCTGTATCGGTATCGGTTTTAGTTATTACAAATATTCTAGGTGGCACATTCCCTTTAGAGCAATGCATATGTGTTATTTAGTCATTAATATTTAGTGCAAAATCTCCGTAAATCGGAATATGCTCACAAAAACTGAAATTGACTGGCTAATTGGACCACGTTGTCATTACTTGTCCTTAGCACATTATGTTGCTCATGCTGAGAACTCCGAGGAACTAACGAACTTGGCTCAGTTTCAACGCAACTCAACCAATCTGACTTAACGAACAACTTGTCATTCAGAGTAAAACTTTCCGTAGATGAAATGCTCTTGCATGTTTCCATTAATGAGTCTTTTCCTCCCAGTAGATATCTTTCGACTTTGTTGACAAGGGCTTCACTCTTGTTAGGTAAGAGTTAACAATTTTACAAGTTCTAAAGTATATGATTCAAATCGCAGCAATAAACCCAGAAGATACCGGCTGCAGTTTATGAGGCTATTTCATTAGAGAAGCATTGTAAAATAAAAAACACATAAAGCAAAAACGCTACATGTAATACCCTACAGACACAACTTGAATATACGCAATATGTAAAAAAGACATGGGACAAGGATCGGGGTTATACAGGTTTTACCAAATAATCTAGAAAATGTATTAAATTCAACCTTGCGGGCATGAAAGAAGACAATGAGAACATTAAAATATTCTGTCTTGGTGTCCCAAGGGTCTACTAGAATCAAGGTGACTAACTCATGAATACCTACAACATTCAAGCACCATTCTCTTAAGACGTCTCAAGAAGGAAAGTTTTCAACTTGAAGATGAGATTGGATATATGTTCTCAATGTAAAGTTCTTATTAATCATTTAAGGTATCAATCTGAAAAGGCTAATGTCTTTATCGACCCGTTCTTCCATCAGAACGTCTATGTGGACTACGGATGAGTCTAAGGACACGATTGAAAAACATGTAGGAGTAACTTAGAAGACTAACTTGACTGGTTGAACTTTTTAAAGAGTAACTCAAATTTTATAGTTTTGTGTCCCTTTAATTGCCTTTAGATCAACCTTGAGACCACCACTGATTGTTTCGAAGACCCTCCAGTTCAGGAGACAGGAGGACATAGTTCATATCTGAGCAGAACACATTTGCCCCCAAAAAGTCTATGCTTTCTCCTAAATCCATGCTCCTACCGATTGCTCAAAATACTCCCGAGAAGTGTGCAGCTCAGAATGCACACAGAAAGGAGTGGGTAGATCAAAGTAGGGGGTCCACAGTAGGGGATGATCTTTCATCCACCTACTACTCATAGAATCAAATAATCATAAAATGGTAGAGTTGAAGGGGACGTCAAGGTCCATCGGGTCCAACCCCCTGTGAGTGCAGGTTTTCCTAAATCATCCCGGCTATATGTTTATCCATCTTCCACTTGACGTTTTCCATTGATGAAGAGCTCACTACCTCTCGTGGTCGCCTGTTTCACTCCCTGACTGCCCTCACTGTCAAAAAGGTTTTCCTAATGTCTAATCTGATTTTCCTTCCTTTTAGTTGCATCCCATTGCTTCTTGTACTTCCTTGTGCTAATGAGAATAGGGTGGTTCCCTTTGCACTGTGACTACCTTTCAGATATTGCAACCTCCTGCTCTGTGGCCTCCGTTCTAACTGTCTCACACCCCTATAATCTATCTAAACTATGCTGCCCGTCTAATCCACCTGTCCCCCCGCTACTCCCCGAGCTCCCCTCTCTGCCAATACCTTCACTGCCTTCCCATTGCGCAATGACTCCAGTTCAAAACCCTAACCATGACATACAAAACTATCCACAACCTGTCTCCTCCCTACATCTGTGACGTAGTCTCCCGGTACTTACCTGCACGTAACCTGCGATCCTCACAAGATCTTCTTCTCTACTCCCCTCTCATCTCCTCTTCCCACCATCGCATCCAAGATTTCTCCTGTGCCTCCCCCATACTCTGGAATGCTTTGCCACAACATATCAGACTCTCGTCTACCTTGACAAACTTCAAAAGGAACCTGAAGACCCATCTCTTCTGACAAGCCTACACACTGCTGTAACCCTCAGTCTGATATAGCGCCGCACAATCAGCTCTACCCTCACCTACTGTATCCTCACCCATCCCTTGTAGACTGTGAGCCCTCACGGGCAGGGACCTCTCTCCTCATGTACTTGTCTGTGCCTTGTATTGTTTATGATTATTGTACTTGTCCCTATTACTTATACCCCTTTTCACATGTAAAGTGCCATGGAATAAATGGCGCAATAATAATAAATAATAATGATAATAATATTTGTAGACCACTATTAAGTCTCCTCTCAGCCTTCTTTTTTGCAAACTAAACATTCCTAGTTCTTTTAGCCGGTCTTCATATGACATGGTATGCAGATCTTCTACCATCTTGGTTGCTCTTCTCTGGACTTGCTCCAATATATCAATGTCTTTCTTGAATTGGGGTGCCCAGATCTGTACACAGTATTCCAGGTGGGGTCTTACCAGGGATGACCCAACTGTTATGTATTGAAAATTCACTTAAAAAAATCAAAGAACTCAACTTAATAAGTAATAATGGTCAAACCAGGTTCAGAATATGGTGCCTTTAATTAAAGCAGAACATAGAAAGTTAGTGAGAAGTAGGAATGAGCGAACCGAACCGGTGGAAGTTTGGTTCGGCTGGTTCAGCCGGACTTAAGATAAAGTTTGGTTTGGGACCCGGACTTGGCTTGAAAGCCAATGGAAGTCACTAATTGAGCTATTTTGGTCTCTGTCCATGTTACGGTTGCTGCGAGCACTGGAGACTATGTCCAGATTTCTTGCTACTGCACATGTGCGAGCGCTGGAGACTAAGTCCAGATTTCTTGCTACTGCACATGTGCGAGCGCTGGAGACTAAGTCCAGATTTCTTGCTACTGCACATGTGCGAGCGCTGGAGACTAAGGGGCACTTTGCACACTGCGACATCGCAGGTGCGATGTCGGTGGGGTCAAATTGAAAATGACGCACTTCCGGCATCGCATGCGACATCGCAGTGTGTAAAGGCTGGATGATACGATTAACGAGCGCAAAAGCGTCGTAATCGTATCATCTCTGCAGCGTCGGCGTAATCCATGATTACGCTGACGCGACGGTCCGATGTTGTTCCTCGCTCCTGCGGCATCACACATCGCTGTGTGTGAAGTCGCAGGAGCGAGGAACGTCTCCTACCGGCCTCACTGCGGCTTCCGTAGGATATGCGGAAGGAAGGAGGTGGGCAGGATGTTTACATCCTGCTCATCTCCGCCCCTCCGCTCTGATTGGCTGCCTGCCGTGTGACGTCGCAGTGACGCCGCACGACCCGCCCCCTTAACAAGGAGGCGGGTCGCCGGCCACAGGGACGTCGCACCGCAGGTGAGTGTGTGTGTGAAGCTGGCGTAGCGATAACTTTCGCTACGCCAGCTATCACCACATATCGCTGCTGCGACGGGGGCGGGGACTATCGCACTCGGCATCGCAGCATCGGGCTGCGATGTCGTAGTGTGCAAAGCCCGCCTAAGTCCTATCTTGGAGCCATTGCACATGTGCGGGTGACATCATCGCTGACACGAGGTCACATGTCTCTGACACCTTCTATGCCGATTGGTCGCTGGTCATGTGCTTGTGACGCCTTGCTCGGTGATAGGCCAGCATGACGTCACTCTTGTCGTTCTGGCAGCGGATTGGCTCTGGTGTCCTCCATCTTGGATGAGGCACAGAGTCTATATAAGACCCTGACACACGCCGCATGGCGCTCAGTCCTCTTGGTTCATGCATGAGGGTAGACGCCCTGTGCACGTTCCTCTAGGCATTCCTCTGTCTATGCTAGGTGAGCGCTACCGGCAGGGTAGCGTTCTTATACCTTACAGCTTCGGCTGCTGTCCGTATCCTTACCTCTTAGGGGAGCGGACATAGGCAGGTGCCTGAGGCACATGGTCTGGCTGGGCCTTGTGATTCTACTCGTAGGTGGACGTTGCCGCTAGGGTAACGTTCCTTATACTGCGTCTGGCAGTTGTTCGTATCCTCGCACACTAGGGGAGCGAACAGAGGTAGGAGCTTTGTGCGGCTTACGCTGCTGTTCGTCTCTTTTGCACCACTAGAAGAGCGGACCTAGGCAGGTGCCATATCTAGTGGTTTGTTTCCTCGCACACTAGTGGAGCGAACGCAGGTAGGAGCTTTGTGCGGCTTACGCTGCTGCCCGTCTCTTTTGCACCACTAGAAGAGCGGACCTAGGTAGGTGCCATTTCGCACACATTGCCTTTGTCTCTGTGATTATTAACAGAGATCATTCCACACACCCTCCAAGTAAGGGAGGAATTGCTTTACTTACTTATTATATCCTTCTGTGAGTTAACAGAGGTATTGCACTCTGCCATAGTCTGCAGCAAAGTCTTTGCACGGTGGACCCTGACTGTCTGATACTCCTTTAGGTTATTATCAGACAGCCCCCCGTAACATTAGGACTGAGCCAAGGGTCTGGCAGTTATGGCAGAATATCAGCAGTTACACCATTACATACAAGTACTTGAGTCACGGCTCAAGAGTATAGAGGATAAACCTCAGACCATGGTGACAGCTGCACATGATCGTCGACTTGCTCTGCCAAACAGATATTCTGGCGATGCCAGATCATGTCGTGGTTTCATTAGTCAGTGTCAGATACACCTAGAGGTCAACTCTTCTCGCTTCTCTACGGAGAGGTCCAGAGTAGGCTTTATCATCTCCTTACTTCAGGACAAAGCCTTAGAATGGGCGACTCCCCTATGGGAGCACTCTGATGTGGTTACTCTGAGACATCAAGACTTTCTTGATGCTCTTAAGGCGGTATTCATGGGTCCGCAGGTTACCCATGATGCGGCCCTGAGACTGTTAGATCTATCTCAGGGTTCGTTATCCACTAGTTCTTATGCCATTGCTTTTAGAACTCTGGTGGCAGAACTAGATTGGCCAGAGAAGGTGTTGATTCCTATCTTCTGGAGACGGTTGGCAGGCTATGTCAAGGATGCTTTTGCTACTCGTGAGGTCCCTGCTTCTCTGGAGGACTTGATCACAGTAGCAACGAGGATCGATGTACTCCATAAGGAACGTAGACTCGAGGTCTCTTCCTCACGCCCTAAGCCTCGGGCTATTCCAGTTGTTGAGGGTCCACTACCATCTTCCTCAGCATCTGAAACATCTCCCACTCCTATGGAGTTAGGTCATACGTCCTCCAGACTACGCAAGTCTGGTCCTCCTATATGTTACGTATGTCGTCAGGCTGGGCACTATGCCAACAAGTGTCCTAGTCGTCAGGGAAACTCCCTGGCCTAGTAACCATTAGAGGGGGGTTACTAGAGATGTCTTCTGCACCCTCTAAGTGTTGTATCCCAGGTCAGCTCTCGTTATCTGAGAATACATGGCCCATTATGGCTTTTGTGGATTCCGGAGCTGACGGGACTTTTGTGTCCTCAGGATTTGTAAAGGGACACAATATTCCCTCTATCATGTTAGAGGCGCCTATTCCTGTCCGTGTTGTTAATGGAACTATGTTGTCTGACTCCATTACATTGAGGACAGTTCCCTTGCGCCTTTCCCTGTCTCAGGGTCACATAGAGGAGATTTCTTTTCTTGTTTTGCCTGAGGGTATAGACGACGTCCTTCTGGGTCTTCCATGGCTTCGGACTCATGCTCCTCACATTGACTGGGAGTCTGACAGCATTATTAGTTGGGGTTCGAAATGTCAGTCCCGATGTCTTCCCTTACCACCTAAGGTCATTGCGGTTGCATCTACTGATCTCTCTCCCATACCTACACCCTATCTGGATTTCGCTGACGTGTTCTCCAAACAGGGTGCTGAGGTTCTTCCACCCCATAGGCCGTATGACTGTGCCATAGACCTTATCCCAGGTTCGGTTCCCCCTAAAGGCAGGGTTTACCCCCTGTCGATACCTGAGTCGGAGGCCATGTCGACCTATATAAGAGAGAGTTTAGAGAAGGGGTTCATTCGTAAGTCTGTCTCTCCCGCGGGAGCTGGGTTTTTATTTGTTCGGAAGAAAGAGGGTGATTTGCGTCCCTGCATAGATTACAGGGGTCTCAACTAGAGATGAGCGAACCGGTCCCGGTTCGGCTCGAGGCCGGTTCGCCGAACGGGGGTCCCGTTCGAGTTCGGCTCGTCGAACGTTCGACGAACCGAACTCGAACGTATAGGCTATAATGGGAGGCAATCACAAACACATAAAAATGCATGATAAATGTACACAAACAGTTAATAAACATTGCCATAACACTTACCGGTCCTCGCGATCCCTTCTGCACTCTGTCTCCTGCCGCTATTCCATCCGATGATCGCTGAATCCTCCCGGTGACCTGCACTGCCAGCAGAGATGCAGGACCTATCGTGACGTCAAAATAGCCATGTGACCAGTCACGTGGCTATTATCTCATTGGCTACAGACTGGTCACATGACTATGACACGTCATGTAGGACCTGCGAGTGCATCTCTCCGGTACACGGTGCACATATGTGTATCGCCGTGTACCGGCGACATGCTCTAGCACACGGTCGACTCCCCGTTCCGTTAGGGACCGGCTGACACAGCCGGTCATTAACGGAGATCACCGTTGCCATAGCAACGCAGTTAGCGGTGACGTCACCGCTAACCGCGGCTCCGAGAGCACCGTTGCTATGGTAACGCGTCTGTCAGCGTTACCGCTAGCAGCCAGCAGTGATCACTCACGGAGTGAAGGCTGCACGCTGCTTCCCGATTGTAGTGATGATTGTAGTGAGGATGGAGGTTCCCCAGCCCCAAGTGATGAGCTGGTGAATCTCATCCTTCCTCACTACAATCGTCACTACTACTACACTAGTGATGATTGTAGTGAGGATGGAGGTTCCCCAGCCCCAAGTGATGAGCTGGTGAATCTCATCCTTCCTCACTACAATCGTCACTACTACTACACTAGTGAGGATTGTAGTGAGGATGGAGGTTCCCCAGCCCCAAGTGATGAGCTGGTGAATCTCATCCTTCCTCACTACAATCGTCACTACTACTACACTAGTGATGATTGTAGTGAGGATGGAGGTTCCCCAGCCCCAAGTGATGAGCTGGTGAATCTCATCCTCACTACAATCGTCACTACTACTACACTAGAAAGAAAGAAGACAGAAGAGCAGGATCGTGGAGGGCTGACAGGGGGTAATAAAGATGGAGTCTCTAATGTGTCTGTGTATTTATTTCTATTAAAGTATTTTTTCTCTGTGTGGTGTCTTTTTTCTAACCCTTTATTGGAGATTCTTAATGGCCGGGTCAAACGTGCCTGACATTAAGAATCTCTGGCTTAATACTGGCTGGTAAAACAAAGCCAGTATTAACTCATGATTACCCAACAAGCCACCCGGCTCCAGGGCTGTTGGAAGAGTTGGATACAGCGCCAGATGATGGCGCTTCTATGAGAGCGCCATTTTCTGGGACGGCTGCGGACTGAAATCCGCAGCAGAGGCGTCCACAAACCTTGGGCTAACCTGTGCTGCAGATTCAATCCCCAGCTGCCTAGTTGTACCCGGCTGGACACAAAAATAGGGCGAAGCCCACGTCATTTGTTTTTTAATTATTTCATGAAATAAGTGAAATAATTAAAAAAAACGGGCTTCCCTATATTTTTGGTTCCCAGCCGGGTACAAATAGGCAACTGGGGGTTGGAGGCAGCCCGTGGCTGCCAGCTGTACCTGGCTAGCATACAAAAATATGGCGAAGCCCACGTCATTTTTTTGGTGGGCAAAAAAATTCTGCATACAGTCCTGGATGGAGTATGCTGAGCCTTGTAGTTCTGCAGCTGCTGTCTGCTCTTCTCCATACAGACAGACAGCAGCTGCAGAACTACAAGGCTCAGCATACTCCATCCAGGACTGTATGCAGAAGTTTTTTGCCCCCTGAAAAAATTATGTGGGCTTCGCCATATTTTTGTATGCTAGCCAGGTACAGCAGGCAGGTACGGCTGCCCCCAACCCCCAGTTGCCTATTTGTACCCGGCTGGGAACCAAAAATAAAGGGAAGCCCTTTTTTTATTATTTCATGAATTTCATGAAATAATTAGAAAACAAATGACGTAGGCTTTGTCCCATTTTTGTGTCCAGCCAGGTACAACTGGGCAGCTGGGGATTGGAATCCGCACCACAGGTTGGCCTGAGCTTTCTGGGCCCCACTGCTGCGAATTGCAGTCTGCAGCCACCTCAGAAAATGGCATTTTCATAGAAGCGCCATCTTCTGGCGCTGTATCCAACTCTTCCAGCACCTGCCTGCTATACCTGGCTAGCATACAAAAATATGGCGAAGCTCACGTCCTTTTTTTGTAGTTTTTTGGCAAAAAAAATAAAAAATGCTTCCCTGGATTTTCCATTGCCAGTGAAGGTAACACCAAGCAGTGGGGGTTAGCAGCCAGTAGCTGCTTGGATTACCCTTAGCTAGCAATACAAAAAATGCAGCGGGAGCCCATATATATATTTTTTTAATTATTTATTTAAATAACTAAAAATAAAATGGGCTTCCCTGTATTTTGATTGCTGGACATCACAGTGCTGTAAAAATAAATCTTTAAAAAAATGACGTAGCGCTCCGCGGTATTTTTGATTCTCAGCGCAGATAAAGCAGACAGCTATGGGTTGCCACCCCCATCTGCCTGCCGTTACCTTGGTTGGCAATCAAAATACAGGGAAGCCCATTAATTTTTTCTATTTAAAAAATAGTTAAAAAAAAAAAATGACGTTGGGTCCCCCCATTTTTGATAGCCAGCTAGGGTAAAGCAGACGGCTGTAGCCTGAAAACCACAGCTGGCAGTTTTACCGTGGTTGGGGATCCAATGTGGAGGTCCCCTCAGGCTCTTTTTTATAATTATTTTATAAATATTAATAATTACACAATAAAAGTAGGGTCCCCCCCAAATTGGATCACCAGCCAAGGTAAAGCGGACAGCTGTGGTCTGGTATTCTCAGGGTGGGAAGGTCCATAGTTATTGGGCCTTCACAGCCTAAAAATAGCAGGCCGCAGGCACCCCAGACGTGGCGCATCCACTAGATGCGCCAATCCTGGCGCTTCACCCCAGCTCATCCCGTGCCCTGGTGCAGTGGCAAACGGGGTAATAAATCGGGTTGATACTAGCTGTAAAGTCACCTGAGATCAAGCCCAGCAGTTTGTGATGTCATGGCGTCTATTAGATACCCAACATCATAAACTGTCAGTAATAACAAAAACAAAAAATCGACAAAAGAAATTTATTTGAAAAAACAGTCCCCAAAACATTTCCTCTTTCACCAATTTATTGTAAGAAAAAAAAAAAAAGGGGTCCCATGACGACTCTGGACCGTCTAGAATATGGGGGGGAGACACTCAGGGAACGTATCCCCCATTTTCTAGGAGTGCGGACCCTTCATGTGAGGAGTGTGGGTGCAATGAATCTGCACTCACTCTCCCCGGGTCCACAGCAGCAGAGTCCATGTCGTAATGGTTGCTACCAACGCTGCAATGCCCTGCTCATGAGGTAAGGGCATGCCTAATCAGGAGAACTACTGTAGAGGAAGCTCTGCTCACTGGTATATAGGTGCTCAGAGGTAATAATAGATAAAATTAGTGAGTAACCTCGGCACTCTAAATCTCCCAGACTAAGTCAGTAAGTCACAACGGATAGTAATGCAAAATCACTCTTTATTGGTCCATATTAAGAAAAAAAAATTTTTCATAAGCATATATGTTTTTGTCCAAAACAACTTACAAATGACGTTTCGGCCTGAGCCTTCGTCAGATTGGACTTATCTGCATGTAATCATGAAAAATGACAATAATCAGTATCACATAAGAGTGAGAGAACAATAACATAAACTCGAACAATGTAGAGGTACAATTGGGATGCAGCAAAAAAATTGCAACACAGCAAGAAATGAAACACATGATACAATACAGTACAAGGACAATATAGTAATGACAAATATGGGGTCAGAGTAGGCTTAGACAGCTCTGGTACGAAAGAGATGTCAATCATAAAGTAACATGTGCAGTAGGTGTAGAGCTACAGTATGCATGGCAGAGCTAAAGGGTAGACCGACCATAGAAAAAGAACGGAGAAAAAGTGGAGAAAAAGTGGAGCATAAGAGGAGAAAAAGTGGAGAAAAAGTGGAGAAAAAAGTGGAGAAAAAGTGGAGAAAAAGTGGAGAAAAAGTGGAGAAAAAGTGGAGCATAAGAGGAGAAAAAGTGGAGAAAAAGTGGAGCATAAGAGGAGAAAAAGTGGAGAAAAAGTGGAGCATAAGAGGAGAAAAAGTGGAGATTAAGAGGAGAAAAAGTGGAGAAAAAGTGGAGAAAAAGTGGAGCATAAGAGGAGAAAAAGTGGAGAAAAAAGTGGAGAAAAAGTGGAGAAAAAAGTGGAGAAAAAGTGGAGCATAAGAGGAGAAAAAGTGGAGAAAAAGTGGAGCATAAGAGGAGAAAAAGTGGAGATTAAGAGGAGAAAAAGTGGAGAAAAAGTGGAGAAAAAGTGGAGCATAAGAGGAGAAAAAGTGGAGAAAAAAGTGGAGAAAAAGTGGAGAAAAAAGTGGAGAAAAAAGTGGAGAAAAAGTGGAGAAAAAGTGGAGAAAAGTGGAGCATAAGAGGAGAAAAAATGGAGATTAAGAGGAGAAAAAGTGGAGAAAAAGTGGAGAAAAAGTGGAGCATAAGAGGAGAAAAAGTGGAGAAAAAAGTGGAGAAAAAGTGGAGAAAAAGTGGAGCATAAGAGGAGAAAAAGTGGAGAATAAGTGGAGAAAAAGTGGAGAAAAAGTGGAGAAAAAAGTGGTGAAAAAGTGGAGAAAAAGTGGAGAAAAAGTGGAGAAAAAAGTGGAGAAAAAGTGGAGAAAAAGTGGAGAAAAAGTGGAGAAAAAGTGGAGCATAAGAGGAGAAAAAGTGGAGAAAAAGTGGAGCATAAGAGGAGAAAAAGTGGAGAAAAAGTGGAGCATAAGAGGAGAAAAAGTGGAGATTAAGAGGAGAAAAAGTGGAGAAAAAGTGGAGGAAAAAGTGGAGAAAAAGTGGAGCATAAGAGGAGAAAAAGTGGAGAAAAAAGTGGAGAAAAAGTGGAGAAAAAAGTGGAGAAAAAGTGGAGAAAAAGTGGAGAAAAAGTGGAGCATAAGAGGAGAAAAAGTGGAGATTAAGAGGAGAAAAAGTGGAGAAAAAGTGGAGAAAAAGTGGAGCATAAGAGGAGAAAAAGTGGAGAAAAAAGTGGAGAAAAAGTGGAGAAAAAGTGGAGAAAAAGTGGAGAAAAACTGGAGCAAAAAGTGGAGAAAAAGTGGAGAAAAAGTGGAGCATAAGAGGAGAAAAAGTGGAGAAAAAGTGGAGAAAAAGTGGAGAAAAAGTGGAGAAAAAGTGGAGCATAAGAGGAGAAAAAGTGGAGAAAAAAGTGGAGAAAAAGTGGAGAAAAAGTGGAGAAAAAGTGGAGCATAAGAGGAGAAAAAGTGGAGAATAAGTGGAGAAAAAGTGGAGAAAAAGTGGAGCATAAGAGGAGAAAAAGTGGAGAAAAAAGTGGAGAAAAAGTGGAGAAAAAGTGGAGAAAAAGTGGAGCATAAGAGGAGAAAAAGTGGAGAAAAAGTGGAGCATAAGAGGAGAAAAAGTGGAGAAAAAGTGGAGCAAAAAGTGGAGAAAAAGTGGAGCATAAGAGGAGAAAAAGTGGAGAAAAAGTGGAGCATAAGAGGAGAAAAAGTGGAGAAAAAGTGGAGCATAAGAGGAGAAAAAGTGGAGATTAAGAGGAGAAAAAGTGGAGAAAAAGTGGAGAAAAAGTGGAGCATAAGAGGAGAAAAAGTGGAGAAAAAAGTGGAGAAAAAGTGGAGAAAAAAGTGGAGAAAAAGTGGAGAAAAAGTGGAGCATAAGAGGAGAAAAAGTGGAAAAAAAGTGGAGAAAAAAGTGGAGAAAAAGTGGACAAAAAGTGGACAAAAAGTGGAGCATAAGAGGAGAAAAAGTAGAGATTAAGAGGAGAAAAAGTGGAGAAAAAGTGGAGAAAAAGTGGAGCATAAGAGGAGAAAAAGTGGAGAAAAAAGTGGAGAAAAAGTGGAGAAAAAGTGGAGAAAAAGTGGAGATTAAGAGGAGAAAAAGTGGAGAAAAAGTGGAGCATAAGAGGAGAAAAAGTGGAGAAAAAGTGGAGAAAAAGTGGAGCATAAGAGGAGAAAAAGTGGAGAAAAAGTGGAGAAAAAGTGGAGAAAAAGTGGAGCATAAGAGGAGAAAAAGTGGAGAAAAAAAGTGGAGAAAAAGTGGAGAAAAAAGTGGAGAAAAAGTGGAGAAAAAGTGGAGAAAAAGTGGAGAAAAAGTGGAGATTAAGAGGAGAAAAAGTGGAGAAAAAGTGGAGCATAAGAGGAGAAAAAGTGGAGAAAAAGTGGAGAAAAAGTGGAGCATAAGAGGAGAAAAAGTGGAGAAAAAGTGGAGAAAAAGTGGAGCATAAGAGGAGAAAAAGTGGAGAAAAAGTGGAGAAAAAGTGGAGAAAAAGTGGAGCATAAGAGGAGAAAAAGTGGAGAAAAAAAGTGGAGAAAAAGTGGAGAAAAAGTGGAGCATAAGAGGAGAAAAAGTGGAGAAAAAGTGGAGAAAAAGTGGAGCATAAGAGGAGAAAAAGTGGAGAAAAAAGTGGACAAAAGTGGAGAAAAAGTGGAGAAAAAGTGGAGATTAAGAGGAGAAAAAGTGGAGCATAAGAGGAGAAAAAGTGGAGAAAAAGTGGAGAAAAAGTGGAGCATAAGAGGAGAAAAAGTGGAGATTAAGAGGAGAAAAAGTGGAGAAAAAGTGGAGAAAAAGTGGAGAAAAAGTGGAGAAAAAGTGGAGCATAAGAGGAGAAAAAGTAGAGAAAAAAGTGGAGAAAAAAGTGGAGAAAAAGTGGAGAAAAAGTGGAGCATAAGAGGAGAAAAAGTGGAGAAAAAGTGGAGAAAAAGTGGAGAAAAAGTGGAGCATAAGAGGAGAAAAAGTGGTGAAAAAAGTGGACAAAAGTGGAGAAAAAGTGGAGCATAAGAGGAGAAAAAGTGGAGAAAAAAGTGGAGAAAAAGTGGAGAAAAAAGTGGAGAAAAAGTGGAGAAAAAAGTGGAGAAAAAGTGGAGAAAAAGTGGAGATTAAGAGGAGAAAAAGTGGAGAAAAAGTGGAGCATAAGAGGAGAAAAAGTGGAGAAAAAGTGGAGAAAAAGTGGAGCATAAGAGGAGAAAAAGTGGAGAAAAAGTGGAGAAAAAGTGGAGAAAAAGTGGAGAAAAAGTGGAGCATAAGAGGAGAAAAAGTGGAGAAAAAAAGTGGAGAAAAAGTGGAGAAAAAAGTGGAGAAAAAGTGGAGAAAAAGTGGAGAAAAAGTGGAGATTAAGAGGAGAAAAAGTGGAGAAAAAGTGGAGCATAAGAGGAGAAAAAGTGGAGAAAAAGTGGAGAAAAAGTGGAGCATAAGAGGAGAAAAAGTGGAGAAAAAGTGGAGAAAAAGTGGAGCATAAGAGGAGAAAAAGTGGAGAAAAAGTGGAGAAAAAGTGGAGAAAAAGTGGAGCATAAGAGGAGAAAAAGTGGAGAAAAAAAGTGGAGAAAAAGTGGAGAAAAAGTGGAGCATAAGAGGAGAAAAAGTGGAGAAAAAGTGGAGAAAAAGTGGAGAAAAAGTGGAGCATAAGAGGAGAAAAAGTGGAGAAAAAAGTGGACAAAAGTGGAGAAAAAGTGGAGAAAAAGTGGAGATTAAGAGGAGAAAAAGTGGAGCATAAGAGGAGAAAAAGTGGAGAAAAAGTGGAGAAAAAGTGGAGCATAAGAGGAGAAAAAGTGGAGATTAAGAGGAGAAAAAGTGGAGAAAAAGTGGAGAAAAAGTGGAGAAAAAGTGGAGAAAAAGTGGAGCATAAGAGGAGAAAAAGTGGAGAAAAAAGTGGAGAAAAAAGTGGAGAAAAAGTGGAGAAAAAGTGGAGCATAAGAGGAGAAAAAGTGGAGAAAAAGTGGAGAAAAAGTGGAGAAAAAGTGGAGCATAAGAGGAGAAAAAGTGGTGAAAAAAGTGGACAAAAGTGGAGAAAAAGTGGAGCATAAGAGGAGAAAAAGTGGAGAAAAAAGTGGAGAAAAAGTGGAGAAAAAAGTGGAGAAAAAGTGGAGAAAAAGTGGACAAAAAGTGGACAAAAAGTGGAGCATAAGAGGAGAAAAAGTAGAGATTAAGAGGAGAAAAAGTGGAGAAAAAGTGGAGAAAAAGTGGAGCATAAGAGGAGAAAAAGTGGAGAAAAAAGTGGAGAAAAAGTGGAGAAAAAGTGGAGAAAAAGTGGAGATTAAGAGGAGAAAAAGTGGAGAAAAAGTGGAGCATAAGAGGAGAAAAAGTGGAGAAAAAGTGGAGAAAAAGTGGAGAAAAAGTGGAGCATAAGAGGAGAAAAAGTGGAGAAAAAGTGGAGAAAAAGTGGAGCATAAGAGGAGAAAAAGTGGAGAAAAAAAGTGGAGAAAAAGTGGAGAAAAAAGTGGAGAAAAAGTGGAGAAAAAGTGGAGAAAAAGTGGAGAAAAAGTGGAGATTAAGAGGAGAAAAAGTGGAGAAAAAGTGGAGCATAAGAGGAGAAAAAGTGGAGAAAAAGTGGAGAAAAAGTGGAGCATAAGAGGAGAAAAAGTGGAGAAAAAGTGGAGAAAAAGTGGAGCATAAGAGGAGAAAAAGTGGAGAAAAAGTGGAGAAAAAGTGGAGAAAAAGTGGAGCATAAGAGGAGAAAAAGTGGAGAAACAAAGTGGAGAAAAAGTGGAGAAAAAGTGGAGCATAAGAGGAGAAAAAGTGGAGAAAAAGTGGAGAAAAAGTGGAGCATAAGAGGAGAAAAAGTGGAGAAAAAAGTGGACAAAAGTGGAGAAAAAGTGGAGAAAAAGTGGAGATTAAGAGGAGAAAAAGTGGAGCATAAGAGGAGAAAAAGTGGAGAAAAAGTGGAGAAAAAGTGGAGCATAAGAGGAGAAAAAGTGGAGATTAAGAGGAGAAAAAGTGGAGAAAAAGTGGAGAAAAAGTGGAGAAAAAGTGGAGAAAAAGTGGAGAAAAAGTGGAGCATAAGAGGAGAAAAAGTAGAGAAAAAAGTGGAGAAAAAAGTGGAGAAAAAGTGGAGAAAAAGTGGAGCATAAGAGGAGAAAAAGTGGAGAAAAAGTGGAGAAAAAGTGGAGAAAAAGTGGAGCATAAGAGGAGAAAAAGTGGTGAAAAAAGTGGACAAAAGTGGAAAAAAAGTGGAGCATAAGAGGAGAAAAAGTGGAGAAAAAAGTGGAGAAAAAGTGGAGAAAAAAGTGGAGAAAAAGTGGAGAAAAAAGTGGAGAAAAAGTGGAGAAAAAGTGGAGATTAAGAGGAGAAAAAGTGGAGAAAAAGTGGAGCATAAGAGGAGAAAAAGTGGAGAAAAAGTGGAGAAAAAGTGGAGCATAAGAGGAGAAAAAGTGGAGAAAAAGTGGAGAAAAAGTGGAGAAAAAGTGGAGAAAAAGTGGAGCATAAGAGGAGAAAAAGTGGAGAAAAAAAGTGGAGAAAAAGTGGAGAAAAAAGTGGAGAAAAAGTGGAGAAAAAGTGGAGAAAAAGTGGAGATTAAGAGGAGAAAAAGTGGAGAAAAAGTGGAGCATAAGAGGAGAAAAAGTGGAGAAAAAGTGGAGAAAAAGTGGAGCATAAGAGGAGAAAAAGTGGAGAAAAAGTGGAGAAAAAGTGGAGCATAAGAGGAGAAAAAGTGGAGAAAAAGTGGAGAAAAAGTGGAGAAAAAGTGGAGCATAAGAGGAGAAAAAGTGGAGAAAAAAAGTGGAGAAAAAGTGGAGAAAAAGTGGAGCATAAGAGGAGAAAAAGTGGAGAAAAAGTGGAGAAAAAGTGGAGAAAAAGTGGAGCATAAGAGGAGAAAAAGTGGAGAAAAAAGTGGACAAAAGTGGAGAAAAAGTGGAGAAAAAGTGGAGATTAAGAGGAGAAAAAGTGGAGCATAAGAGGAGAAAAAGTGGAGAAAAAGTGGAGAAAAAGTGGAGCATAAGAGGAGAAAAAGTGGAGATTAAGAGGAGAAAAAGTGGAGAAAAAGTGGAGAAAAAGTGGAGAAAAAGTGGAGAAAAAGTGGAGCATAAGAGGAGAAAAAGTGGAGAAAAAAGTGGAGAAAAAAGTGGAGAAAAAGTGGAGAAAAAGTGGAGCATAAGAGGAGAAAAAGTGGAGAAAAAGTGGAGAAAAAGTGGAGAAAAAGTGGAGAAAAAGTGGAGAAAAAGTGGAGATTAAGAGGAGAAAAAGTGGAGAAAAAGTGGAGCATAAGAGGAGAAAAAGTGGAGAAAAAGTGGAGAAAAAGTGGAGCATAAGAGGAGAAAAAGTGGAGAAAAAGTGGAGAAAAAGTGGAGCATAAGAGGAGAAAAAGTGGAGAAAAAGTGGAGAAAAAGTGGAGAAAAAGTGGAGCATAAGAGGAGAAAAAGTGGAGAAAAAAAGTGGAGAAAAAGTGGAGAAAAAGTGGAGCATAAGAGGAGAAAAAGTGGAGAAAAAGTGGAGAAAAAGTGGAGCATAAGAGGAGAAAAAGTGGAGAAAAAAGTGGACAAAAGTGGAGAAAAAGTGGAGAAAAAGTGGAGATTAAGAGGAGAAAAAGTGGAGCATAAGAGGAGAAAAAGTGGAGAAAAAGTGGAGAAAAAGTGGAGCATAAGAGGAGAAAAAGTGGAGATTAAGAGGAGAAAAAGTGGAGAAAAAGTGGAGAAAAAGTGGAGAAAAAGTGGAGAAAAAGTGGAGCATAAGAGGAGAAAAAGTAGAGAAAAAAGTGGAGAAAAAAGTGGAGAAAAAGTGGAGAAAAAGTGGAGCATAAGAGGAGAAAAAGTGGAGAAAAAGTGGAGAAAAAGTGGAGAAAAAGTGGAGCATAAGAGGAGAAAAAGTGGAGAAAAAGTGGAGAAAAAGTGGAGAAAAAGTGGAGAAAAAGTGGAGCATAAGAGGAGAAAAAGTGGAGAAAAAAAGTGGAGAAAAAGTGGAGAAAAAAGTGGAGAAAAAGTGGAGAAAAAGTGGAGAAAAAGTGGAGAAAAAGTGGAGATTAAGAGGAGAAAAAGTGGAGAAAAAGTGGAGCATAAGAGGAGAAAAAGTGGAGAAAAAGTGGAGAAAAAGTGGAGCATAAGAGGAGAAAAAGTGGAGAAAAAGTGGAGAAAAAGTGGAGCATAAGAGGAGAAAAAGTGGAGAAAAAGTGGAGAAAAAGTGGAGAAAAAGTGGAGCATAAGAGGAGAAAAAGTGGAGAAACAAAGTGGAGAAAAAGTGGAGAAAAAGTGGAGCATAAGAGGAGAAAAAGTGGAGAAAAAGTGGAGAAAAAGTGGAGCATAAGAGGAGAAAAAGTGGAGAAAAAAGTGGACAAAAGTGGAGAAAAAGTGGAGAAAAAGTGGAGATTAAGAGGAGAAAAAGTGGAGCATAAGAGGAGAAAAAGTGGAGAAAAAGTGGAGAAAAAGTGGAGCATAAGAGGAGAAAAAGTGGAGATTAAGAGGAGAAAAAGTGGAGAAAAAGTGGAGAAAAAGTGGAGAAAAAGTGGAGAAAAAGTGGAGCATAAGAGGAGAAAAAGTAGAGAAAAAAGTGGAGAAAAAAGTGGAGAAAAAGTGGAGAAAAAGTGGAGCATAAGAGGAGAAAAAGTGGAGAAAAAGTGGAGAAAAAGTGGAGAAAAAGTGGAGCATAAGAGGAGAAAAAGTGGTGAAAAAAGTGGACAAAAGTGGAAAAAAAGTGGAGCATAAGAGGAGAAAAAGTGGAGAAAAAAGTGGAGAAAAAGTGGAGAAAAAAGTGGAGAAAAAGTGGAGAAAAAAGTGGAGAAAAAGTGGAGAAAAAGTGGAGATTAAGAGGAGAAAAAGTGGAGAAAAAGTGGAGCATAAGAGGAGAAAAAGTGGAGAAAAAGTGGAGATTAAGAGGAGAAAAAGTGGAGAAAAAGTGGAGCATAAGAGGAGAAAAAGTGGAGAAAAAGTGGAGAAAAAGTGGAGCATAAGAGGAGAAAAAGTGGAGAAAAAGTGGAGAAAAAGTGGAGAAAAAGTGGAGAAAAAGTGGAGCATAAGAGGAGAAAAAGTGGAGAAAAAAAGTGGAGAAAAAGTGGAGAAAAAAGTGGAGAAAAAGTGGAGAAAAAGTGGAGAAAAAGTGGAGATTAAGAGGAGAAAAAGTGGAGAAAAAGTGGAGCATAAGAGGAGAAAAAGTGGAGAAAAAGTGGAGAAAAAGTGGAGCATAAGAGGAGAAAAAGTGGAGAAAAAGTGGAGAAAAAGTGGAGCATAAGAGGAGAAAAAGTGGAGAAAAAGTGGAGAAAAAGTGGAGAAAAAGTGGAGCATAAGAGGAGAAAAAGTGGAGAAAAAAGTGGACAAAAGTGGAGAAAAAGTGGAGAAAAAGTGGAGATTAAGAGGAGAAAAAGTGGAGCATAAGAGGAGAAAAAGTGGAGAAAAAGTGGAGAAAAAGTGGAGCATAAGAGGAGAAAAAGTGGAGATTAAGAGGAGAAAAAGTGGAGAAAAAGTGGAGAAAAAGTGGAGAAAAAGTGGAGAAAAAGTGGAGCATAAGAGGAGAAAAAGTGGAGAAAAAAGTGGAGAAAAAAGTGGAGAAAAAGTGGAGAAAAAGTGGAGCATAAGAGGAGAAAAAGTGGAGAAAAAGTGGAGAAAAAGTGGAGAAAAAGTGGAGAAAAAGTGGAGAAAAAGTGGAGATTAAGAGGAGAAAAAGTGGAGAAAAAGTGGAGCATAAGAGGAGAAAAAGTGGAGAAAAAGTGGAGAAAAAGTGGAGCATAAGAGGAGAAAAAGTGGAGAAAAAGTGGAGAAAAAGTGGAGCATAAGAGGAGAAAAAGTGGAGAAAAAGTGGAGAAAAAGTGGAGAAAAAGTGGAGCATAAGAGGAGAAAAAGTGGAGAAAAAAAGTGGAGAAAAAGTGGAGAAAAAGTGGAGCATAAGAGGAGAAAAAGTGGAGAAAAAGTGGAGAAAAAGTGGAGCATAAGAGGAGAAAAAGTGGAGAAAAAAGTGGACAAAAGTGGAGAAAAAGTGGAGAAAAAGTGGAGATTAAGAGGAGAAAAAGTGGAGCATAAGAGGAGAAAAAGTGGAGAAAAAGTGGAGAAAAAGTGGAGCATAAGAGGAGAAAAAGTGGAGATTAAGAGGAGAAAAAGTGGAGAAAAAGTGGAGAAAAAGTGGAGAAAAAGTGGAGAAAAAGTGGAGCATAAGAGGAGAAAAAGTAGAGAAAAAAGTGGAGAAAAAAGTGGAGAAAAAGTGGAGAAAAAGTGGAGCATAAGAGGAGAAAAAGTGGAGAAAAAGTGGAGAAAAAGTGGAGAAAAAGTGGAGCATAAGAGGAGAAAAAGTGGTGAAAAAAGTGGACAAAAGTGGAGAAAAAGTGGAGCATAAGAGGAGAAAAAGTGGAGAAAAAAGTGGAGAAAAAGTGGAGAAAAAAGTGGAGAAAAAGTGGAGAAAAAAGTGGAGAAAAAGTGGAGAAAAAGTGGAGATTAAGAGGAGAAAAAGTGGAGAAAAAGTGGAGCATAAGAGGAGAAAAAGTGGAGAAAAAGTGGAGAAAAAGTGGAGCATAAGAGGAGAAAAAGTGGAGAAAAAGTGGAGAAAAAGTGGAGAAAAAGTGGAGCATAAGAGGAGAAAAAGTGGAGAAAAAAAGTGGAGAAAAAGTGGAGAAAAAAGTGGAGAAAAAGTGGAGAAAAAGTGGAGAAAAAGTGGAGATTAAGAGGAGAAAAAGTGGAGAAAAAGTGGAGCATAAGAGGAGAAAAAGTGGAGAAAAAGTGGAGAAAAAGTGGAGCATAAGAGGAGAAAAAGTGGAGAAAAAGTGGAGAAAAAGTGGAGCATAAGAGGAGAAAAAGTGGAGAAAAAGTGGAGAAAAAGTGGAGAAAAAGTGGAGCATAAGAGGAGAAAAAGTGGAGAAAAAAAGTGGAGAAAAAGTGGAGAAAAAGTGGAGCATAAGAGGAGAAAAAGTGGAGAAAAAGTGGAGAAAAAGTGGAGAAAAAGTGGAGCATAAGAGGAGAAAAAGTGGAGAAAAAAGTGGACAAAAGTGGAGAAAAAGTGGAGAAAAAGTGGAGATTAAGAGGAGAAAAAGTGGAGCATAAGAGGAGAAAAAGTGGAGAAAAAGTGGAGCATAAGAGGAGAAAAAGTGGAGATTAAGAGGAGAAAAAGTGGAGAAAAAGTGGAGAAAAAGTGGAGAAAAAGTGGAGAAAAAGTGGAGCATAAGAGGAGAAAAAGTGGAGAAAAAAGTGGAGAAAAAAGTGGAGAAAAAGTGGAGAAAAAGTGGAGCATAAGAGGAGAAAAAGTGGAGAAAAAGTGGAGAAAAAGTGGAGAAAAAGTGGAGCATAAGAGGAGAAAAAGTGGTGAAAAAAGTGGACAAAAGTGGAGAAAAAGTGGAGCATAAGAGGAGAAAAAGTGGAGAAAAAAGTGGAGAAAAAGTGGAGAAAAAAGTGGAGAAAAAGTGGAGAAAAAGTGGAGAAAAAGTGGAGAAAAAGTGGAGAAAAAGTGGAGAAAAAAATGGAGAAAAAGTGGAGCACCCTTTGGTACCTTTCATGTGGCACTAAGGGGTGCTTAGCTTTGTATTTAGCCAAAAAAATGAAAAAGAAATGACGTAGGGTTCCCCCTAGTTTTGTAGCCAGCTAGGGTAAAGCAGACGGCTGCAGCCTGCAGACCACAGCTGGCAACCTCACCTTGGCTGGTAATCCAAAACTGAGGGCACCCCACGCTGTTATTTTAAATTAAATAAATAATTTTAAAAAAAAAACACGTAGGGGTCCCCCAAAATTGGATCACCAGCCAAGGTAAAGCAGACAGCTGGGGCCTGATATTCTCAGACTAGGGAGGTCCATGGTTATTGGACTCTCCCAAGCCTAAAAATAGCAGGCCGCAGCCGCCCCAGAAGTGGTGAATCCATTAGATGCGCCAATCCTGGTGCTTCGCCCCAGCTCATCCCGCGCCCTGGTGCGGTGGCAAACGGGGTAATATATGGGGTTAATACCAGATGTGTAATGTCACCTGGCATCAAGCCCTGGGGTTGGTGAGGTCAGGCGTCTATCAGATACCCGACATCACCAACCCAGTCAGTAATAAAAAAAAATAGACGACAAACACATTTCTATTTGAAAAAACACTCCCCAAAACATTCCCTCTTTAACCAATTTATTAGAAAGAAAAACAAATCCAGGTCTGGTGTAATCCAAGGGGTTGCCATGACGATCCACACTGTCCCAGTCAATGAAGAGCAGGATGTTCCCCATTGGCTGGGAGAGCAGTGCAGTGACCTGAGCTAACATCAATGGGTCAGCCCAGGTCACTGCAGGGCATGACAAGTGCTGCTGTCAGCGAGGTACATTACCTGCGCTGATCTCCAGCACACTGACAACCCCTGTCACTGAGGTCAATGACCGGCGCCTTCACATCAAGTATCGCGAGAGGTCACCGCTAGTCAGTCTCGGGTCGGAAGTGATAGGTGATGTGACAAGCGGCGGCCATGGAGGACAGTGACAGCGCTGAGGTCGGGATGGCGGGACTTCATCACCGCAGGTAAGCCGAGCGGGACCATGTGTGTGTGTGTGTGTGTGTGTGTGTGTGTATGTATACATGCCGCGGGCAGGAGGGGGCGGAGCGAGCTGAGCGGGGAAGTGTGGGCTTCCTGCACGTAACTAAGATAAACATCGGGTTACTAACCAAAGCGCTTTGCTTGGATACCCGATGTTTATCTTGGTTACCAGCTTGTGGCAGGCTGCCAGCGATGGCTCCTGCTCACTGTAGCTGTAAAAAGCCCTGCTTTTTGCTGCTAGAACCGTTCTCGAACGTATCTAGAACTATCGAGCTTTTGCAAAAAGCTCGAGTTCTAGTTCGATCTCGAACAGCCCCCAAAATCACTCGAGCTTAGAACTGGAGAACCTCGAATCGCGCTCAACTCTAGTCTCAACGCAATCACAATAAAGAACAAATACCCATTACCTTTAATTTCGGAGCTCTTTGACAGATTGAGAGGAGCTCAAGTTTTTACGAAGTTGGTTCTGCGGGGTGCGTATAACTTGGTACGAATTCGAAAGGGTGACGAATGGAAGACCGCTTTTAACACCCGAGACGGTCACTATGAATACCTCGTCATGCCTTTTGGGTTATGTAATGCACCCGCAGTATTTCAGGACTTCGTAAACGATGTGTTCAGGGATTTACTGTTATCCTCCGTCGTGGTGTATCTGGACGACATCCTGATTTTTTCTCCTGATCTGGTGACTCATCGTCAGGATGTCGTTCGTGTCCTTTCCCGTTTAAGGGAGCACTCATTGTTTGCTAAACTCGAGAAATGTGTATTCGAGCAGTCCTCATTGCCTTTTTTGGGTTACATTATCTCACAAGAGGGCCTGGTTATGGATCCTGCGAAGCTCTCTGCTGTCCTGCAATGGTCCGAACCTCATTCCTTGAAGGCGGTGCAACGCTTCTTAGGATTCATAAATTATTACAGGCAGTTCATACCCGATTTTTCTACTTTGGTGGCCCCTTTGGTGGCCTTGACTAAGAAAGGTGCTAATCCCAAAGCCTGGTCTACTGAGACATCTCAGGCTTTTGAGGCAGTAAAAAGACACTTTTCAACTGCTCCCGTTCTTCAAAGACCCGATGAGAGTAAGCCCTTCCTCTTAGAGGTTGATGCCTCTTCAGTGGGTGCTGGTGCGGTCTTGTATCAAAAGAACGGTGCAGGTAGAAAAAGGCCGTGTTTCTTCTTTGCTAAAACCTTTTCACCGGCACTTTTCACTGGTCCTCCCTCCTACCCTGGGCAGAATTTGCCCTTAACAATTCGCTGGCTGAGGCCACTGGGCAGACACCGTTCGTACTCAATAATGGGCAACACCCTAGGGTACCGGTACCGTTTCCCACTGCTGCACCTCCTCCTCTTGTGGCCGACTGGGCAACTAATGCCAGAGAGGTTTGGGATCGGACTCAAGAGTCAATCCAAGCAGCTAAGGACCGTATGAAGACGGTGTCCGATCGGTTTCGTCGCCCGGCTCCTGTCTTTTCTCCAGGGGACTTTGTGTGGCTCTCTGCAAAAAACGTGAAACTTAGAGTGAGCTCTGTCAAATTTGCTCCTCGCTTCCTGGGTCCTTATGAGGTTCTTCGACAGGTAAATCCTGTAGTCTACCAATTGAAGTTACCCGTCCATCTTAGGATCCATGACAAATTCCATGTTTCACTGCTAAAGCCGGCAATTTTACCTCACGCTCGTGAAGTGCACTCTCCTGCTTCTGATTCCTCTCGCTCTAGCTATGAGGTACGAGCCATAGTTGGTTCTAAGATGGTTAGAGGGAGCAGGTTCTTCTTGATAGATTGGGAGGGCTACGGCCCGGAACATCGCTCTTGGGAGCCTGAGGAGGCTGTCCATGCTCCCGACTTAGTTGCCGATTACCTGCGTCGCCGGGAGGGGGGCCCTTGAGGGGGAGGTACTGTTACGGTTGCTGCGAGCACTGGAGACTATGTCCAGATTTCTTGCTACTGCACATGTGCGAGCGCTGGAGACTAAGTCCAGATTTCTTGCTACTGCACATGTGCGAGCGCTGGAGACTAAGTCCAGATTTCTTGCTACTGCACATGTGCGAGCGCTGGAGACTAAGTCCTATCTTGGAGCCATTGCACATGTGCGGGTGACATCATCGCTGACACGAGGTCACATGTCTCTGACACCTTCTATGCCGATTGGTCGCTGGTCATGTGCTTGTGACGCCTTGCTCGGTGATAGGCCAGCATGACGTCACTTTTGTCGTTCTGGCAGCGGATTGGCTCTGGTGTCCTCCATCTTGGATGAGGCACAGAGTCTATATAAGACCCTGACACACGCCGCATGGCGCTCAGTCCTCTTGGTTCATGCATGAGGGTAGACGCCCTGTGCACGTTCCTCTAGGCATTCCTCTGTCTATGCTAGGTGAGCGCTACCGGCAGGGTAGCATTCTTATACCTTACAGCTTCGGCTGCTGTCCGTATCCTTACCTCTTAGGGGAGCGGACATAGGCAGGTGCCTGAGGCACATGGTCTGGCTGGGCCTTGTGATTCGACTCGTAGGTGGACGTTGCCGCTAGGGTAACGTTCCTTATACTGCGTCTGGCAGTTGTTCGTATCCTCGCACACTAGGGGAGCGAACAGAGGTAGGAGCTTTGTGCGGCTTACGCTGCTGTTCGTCTCTTTTGCACCACTAGAAGAGCGGACCTAGGTAGGTGCCATTTCGCACACATTGCCTTTGTCTCTGTGATTATTAACAGAGATCATTCCACACACCCTCCAAGTAAGGGAGGAATTGCTTTACTTACTTATTATATCCTTCTGTGAGTTAACAGAGGTATTGCACTCTGCCATAGTCTGCAGCAGAGTCTTTGCACGGTGGACCCTGACTGTCTGATACTCCTTTAGGTTATTATCAGACAGCCCCCCGTAACAGTCCACGTGCAGCCAGCCATAAACAGATAATATCGGTGGGAGGTTGGCAGGGTTTTCCCATTATTTTTTGTTGTTACCCCCAGTGTGAGTAAGCGCTCACACTGGGCTGAGCAGCAATGCTCGCACAAGTGGTTTGTATAAGTAGAGTACCCAAACTCTGTTTTTGTGAACACCAAACACTGAACCTCAGGTTCTCTCATCTCTATAGTCTTCTTTTCCAAATCGGCCCAGACTAAAGAAAAATTATTGGGGGGTGTGATGGCTTTTGTCTTTGTGTTTTGGAACGAGCTTTTAATTGTTTTCCATTCAGCAAGCTCCTTCTATTAATTTGCAATTGTCTCTGAACCGGGCAGAGACAAGCAGTTATATTGCTTTTGATTCACAACTCACAAACATGGATTAATACTTATCATTTCTTAGTTGCAAATTATCTCTTGAGGGAGGAAGTAGACAAACTTTAGTGCCACCTATTGGAGGTAGCAATCCTAAAGTCAAAAGTGGCCCTTGTCTTATGACTTACTGTCGTATGAGATTATTTCTTAGTTAACACAGAGAGAAACCAGGAGGAAATAATATAGAAGAATTCAGCAGTGTAGATGTGAGGTAAAAGACTTGTTAGAAAGCTCAGCAAGTTCTTTCCTTATGTTTTTGGTTTCTCACACTGACCATAACTTACAATAGACAGTGAGACGAGAAACCGCATCCTGCTACCAGTCCATCTTGTCTTTTGGATGGTGAGTTTCGAATGAAAAAAACTTATAAGTAGAGAAAGAACCTTAAATATTTAATAAGCAATTCTGCATTACAGAGGTTTTTTTTTATATTAGTTTGCAATATTGATTTTTGCAAGGTTTGTTGAAGATACAATCCTAGATCACTGCGAGGAGGTTTTGGATGGCACAAATTGAGAAATCAAAACCTTGTTGTCATGATCCAGGCCGGCTTTTCCCTGCTGCTGGTTACCCCCAGCTTTGGCCTTGTCATATCAGGGGTTAACTTCCCTTGCCTCGTTCGGGATCCCAGGATGCTATATATTGTCTCTCTACCTATGGGTCAGTGCCAGTGATATTCCTGCCTTGCAGCTTGTATACTGGTTCTGGTGAGCATTCCCGATCTGTCCTGCCTCCCTGCTACTGTGTCCTGACTCTTACCCTCCCCCATTTGTCTGCCGGTCCCGGTCCCTGACTTCCCTCTCCTGTCTGTTGTTTGTGTTTCCCTCTGCATACCTGATCTCCCGGCTTCTGACTCAGTTGTTTTCTGACTTTGTTATTGATCCTCCCTTTGCAGTGACTCGACTTTCCTTTAGACCCTGACTGTTTGACTACTCTATTGCCCCCTGATGGTTCGCCTGTTAACTGACTGCTGAAGTTACTCTGCTGTACTTCAGCTGCCTTTCCATTACAGTGTTTCTTTGTCTCTCCTGCACTACTCTGCTGCCACCTAGTGGGGAATACACTGTACTACGTCTTACTAGCCTTTGTACAGCGTGACACTTGTGGTGCCGGTTCCTGTATTGAGCTGTCCCAAGAAACAGGTTAAAAAAATATTTGTCAATCCTTCTTTGGTGCGTTGCAACAGGATAGATCTTTGGTACTTCTTGATACTTGACTTCCCCTTCCCAAGACTTTTATTTATGACAATACTTGTTCATAATTGTTTATTGTTTTATTTGTAACATGATAATTTTATATGTTTATATTCCATTTGTAAAAAAGACCGAAAAATATTGTATCTTCATGTAGTGTGACCACGTCCTTATTTTGGTTCACGGAGGGAGTAATTTAAAAAAAGGGGTCCAGTCATGAAATTTTTTCATCTGGTCCAACTCTCATTTTACCTTATTTACCGGCAAAACACGGGAAGTACAAAAACCTTGAAGAAAATTGTTCAAAGAGTAGACAATTTCACTTCCAGACTCGTGTCTTGACCTTCTTCATCGCTTTAGAGGTTTCAGTTTTCTTCAGATTTACTGCTTGGTTGACTCGACTTTGCACACAGATCTGCCTCCGTTATATTTATTGAGGGGAGGGAGCTTGTATATTCCAGTGTATTGATTTAGTGGCACCTAGCCTTACTTAGAGAACACATCGAGTCCTCCTGAAAGTAACGGCACCTCCAAGCGTAATTGAGAGTAAATGATAAAATATGGTAAGTGCTCAGCAGTTCTCTGCAGCAGCAGACAAATAGATGTAAGCAGGTTCGGACACTTAAGAATAGAAAACATAAAATGTAGCACTTATATATGATATATCTACCTAAGACTTTTCTTTTATTTTTTTTATTTTTTTTTTATTTTTTTTTTAATTTTTACATTTTTTTTATTTTTTTTTTTAATTACCCTCAACTCCCCATTGCTGATCAGACATGCTTGTTTTGTCTCCAGGATCGATTCCTGTTCTTACTTAGTGTTTTTTCTGTTCCTCGGTGAATTGGTGTTCGCCTGTGACATCACGCTCTCTAGTCTTATAAGCCAGCTTAGGCAACACATGCCACCTGAGTTTTTTTAGGTAGTTGCCATGTTAGCTACCATCCTGGACTTATAACCCGCTCCAATTATCGTGCTTACAAGAAAACCACCTGACATACTGAGCTCTGCTGTGCTGCTGGGTTCTGCTACATCAACATTTGTGAGTGCTTTGTCATATACAGGTCTGTTGTTCTGCTGGGCTTCGCTACATCATTATTAGTGAGGCTTCTGATATTCCCAGCTCTGCTGTGCCACTGGGCTCTACTACATCACCACAAGTGGGTTTCCTGACATACTGAGCTCTGCTGTACTGCTGGATTCTGCTACATCAACATTTGTGAGTGCTTTGTCATATACAGCTCTGTTGTTCTACTGGGCTCAGCTACATCGTTATAAGTGAGACTTGTGATATTCCCAGCTCTGCTGTTCCACTGGGCTCTACTACTTCACCACAAGTGGGTTTCCTGACATACTGAGCTGTGCTGTGCTGCTGGGTTCTGCTACATCAACATTTGTGAGTGCTTTGTCATATACAGGTCTGTTGTTCTGCTGGGCTTCGCTACATCATTATTAGTGAGGCTTCTGATATTCCCAGCTCTGCTGTGCCACTGGGCTCTACTACATCACCACAAGTGGGTTTCCTGACATACTGAGCTCTGCTGTACTGCTGGATTCTGCTACATCAACATTTGTGAGTGCTTTGTCATATACAGCTCTGTTGTTCTACTGGGCTCAGCTACATCGTTATAAGTGAGACTTGTGATATTCCCAGCTCTGCTGTTCCACTGGGCTCTACTACTTCACCACAAGTGGGTTTCCTGACATACTGAGCTGTGCTGTGCTGCTGGGTTCTGCTACATCAACATTTGTGAGTGCTTTGTCATATACAGGTCTGGTGTTCTGCTGGGCTCAGCTACATCATTATTAGTGAGGCTTCTGATATTCCCAGCTCTGCTGTGCCACTGGGCTCTACTACTTCACCACAAGTGGGTTTCCTGACATACTGAGCTGTGCTGTGCTGCTGGGTTCTGCTACATCAACATTTGTGAGTGCTTTGTCATATACAGGTCTGTTGTTCTGCTGGGCTTCGCTACATCATTATTAGTGAGGCTTCTGATATTCCCAGCTCTGCTGTGCCACTGGGCTCTACTACATCACCACAAGTGGGTTTCCTGACATACTGAGCTCTGCTGTACTGCTGGATTCTGCTACATCAACATTTGTGAGTGCTTTGTCATATACAGCTCTGTTGTTCTACTGGGCTCAGCTACATCGTTATAAGTGAGACTTGTGATATTCCCAGCTCTGCTGTTCCACTGGGCTCTACTACTTCACCACAAGTGAGTTTCCTAACATACTGAGCTCTGCTGTGCTGCTGGGGTCTGCTACAACTCTGCAATAGAGTTTCATGATTTGCCCAGCTCTGCTGTGCCACTGGGTTCTACTACATCACCAAGAGGGAGTTTTCTGACATCCGAGCTCTGCTGTGCTGCTGATCTCCTGATATGCCAAACTTTGACATGCTGCTGAGCTCTGCTACATCACTTCAAGAAAGTCACCTGATATGCCCAGCTCTACTGTGCCATCTGGCTTTGTTACATCACCACAAATGAATCCAGTGAAATATCCAGCTCTACTGTGCTGCTGGTCTCTGCAGTATAACAACAAGAGAGTCTCCTGATATTCCCAGTTCTGCTGTGCCACTGGCTTTGCTACATCACCATAAGTGACTTCCTTGATATATCCAGCTCTGCTTTGTTGCTGAGTTATGCTACATCACCACAGGAGAGTCTGTTGATATGCCCAGTCCTGGTGTGCTGGTGTGCTCTGCTACATCACCACAGGAGAGTCTCTTGATATGCCCAGTCCTGGTGTGCTGGTGTGCTCTGCTACATCACCACAGGAGAGTCTCTTGATATGCCCAGTCCTGGTGTGCTGGTGTGCTCTGCTACATCACCACAGGAGAGTCTCTTGATATGCCCAGTCCTGGTGTGCTGGTGTGCTCTGCTACATCACCACAGGAGAGTCTGTTGATATGCCCAGTCCTGGTGTGCTGGTGTGCTCTGCTACATCACCACAGGAGAGTCTCTTGATATGCCCAGTCCTGGTGTGCTGGTGTGCTCTGGTACATCACCACAGGAGAGTCTGTTGATATGCCCAGTCCTGGTGTGCTGGTGTGCTCTGCTACATCACCACAGGAGAGTCTGTTGATATGCCCAGTCCTGGTGTGCTGGTGTGCTCTGCTACATCACCACAGGAGAGTCTGTTGATATGCCCAGTCCTGGTGTGCTGGTGTGCTCTGCTACATCACCACAGGAGAGTCTCTTGATATGCCCAGTCCTGGTGTGCTGGTGTGCTCTGCTACATCACCACAGGAGAGTCTCTTGATATGCCCAGTCCTGGTGTGCTGGTGTGCTCTGCTACATCACCACAGGAGAGTCTCTTGATTTGCCCAGCTCTGGTGTCCTGCTAAATCACTACAAGTGAGTTCCTTGACATACCAAGCTCTGCTTTGCTGCTGGGTTCTGCTACATCACTGCAAGAGAGTCTGCTGATATCCCAAGCTTTGCCATGCTGCTGGGCTCTGCTACATAACTACAAGAAAGTCTCCTGATATACCTAGTTCTGCTGTGTCACCTGGCTTTGCTACATCACCACAATTGAATTTCTTTAAATATCCACTTCTGCTGTGTTTCTGAGCCTGCTACATCACCACAAGAAAGTCTCATGATATCCCCAGTCTTGCTGTGTTGCTGAGCTCTGCTACATCACCATAAGGGAGCCACCTGATATGCCCAGTCCTGCTGTGCTGGTGCACTCTGCTACATCACTACAAGGAAGTCTCCTGACATGCCCAGTCCTGCTGTGCCGGTGCGCTCTGCTACATCACTACAAGGAAGTTTCCTGATATGCCCAGTCTTGCTATGCTGGTGTGCCATGCTACATCCCTACAAGACACCCCCTGAGGAAGACTAACACACGAAATGCGCGTTGGGGTACACAGCAAACAGGACCGCTGAACTACTCATTAAGGTAGCGAATCTGTTTTGCATAATTCACTGCATACACGAGATATATAATAGGATCGCTCTTATATTTAGAAACTACTTTGATTCCATCTAGCATTTTATAACTTATCACTGGTATATTTATTTTTTTATAAAATTAATTTATTATTAGGTAACATATAATGACTGGTCTTGGCACTATGCACTTTATTTTCCTATCTTGGTGCTGTTAAAAATAGGAGAATATTTTTATCCCGTAATTATTTTTTTATTATGTAAATTTAACCTTTCAACAAATTCATTATTAAAATTTAGCATTTTATTCTTATACAATTGTCATGGTCACTACCCCCTTTTTTTAATGTTTCATGTTGGCTCATGATTGGGGATTTTTGATTGTTGATTTATTGCGGAGTTTTTGATTGTTTATATCACTATATGAGTGGACATAGCCATTTTAGGTAACCATAGACAACCTGCATATCACTATATGATGAGTGGACATATCCATTGTAGGCAACCATGGATAACCTGCATATCACTATATGAGTGGACATATCCATTGCGGGTAACCATGGATAACCTGCATATCACTATATGAGTGGACATATCCATTGTAGGCAACCATGGATAACCTGCATATCACTATATGATGAATGGACATATCCATTGCAGGTAACCATGGATAACCTGCATATCACTATATGAGTGGACATATCCATTGCAGGTAACCATGGATGACCTGCATATCACTATATGAGTGGACATATCCATTGTAGGCAACCATGGATAACCTGCATATCACTATATGATGAATGGACATATCCATTGCAGGCAACCATAGATAACCTGCATATCACTATATGAGTGGACATATCCATTGCAGGTAACCATGGATGACCTGCATATCACTATATGAGTGGACATATCCATTGTAGGCAACCATGGATAACCTGCATATCACTATATGAGTGGACATATCCATTGCAGGTAACCATGGATAACCTGCATATCACTATATGAGTGGACATATCCATTGTAGGCAACCATGGATAACCTGCATATCACTATATGAGTGGACATATCCATTGCAGGTAACCATGGATGACCTGCATATCACTATATGAGTGGACATATCCATTGCAGGTAACCATGGATAACCTGCATATCACTATATGAGTGGACATATCCATTGCAGGTAACCATGGATGACCTGCATATCACTATATGATAAATATAGGAACCCCCATACAGCAGTAAAAAAATACATGCTGGGCAACAACTAGCCCAGATTGGTCAGTGAGACCATTGCACAGACTCGAACTATCATATATACATAGGAGAGCTAGAGTCCAAAAAGTGCCAAAAAAGTGAATATATTTTTTATTATTGTAATACAATCATGAACGTGCAGCCTTCTCCCTCCCTGAGGAAGCCGAACCTGAGCACGCTGCTCAATCAGGCGAAACGTACGTTGGTGGGATATGGGGGAGCTCTTCTCTTGCATACTCAGGATCATGCACTGGCCACTTTGATATGCACTGGCCACTTTAATTTGGACATACTGCTCCATTCGCATGTTTGAACCAGATTTAAATTTTTACCTTGGGGGTGTCTGAGCTGGCTATTTACATGTATTTATGCACTTGCACTTTATATGTAATGCCTTTATAATATTTGCTCTGATTTCTTCCCTTGTATGTGTCATTCATATATACTATTCAGTTTGACGGTCCTGACTATGTATTTTCACACCTCTCTGTGATTTTTAACCTCTTTTTTTAGCTGGTTGCACGTTCATGATTGTATTACAATAATACAAAATATATTCACTTTTTTGGCACTTTTTGGACTCTCGCTCTCCTATGTATATATCACTATATGAGTGCACATATACATTGTAGGCAACCATGGATAACCTGCATATCACTATATGAGTCGACCTATCCATTGTAGTTAACCATGGATATCCTGCATATCACTATATAAGTGGACATATCCATTGTAGGTAACCATGGATAACCTGCATATCACTATATGAGGGGCACATACAATGCAGGCAACCATGGATAACCTGCATGTCACTATATGAGGGGCACATACAATGCAGGCAACCATGGATAACCTGCATGTCACTATATGAGGGGCACATACAATGCAGGCAACCATGGATAACCTGCATGTCACTATATGAGGGGACATATCCGTTTTAGGTAACCATGGATAACCTGCATATCACTATATGAGTGGACATATCCATTGCATGTAACCATGGATATAATCCTACAAAAGACCTCCATAATTCCAAATTTCAGTATTAAATATTAAACTATATCAGTTATTTAGAACATTATTTATTATTTCATACACATTTTCACAAAATATTGCGAGAATGCAACAAGGACAGGGTAAGGTACAGAACCGTGCATATATAAAAACCGCAATAATGCAGGGGGTGTGTACAAAATTTAGAGTCTGAGAAAAGCATGAGTACATACATGATAATCGTTAAAGTCTTCATGATTAAACACATCAGAATATGGGTATGTAAGTCACACTGATGTGTTTAATCATGAAGATTTATAACGATTATCATGTATGTACTCATCAATTTTCTAAATAACTGATATCATTTAATATTTAATACTGAAATTTGGAATTATGGAGGTCTTTTGTAGGATTATGTTGTTGTTCTTTTGGTGACTCTTCATAGAATAGTTGGTAATATGGACCAAATTATTCATATGCTTTTGTGATGTAACCATGGATAACCTGCATATCACTATATAAACGGATACATCCATTGTAGGTAACCATGGATAACTTGCATATCACTATATAAGTGGACCTATCCATTGCAGGTAACCATGGATAACCTGCATATCACTATATGAGGGGACACATACAATGCAGGCAACCATGGATAACCTGCATGTCACTATATGAGGGGACACACAATGCAGGCAACCATGGATAACCTGCATGTCACTATATGAGGGGACACACAATGCAGGCAACCATGGATAACCTGCATGTCACTATATGAGGGGACACACAATGCAGGCAACCATGGATAACCTGCATATCACTATATGAGGGGACACATACAATGCAGGCAACCATGGATAACCTGCATGTCACTATATGAGGGGACACACAATGCAGGCAACCATGGATAACCTGCATGTCACTATATGAGGGGACATATCCATTGTAGGTAACCATGGATAACTTGCGTATCACTATATGAGGGGACATATCCATGGAAGGTAACCATGGATAACCTGCATATCACCTTATGAGTGGACATATTCATTGCAGGCAACCATGGACAATCTGGAAATCACTGGACATATTCATTTTAGATAACCATGGATAACCTGCATATCATTATATGAGTGGACATATCCATTGAAGGCAACCATGGTTAACCTGCATATCACTATATGAGGGGACATATTCATTTTAGATAATCATGGATAACCTGCATATCACTATATGAGTGGACATATCCATTGCAGGCAACCATGGATAACCTGCATATCACTATATGAGTGGACATATCCATTGCAGGCAACCATGGATAACCTGCATATCACTATATGAGTGGACATATCCATTGCAGGCAACCATGGATAACCTGCAATGCCCTGCACATGAGGTAGGAGACATGATTATATCAGGAGAACTATACTAAATATCTGATTGGAGGTATTTGCTAATATTATTATTATTACACCTATTACATATTGGAATAGGATCTTGGAGATGGGAATATGCCTTTAAGTTGATCAGGCTTTTTGATCAATAATTTGTTAAACAACTGGGCTGAGTAATAGCTCACTATAGCCATTATTAGACTAAATATGTCATAACAAGCTCTGTCAGCCACAACTAACCTACTTGCTGATGGTTTCTAGGCAACAATAGACAGATTTAATTTTCTTTTCATTTCTCTGTATTTATTATTTTAGTTTCATGGTACACACACATATATAGAATTGTCATCAATCCGATCAAACTAGGAAAAAAAAGAATATTTTGAAAAAAGAGATTATTTTCTTGCCCCATTATTTTCTATTGATGAGATTAGTCGCTTGCTGTTCTTCTGTGGATATTAAAGTCTAGGATTTGGGGAATGAGAAAGATCAATGAATTGAAGAATCGATTTCAGATCCTCTCTGCAGTATACACTTTATGATCACTAGTCACCAAAAATAACTTCATTGTTACATGATTAATAATACACCAGTTCTTGTGAAGCTCGGGATTTATTATTTATGAGGAGACTTTTATGGGATTAAAAAACAACTTCCGTCACAAGGACGTCATGTTAAAAGGAAAAAGTTTACAAAAAACACAAAAATTTATATAGTAAAATCATCCATTATACTTAAAAAGAAGAAAATAAAGTGAACTCACCTTACCGATCGTCCATTGTTTCTCCTCCCTCACCGGTCTCTGTACTTCCTTCTTGATCCAGACTGCCTGAGAAATCAGTGAAAAGCTCCAGTGGTTACAAGCTAGCAAATAGGAATGACGGAGATGAGTATGGAACCTGGGCAGCTTTAGAAAAGAATATTGGAGAATTGGTACAGTGAGTAAACTGTTATATTTTTATTTAAACTAAAATACTACTACTAATAATATTATATATAATCTTAGGCAAATCAACAATGAAATCACTGAACAACGTCGTCAAATCAAGGAACATTTCACTGGTGAAAAAGACACGGCTCCTACATAGTCTGGTCTCAGCGCCTACATAGTTTGGTCTTTTCTGTAGTCACATATGGATGCAAAACCTGGATGATAAAGAATGTTATCATTAGGAAAGGTGTGCAATAGAAAGAACTATTTATATGTTGTCAGCAATTGATAAAAAGCATCTAACTGGTTAGACAGCAGCGATCAGAGCTAGCTCCAGTCGCTGGTGTTAGAGACAGGTGCCAGCCATATAATGTAGCAAACACAAACCGTGTGTTGAGAGTACTCAAATCGTGAGCATGCTCAATTTACCACAACCAAAATAGCTAAAAAAATTTGAAAAAAAGGATCTTTAATGGGATCAACAAAGCAGAAAGAACTCCAGTCCTAGGTGGATTATCAATTCTGTAGCATCTTTCTTGGCATCATAGAATGGTAGAGTTGGAAGGGACCTCAAGGGCCATCGGGTCGAACCCCCTGCGAGTGCAGATTTCCTAAATCATCCCAGCTATATGTTTATGCAGCTTCTGCTTGAAGATTTCCATCGATGGAGAGCTCACTGTCTCCTGTATAGAATCACAGAATGGTCGTTTTGAAAGGAAACGCAAGGGCAATCGGGTCCAACCCCCTACGAGTGCTATATGTTTAGGCAGCTTCCGCTTGAAGATTTTCATTGATAGAGAGCTCATTACCTCCTATATAGAATCATAAAATGATAGCATTGGAAGGGACCGCAAGGGAGATCGGGTCCAACCCCCTGTGAGTGCAGGTTTTCCTAAATCATCTTGGCTATATGTTTATGCAGCTTCTGCTGGAAGATTTCCATTGATGGAGAACTCGATACCTCCTGTACAGAATCATAGGTTCGTAGAGTTGGAAGGAACCTCAAGGGCCATCGGGTCCAACCCGCTGCAAGTGCAGGTTTTCCTAACTCATCCTGGTTATATGTTTATCCAGCTTCTCCTTGAAGATTTCCATTAATGGAGAGCTCCCTACCCCCTGTATAGAGTCACAGAATGATAGAGGTGGAAGGGACCTCAAGGGTAACTTGAGCTGGCATTGCACTGTTCCTCTGTGGTTCCTCCTAGAAGTTCATTGACACTTGGTTGTTACCATTCCTTTCACTATCTGATTCTGCCCAATGAATGTTGACAGTGCCAGGCTATATTGGGAATAGAAATTATTGTGTCTTTCAAAAATTTAAATTGGCAGGATTGGCAATTTCCTCAACCCTCTCCCGAAAATTAACGTCATGGCAAATTGGATTCCTGTGAATCTCAAATACTGCAACTACCATGAAAAAATGTGTAGGTCACTCTAGGGTCTTGTAGAACATTATTCAACTCTCTTCAAGCTCAGCCTTAGTAAAGCCAAAAATGACCTCCACCTATATGGCAATGGGTGAATGGAGGGTAAACGTTCTTCATTGCTATGCTATCTCCCACTGCATGTAGGAGTTGTCCACTCTTTTATGGGCTTCTCTCGCTATCTCTATTGGTAAGCCATGAGCTGTTGCATCATCTCACTATAATAGGTGAAGGGGTAGCAATCAAACTCGGGCCTTGGAGCCTACTCGGTCCAAAAAACCCTTTTGGCTTATATGAAAAGGCCAGTGCTGTTAAAGACTTGCAATAATTGAGGGCCCGGTGGGAGCATTTGTATTGGAACCCATGAGCTTCAAGTTACGCCATTGCCTCTCACTATCCAGATTGACTCACAAAGAGCAGCTGCATTCCTTTCCTCAGCTTTTATACAGGCTTCAATTGGCAATGCTACATTTTATGATGTTATAGTTGGTAGACTTTATGGAGAAACCTGCCCGGTAACACTTGAGGTCAACAGAGCTCCCTTTGGCTGATGTATTCTTCTGTAATGTGGCAAATGGAGGTGGCCACTTTTGCCGATTCACGCAAACCAAATCGCAAAATGCTCAAATTCAGGGAGTTCCTGAAATCTCTATATGATCATATAATTTATTTCCTCATGTCTAGTTATTTATTTTTTACTGTATACTGTTTATTTCCCATGAACAGTTTCTGTAAAGTACAGGTAACATCTTAGACTAGGTTCGCACACTGCGTCTTTTTGACGCTGCGTTTTTGTGCGTTTTTGGCCGCTAAAAACGCACCTGCGTTGAATAAACGCATCAAAAAACGCATGCGTTTTTGCCGCGATTTGGTGCGTTTTTGGCTGCGTTTTGCTGCGTTTTTGATCTCTGCGTTTTGCTGCGTTAGTGTATGTTCTTACTTTTTTCCTTAAGGGTGCAGGAGTTTTGCTTGCTCATTGACAACATATTCAATCAGATTAGGCTAATAAGTCAGTGCCCCCGGCAGCCATACTGCCAGCAATGGTTTTCTCCATCAGTGCTCTCTGACAAGTATATAAAAAGAAAAATAACCGTGATTCCTAGGGACACCTTGTGGCAATCCAGTGAATAGGCAATTAGCCATACAATGGACCGTCCCCAAAATCTGGACACCCTGGAGATATCCCGATTACTCTCTGATGGATCTGGAGAGACTCGGGTAATATCAACAGCTTGTGCACACAGCACGCACATCGAAAGAAGTCCCTCATTAAGAGGCTAAGATCAATTAATGATCCTTCTTCCCTGATTTATTACAGTACAGCTGGGAACAAATGTGTGTAATAAAACAGCACCAGGGAGCCCAGGACAAGAAACTGCAAAGCAATAGACAGATACATGCTCGAATCCAATGTCTGAATGATCACAACGTAATTCTTCATCTAAGGACTTATTTATATATACAGTAAATATATAATATATATTTTTCACTTTCTGTGAGTCAGCGGAAATTGGATTGTGCTCGGAGTCTGCAGAAACTGGACTGCACTCAGAGTCCTTGCAAATTGGATTGGACTTGAAGTCTGCAGAAATTGGACTGCACTTGGAGTCAGCGGAAATTGGACTACACTCGGAGTCCATGAAAATTGGACTGCACTCGGAGTCCTCATAAATTGGACTACACTCAGAGTCCATGGAAATTGGACAGCTCTCGGAGTCTTTGGAAATTATACTGCACTCAGAGTCCTCGGAAATTGGACTGCACTTAGGGGCACTTTGCACACTACGACATCGCAGGTGCAATGTCGGTGGGGTCAAATCGAAAGTGATGCACATCCGGCGTCGCTGTCGACATCGTAGTGTGTAAAGCATTTTTGATATGATTGACGAGCACAAAAGCGTCGTAATTGTATCATCGGAGTAGCGTCGGTCATTTCCATGAATTGGGAAAGACCGATGTTACGATGTTGTTCCTCGTTCCTGTGGCAGCACACATCGCTGTGTATGAAGCCGCAGGAGCAAGGAACATCTCCTACCTGTGTCACGGCCGGCTATGCGGAAGGAAGAAGGTGGGCGGGATGTTTACGTCCCACTCATCTCCGCCCCTCCGCTTCTATTTGCTGACTGCCTTGTGACGTTGCTGTGACGCCGCACGACCCGCCCCCTTAGGAAGGAGGCGGTTCGCTGGCCAGAGTGACATCGCAGGGCAGGTGAGTGCATGTGAAGCTGCCGTAGCGATAATGTTCTCTATGGCAGCTATCACCATGATATCGCAGCTGAGACAGGGGCGGGGACTATCGCGCTCGGCATCGCAAGCATCGGCTTGCGATGTCGTAGTGTGCAAAGGGCCCCTTAGAGTCCTTGGAAATTGGACTGCACTCGGAGTCCATGGAAATTGGTCTGCTTTCGGAGTCTTCAGAAATTAGATTGCACTCGGAGTCCTTGGATATTGGACTGCACTCAGAGTCCTTGGAAAATGAACTGCACTCTGAGTCAGCAGAAAATGGACTGCACTCCAAGTCAGTGAAAATTGGACTGCACTCTGAGTCCTCGGAAATTGGAATGCACTTGGAGTCCTTGGAAATTGGACTGCACTCGGAGTCCTCGGAAATTGGACTGCACTCAGAGTCCTCTGAAATTGGACTGTATGTATGCATGCCTTGAGCAGCCGTTTGAGGGTGAATATGTCTGCACTCGATGCAAGCATGTTGCGTGTTTGGAAGCCAAGGTAACTGATCTAAATAAGCAGCTTGCAACACTCAGGGGCATTGCAAACCTGGAGAGGAGTTTAGAGCTCACTGAGCTTTCTCTGGCTGGGGCCAGTGATATGGAGGAGGGTGGAGGTGGAGAAGATCAGGACCCAGAGGTAGGTAGTTGGGTAATAGTTAGAAGAAGAGGTAGGGGAAAAAGTGTCAGGGAGCCTAGTCCTGACCTGGCACAACCTAGTAAATATGCCTGTTTGGCTGATATTAGGAATGAAGGGCCAGGACTAGGGTCACTACAGCAGGATGTTGCTCCTAGCAACCAGGAAAACAACTGCTGTAGGAAGGAGGGAAATAGGAGTGCAGCAAAGCCCAGACAGATGTTAGTGGTAGGGGACTCTATAATTAGGCGGACAGACAAGGTCATCTGTCGCCGAGACCGTGAATGCCGAACAGTGTGTTGTCTGCCGGGTGCTCGGGTTCGGCATTTTGCGGATCGGATAGACAGATTGCTGGGTGGGGCTGGGGAAAACCCAGCGGTCATGGTGCACATTGGTACTAATGACAAAGTTAGAGGCAGGTGGAAGGTCCTTAAAAATGATTACAGGGAACTAGGAGAGAAGCTGAAGTCCAGGACCTCCAAGGTGGTGTTTTCAGAAATACTACCGGTGCCACGAGCGTCACTAGAAAGACAGAGGGAGCTTAGGGAGATAAATACGTGGCTTAGAAATTGGTGCAGGAAGGAAGGGTTCGGGTTCATGGAGAACTCGGCTACAGGCTCTACGGTAGGGACAGGCTGCACCTCAATGGGGAAGGTGCAGCTGTGCTGGGGGAGAAAATGGTGAGACGGATGGAGGAGCTTTTAAACTAGGATCTGGGGGGAGGGAGGGTAGTGGAGCAAAAAAGGGGATAGATAGAGCAGATAGAGACAGTGAGATGGTAGGGGTCAATGAAGGATTGGGGGGATGGGACATGCAAGGAACGTAGGGAGGCTAGGAGTAATAAAGGTGTTAATAGGATTAAATGTCTACTGGCAAATGCAAGAAGTCTTGCAAACAAAATGAATGAATTGGAGACTCTTATGTCAACCATGGATTATGATGTGGTGGGCATTACGGAAACCTGGCTGGATGAAAGCCATGACTGGGTGACAAACATACAGGGTTATAGTACAACAGGAAAGACAAAAAAGGTGGTGGGGTGTGTATATTTATCAAATCTAACCTAAAACCTGTGTTGAATGATGACATTGGGGGGAACTGCAACAATGTAGAGTCAGTATGGGTAAATGTACATGGGGAGGGGAATAATGGGAAAATGCTAATTGGAGTTTGCTATAAGCCTCCTAACATACCTGAACAAATAGAGGGTGAAATGCTGGAACAAATTGAAAAGGCAGCTAATAATAATAATCGGGTTCTTATTATGGGGGATTTCAACTATCCAGACATACAGTGGGACATAGAATCTCCTGGTTGTGCTAAAAGCTGTAAATTCTTATCTACCATTCAAGACCATTTCCTCTCTCAGATGGTAGGTGAACCGACCAGGGGAGATAATTTGCTAGATCTGGTCCTGTCAAATAGACCGGATACAATTTCAGATCTACAGGTCCGGGAGCACTTGGGCACCAGCGATCATAATATGGTAAGCTTCAACGTAATATTCAATAAAACATTTCAAAGGGGAAATGCTAAAACGTGGAATTTTAGGAAAGATGATTTCAACAAATTAAGGGAAGAGCTTAAATGTGTAGATTGGGACAAAGTCATGGTAACTGGGGATACCGAACATAAATGGGGAAAGTTTAAGGATATACTACTAGAGTCCTGTAAAAAACGTATACCCTCTGGTAATAAAACGTAACGGAATAAAAAGAAACCACTATGGATAAATAAGACTGTACAAAGTATAATAAAACAAAAACAAAGGGCATTTAAAATCTTGAAGGCTGAGAATACAGAAATAGCATTTCAGGAGTATAAAGATATCAATAGGCAATGCAAAAAAGAAATCAAACAAGCAAAACTAGCTACTGAAAGAAAAATCGCCAATGACATTAAAATAAATCCCAAAATCTTTTATAAATACATTAATGCCAAAAGAAAAACAAAGGATAGTATTGGCCCCTTAAAATATAATAACAAGTTAGTTATAGAGGACAAACAAAAGACTGAGATATTAAATAGGCATTTCTCTTCTGTGTTCACCAAGGAACTGACTGTACCAGGCATCATTCAACAAGTGAAAAATCAAAGTTCACCACCCGATATAATTATTTTAACACAAGAAGAAGTACGCCTACGTCTGAGTAAATTAAGCATTGACAAATCCCCAGGGCCAGATGGCATTCATCCACGAATATTGAGGGAATTGAGCTCCGTAATTGACAGACCGCTGTATCTCATCTTTTTAGACTCGCTTGTAACAGGGTTGGTGCCTCAGGATTGGAGAATTGCTGATGTGGTACCGATATTTAAGAAAGGTAAGAGGGTAGATCCAGGCAACTACCGTCCAGTAAGCCTGACATCAGTAGTATGCAAAGTTTTTGAGGGCATTTTAAGGGATGACATGCAAAAATATGTTGCAGAAAATAATATAATAACTGACAGACAGCATGGATTCATGAAAGATAAGTCGTGTCTAACCAACCTGTTGGGCTTCTATGAGGGGGTAAGTGCAAACCTGGATATTGGTAATGCAGCTGATGTGATTTATTTGGACTTTGCAAAGGCATTTGATACTGTACCACATTATAGTCTTATACTAAAGCTCCAGAAGCAAGGACTAGGGGACACAATATGCAACTGGGTAAGGAATTGGCTAAAAGATAGGAAACAAAGAGTAGTCATAAATGGCACATTCTCTAAATGGGCTATAGTCAGCAGTGGGGGACCGCAGGGATCTGTGCTAGGACCGATTCTTTTTAATCTCTTTATTAATGACCTTGTGGATGGGATTGATAGTAAAGTGTCAGTCTTTGCTGATGACACAAAACTATGTAGGATATTAAATACTGACCTGGATAGTACAATATTACAAAAAGATCTGGATAAGATGTCAGAATGGGCAGATACTTGGCAAATGAGATTTAATGTTGATAAATGTAAAGTAATGCACCTAGGACGGAGTAATCCTATAGCTGCGTATACATTAAATGGAAGTAAACTCGGGACTACAGAACAGGAGAAGGACTTGGGTATTCTCATTACAAATAAGCTGAGCAGCAGCGCTCAATGTCCGGCAGCAGCTGCTAAAGCAAACAAGATTTTAGGGTGTATAAAAAGAGAGATTAGATCCCGTGATCCCAACGTATTGTTACCCCTCTATAAATCACTTGTAAGGCCACATCTGGAATATGGGATTCAGTTTTGGGCTCCACATTTTAAAAAGGACATTCAGAAGTTAGAGTCAGTTCAAAGGCGGGCAACTAGACTACTACAAGGAATGGAAGCCGCCCATATGATGAGAGGTTGAAACAGTTAGATATGTTTAGCTTAGAAAAAAGACGTCTCAGAGGAGATCTCATTTATATGTATAAATACATGTGTGGTCAATATAAAGGACTGGCACATGACTTATTTCTTCCAAAGACAATACTAAGGACCAGGGGGCACTCACTGCGAGTGGAAGAAAAGCGATTCCGACACCTAAATAGGAAAGGGTTCTTTACAGTTAGAGCAGTCAGATTGTGGAATACCGACCACAAGAGGTAGTAATGGCAGATACTATAACAGCTTTCAAAAAAGGGCTGGATGATTTCCTCACTACACAACATTGTTGGTTATAAATGACTTAGTGACCAAATGTAGAACTGGTGGAGGAAGGTTGAACTAGATGGACCTAGGTCTTTTTTCAACCTTAGTAACTATATGGAGTCGTTGAAACTTAGAATTCACTTGGAGTCTTCAGAAATTACACTGCACTCAGAGTTCGCCGAAATTGGACTACATACGGAGTCATTGAAAATTAGAGTGCACTTGGGAGTTATACAATACTGTGTACAATATTGTGTATTGTACTCAGACTCCACAGAAACTGAACTGCACTAGCAATCAGTGGAAAGTGGACTGCACTCGGAGTTTGCGAAAGTGGACTAAACTCTGAGTCTTTTAAAATTGGACAGCACTCGGAGTGCGCAGAAATTGGAATGCACTCGGGAGTTCATAGAAATTGTATTGTACTCAGAATCCACAGAAATTGAACTGCACTAGGAATCAGTGGAAATTGGACTGCACTTGGAGCTCGCGAAAAATGGACTAAACTCTGAGTCTTTTAAAATTGGACAGCACTCGGAGTCCGTGGAAATTGGACTACACTCGGAGTCCGTGGAAATTGGACTGCACTCGGGAGTTCGTAGAAATTGTATTGTACTCAGAATCCACAGAAATTGAACTGCACTAGGAATCAGTGGAAATTGGACTGTACTTGGAGTCCATGGAAAGTGGAAATCACTCGGAGTTAGCGGAAAATGGACTAAACTCTGAGTCTGTTAAAATTGGACAGCACTCGGAGTGCGCAGAAATTGGACTGCACTCGGAGTCCACGGAAATTGGACTACACTCAGAGTCCACGGAAATTGGACTACATTCGGAGTCTGCGGAAATTGGACTACACTCAGAGTCTGCAAAAATTGGTATGCACCCAGAGTATGCAGAAATTGGACTACATATGGAGTCCTTGAAAATTGGACTGTACTCGGGAGTTTGTAGAAATTGTATTGTACTCAGAATCCCCAGAAATTGAACTGCACTCGGAATCAGCGGAAATTGGACTGCACATGGACTTCGCGTAAAATGAACTAAACTTGGAGTCTGCGGAAATTGGACAGCACTCAGAGTCCACAAAAATTGGATTGCACCCAGAGTGTGCGGAAATTGGCTTACACTTGGCATCCATGGAAATTGTACTCATTGACACGCATAGCTAAGTGCGATCCAAATATCAGATCAAACTCGGACAATCGGCCATTTTTTTCCTCTGACGTGTACGGCCCCATAGACTAACATTGATACGATGTTTTGTCGGATCACACTTGGGCCAAAAATACGTCCGTTTGCCCCTGCCCTTATTCTGAAATGAACATTCCTAGGAACTCTCACTCAACTTAAAAGGAACCTGACAGCAGATAGATCCTGCCCCATCCACGGGCAAAATATATAAGGCACTGGCAATATAATTTCCGCCATGTATGTTTAACTGTGAACCACTGTGGTGTTTCAAAGAAAACATAATTTTAAAGCCCACTGACAGTGACTGACGGGTTTCTCTCTATACATGTACATAGATTAAATTTAAAATTTCACAATGGATTTTACAGCCATTCTAAGTAAGTAGATAAGCCTCATCAGGTCCAAGATCTACTTAATAATGTCTACAGTTTATATTGAGAAATCAGGTGTCAGATCCACTTTAAATGATTAAATATTTACTATCCACCAGCCACCACTAGGGGGAGCTTAGGATCTAATTGCATACTGTTCATTCACTGACACTGTATACTAAGCTCCCTCTAGTGGTCTTTACTGGAACTTCATTTAGTGCTTTGATTAAAGGCTAAATTCATAAAAAAATAACTTATTAAGATATTTTATCAACTATATCAGCGCAGAACTTTTATGCCTCTTTAGATTTTTTTATATATACTGCAATCACTTGAAAAATTCCTTGCAATTAGGTTTTTTAATGGAAATTGATAGTAAAGTTTCCAAGACAAAACAGAACTAGAAGGTGGGGTGGTAGGGGTTTTAAGACATATGTCTCTATGGTAACAGTTTCCTAGGCAACTGGCCAATTCAGCAATCGCCCCCATTAAGTGAAGCCGTTGGAGCTGGACGATCTGACAAGCATGATAAAGAGAGAGTCCTGTGGAGCTCTAAGAAAAATCTCTCATTGTTTCTCTTATTTCTCGATTTCCATTCTTTCATTGCCTTTTACATTATTTATATCCCGAGTCTCTCCGAGCGATAGCTGAAGGTTCATAATTAAAACATTGTCAGCGACAAGCCGAGGATGAAATAAGGATCCACAGAACGCCAGAAAGTAACACAGGAAATACTAATGAAAGTTTTGGAACAAAAAACAAACAATGGAAAATAGATACAAAAAGGCACAAAAATTGTCCCTGTTCCTATCATATTATTTCAATATGGACTGGTCATAGCAATGAAACACAATGGTGTTAATATTGAGAAACTGTTCATTTTAAAGCATTTAGCATCAAGAGGACGTGGACTACCATCTTCTCAGCTTATTGCAACTTCAAGATATTACAACCATATATAGTTTCAAGTTTAGAGTGCTGCCCACACCAAACTGCCAGCAAGTTACCATTCACACCTGACCACTGCAATCAAGGTAAAACATCTCTTCAAGGGTATATCCAGTCTTCCTAAACTTCATTGCATTCATGCGAATATTTATGACAGTGCTAAAATATACCAGAGAAGATTTACTTGTTTTTTACATAGCTGCTATTTTACATTGTCTTGCGAAAAGATACCAGACTGCATTTACTTCTCTATTTCATTGCTGCAATTAATAATTAACCTACTAAAATATACCAGACTTCACTTATTTCCCTGTTATATCACTGCTATTAACCATTGCCTTGCTGGAAGAGACCAGACTGCATTTATTTATCTGTTACATCACTGCTATTAACCATTGCTCTGCTGGAATATACCAGACATTTACTTCTTTGTTAAATAGCTCCTATTATACATTGCATTGTTAAAATATACCAGACTGCATTTACTTTTCTATTTCATTGCTGCTATTAATAATTAACCTACTGAAATATACCAGTCTGCATTTATTTCTCTGTTATATCACTGCTATTAACCATTGCCTTGCTGGAAGATACCAGAATGCATTTATTTATCTGTTATATCACTGCTATTAACCATTGCTCTGCTGGAATATACCAGACAACATTTACTTCTTTATTAAATAGCTCCTATTATACATTGCATTGTTAAAATATACCAGACTGCATTTACTTCTCTATTTCATAGCTGCTATTAATAATTAACCTACTAAAATATACCACACTTCATTTATTTTCCTGTTATATCACTGCAATTAACCATTGCCTTGCTGGAAAATATAAGGCTGTGTTTATTTCTCTGTTACATCACTGCTATTAACCATTGCTTTGCCCTGCTAGAAAATACCAGACTGGATTTACTTTTCCATTACATTGCTGCTATTAATAATAGTTAATAAATTATAAATATAAATTAGAATAAAACTACTAGAATATACCAGTCTGCATTTATTTCTCTGTAACATCACTGCTATTAACCATTGCTATCCTTGAAGATACTAGACTGTATCTATTTCTCTGCTACATTACTGCTATTAACCATTGCCTTGCCCTGCTAGAAACTACCAGACTGGATTTACTTTTCCATTACATTGCTGCTATTAATTATTCTTAATAAATTATAAATATAAATTAGGACTAAACTACTAGAATATACTAGTCTGCTTTTATTTCTCTGTAACATCACTGCTATTAACCATTGCCTTCCTGGAAGATATCAGACTGCATTTATTTCTCTCTTACATGACTGCTATTAACCATTGCCCTGATGGAAGATATCAGGCTGTATTTATTTCTCCCTAACATCACTGCTATTAATCATTGCTCTGCTTGAAGATACCAGACTACATTTATTTCTCTGTTACATCACTGCTATTAACCATTGCCTTGCCCTGCTGGAAACTACCAGACTGGATTTACTTTTCCATTACATTGCTGGTATTAATAGTTATTAATAAATTATATATATGTAAATAAGAATTAAACTACTGGAATATACTAGTCTGCATTTATTTCTCTGTTGCACCACCAATTTAACCATTGCCCTGCTGGAAGAACCAGACTGCATTTACTCCTTGTTTACTCCTATAGCTAACCATTGGCATTCTGTGAAATAACAGACTGCATTTTCATCTAGGTTACTCATAAATTTAACAATTTCCATACTGGAATATACCAGACTTCATTACTTCTCTGTTACATCACTGCTATTAACCATTGCCTTGCTATAAGATACCAGACTGCAATTAATTCTTGGTTACTCCTGTATTTAACCATTGCTATTCTGGGACATACCAGACTTCAATTACTTGATGGTTATTCCTGAATTTAACAATTGCCATGCTGGGAGACTACAGACTGTATTCAATGATTACATAAGCAAGGATGGTTGACCTTAGGGAGATCAATATCCAACACTGCGGAGACACCATCATGTGTTTCTCAACGCAGTGATTCTAGAGCAATGCCCCCTGGGAAATATTCAAAACAAGAAAGCCTGCGGAGAAACCATCACATGTTTTTACACGCTGGCAGTTAACTAGCCAGGTCTTTCACCGGGAAGGAACAACCACGGGAAGGGCAGTCTCCAGTCAAGGAGACCACCTATACCAAACATGGTATCCATCCACAGACAGCCGTTTCGGGATATTTGCCCCTTATCAGTGTGGAGTAGGAAACTGGCTGGTGGGAGCATTGCCTAGTAGAAGACTACATAAGCAAGGATGGTTGACCTTAGGGAGATCAACATCCAACACCGCGGAGACACCATCACGTGTTTCTCAACGCAGTGATTCTAGAGCAATGCCCCCTGGGAAATATTCAAAACAAGAAAGCCTGCGGAGACACCATCACATGTTACTCAATGCTGGCAGGTAACTAGCCAGGTCTTTCACCGGGAAGGAACAACCACGGGAAGGGCAGTCTCCAGTCAAGGAAACCACCTATGCCAAACATGGTATCCATCCACAGACAGCTGTTTCGGGGTATTTGCCCCTCATCAGTGTGGAGTAGGAAACTGCCCTTCCCGTGGTTGTTCCTTCCCGGTGAAAGACCTGGCTAGTTACCTGCCAGCATTGAGAAACATGTGATGGTGTCTCCGCAGGCCTTATTGTTTTGAATATTTCCCAGGGAGCAATGCTCTAGAATCACTGCGTTGAGAAGCACATGATGGTGTCTCCGCGGTGTTGGATGTTGATCTCCCTAAGGTCAACCATCCTTGCTTATGTAGTCTTCTACTAGGCAATGCTCCCACCAGCCAGATTCCTACTCCACACTGATGAGGGGCAAATACCCCGAAACAGCTGTCTGTGGATGGATACCATGTTTGGCATAGGTGGTCTCGTTGACTGGAGACTGCCCTTCCCGTGGTTGTTCCTTCCCAGTTAAAGACCTGGCTAGTTTCCTGCCAGCGTTGAGAAACATGTGATGTTGTCTCTGCGGCTTCCTTTTTTGTATTCAATGATTAACTGCTTCCCTGCTGGGAGATACCAATTTCCTAAACTGCTACTATTTCTTTGTGTATTTACACATCTATCTCTGCTTCATTGGCTTTACCTGCTCTGCTTTATTATGTGCAATCATTCTGCATAACCTGATGTTCTGGTTAAACACCGATCCACATGTCACGTATCATGACCCAAGACAAGTCCAGCAGGACATATATTCCTCTGGATTAGTTCTGGCCTCAAGTGCTTCAATCAGTTCCACTTGACATCATCTTCACTGTTCCCAGACATAGTTTAAGTTTAGAATTTCTTGTTCAAGCACATAGAATCCTCCATGAAAACTATGCTGAGGTACAGATGTCAATCACATTGAGCGGCCATGATTTACAGCAGCCAAGAAGCAGGACTAGTCCAGGGGCATATACACTCCTATGGATTAGTTCTAGGTAATTAGCAGATCAAAAGCCGTGAAACAGAAATTCTGTGTAATATTGTGTTTTGTGCAGCTTTTGCCGCATGGATTTTTCCTTTTTCTTTTTGTCCACTCATCTAAATGCATTAGAAGAGAAATACCACCTGTCAAATAATGAACTCCACGCAAGCCCTGTCCAAATTCAGAAATGGCATAAGAAATAGAAGTTAATTGAATGCATTAGAATTCATAGCACAAATGTCAAACTAAAAACACTGGATATTGCAAAGGGTCCTGAGGACTGATTAGTGCTAATTGTGGTTGAAAGCGTGCATTGCTAATAACAAGCGCTGGAGTTAAAGAGGTCCATTAGCTGAGAAAGTGGTAAGAGAAGTGCACAGGCAAAGGAAATTTAAGAAACTATACCTAATGGATGTATACACATACAGGGACCCAACTATTTGTTATAGGGCCATTCAACTATGATGTGTTATTTATAATACAGGTCTCCTCTTAGGATAGGGTCCCTTCATAGAAAGGTCACCTTGCCGTGGTGGATGGGCACACATGAATTGGCCAATTTGTGCACTAAGTACCTTCATTTTTCCATATAGCATTAATGAGTTTTAAATTATATATATTCTGTTTGCATATACAGTGCCTTGCCAACGTATTCGGCCCCCTTGAATGTTTCAACCTTTTCCCGCATTTCAGGCTTCAAACATAAAGATACAAATTTTCAGTTTTTTATTTTTTACAAATCATTTAAAATAAGCAATAGATATCGTACAACTGCACAATTGTGTCCACTTGTTGTTGATTCTTCACCATAACACTTTAACATTTTTATCTTTATGTTTGAAGCCTGAAATGTGGGAAAAGGTTGAAAAATTCAAGGGTGCCAAATACTTTCGCAAGGCACTGTATATTGGTACCTACAGTGTTGCTGTATTCTTTTGTACAGAGTGCTGCTGTATTCCTTTGTACAGAGTGCTGCTGTATTCTTTTGTACAGAGTGCTGCTGTATTCCTTTGTAAAGAGTGATGCTGTATTCTTTTGTACAGACTGCTGTTGTATTCTTTTGTACAGAGTGGTGATGTATTCTTTTGTACAGAGTGCTGCTGTATTCTGTTGTGCAGAATGGTGCTTTATTGTTTTGTACCAACTGCTGCTGTATTCCTTTGTGCAGAGTGCTGCTGTATTCTTTTGTACAGAGTGCTGCTGTATTCTTTTGTTCAGAGTGCTGCTGTATTCTTTTGTACAGAGTGCTGCTGTATTCTTTTGTGCAGAGTGCTGCTGTATTCCTTTCTACAGAGTGCTGCTGTATTTTTCTGTACAGACTGCTGTTGTATTCTTTTGAACAAAGGGATGCTGTCTTGTTTTGTACAGACTTCTGCTGTATTCTTTTGTACAGAGTGCTGCTGTATTCCTTTGTACAGACTTCTGCTTTATTCTTTTGTACAGAGTGCTGCTGTATTCTTTTGTACAGAGTGCTGCTGTATTATTTTGTACAGAGTGCTGCTATATTCTTTTGTACAGAGTGCTGCTGTATTATTTTGTGCGGAGTGCTGCTGTATTCTTTTGTACAGAGTGCTGCTGTATTCTTTTGTACAAAGTGGTGCTGTATTCTTTTGTACAGAGTGATGCTTCATTCTTTTGTATAGAGTGCTGCTGTATTCCTTTATACAGAGTGCTGATGTATTCTTTTGTACAGTGCTGCTGTATTCTTTTGTACAGAGTGCTGCTGTATTCTTTTGTACAGACTGCTGCTGTATTCTTTTGTACAGAGTGCTGCTGTATTCTTTTGTGCAGAGTGCTGATGTATTCTTTTGTACAGAAGTGCTGCTGTATTCTTTTGTACAGACTGCTGCTGTATTCTTTTGCACAGAGTGCTGCTGTATTCTTTTGTGCAGAGTGCTGATGTATTCTTTTGTACAGAGTGCTGCTGTATTCTTTTGTGCAGAGTGCTGATGTATTCTTTTGTACAGAGTGCTGCTGTAATCTTTTGTACAGAGTGCTGCTGTAATCTTTTGTGCAGAGTGCTTCTGTATTCTTTTTTACAGAGTGCTGCTGTATTCTTTTGTACAGAGTGCTGCTGTATTCTTTTGTATAGCGCTCTGCTGTATTCTTGTGTACAGATTGCTACTGTATTCTTTTGTACAGACTGCTGCTGTATTCTTTTGTACAGAGTGCTGCTGTATTCTTTTGTACAGAGTGCTGCTTTATTTTTTCTACAGAGTGCTGCTGTATTCTTTTGTCTTTCCTGTAGTTATAGCAGCTGACACCTGTTCATACTTACTATGTTCTATTTGGAGACACAGTTTTTTATTTCCTTTTATAGTGCAGATAAACTTTCTAGTCATCAGCGTGTGAGTTTAAAATCAACTTTTGCATGTTCTATCATTGTACCCCTATAGCTACACATGTTAATCTAATAGTCCATTTTTAGAAAACATTTTACTGCCGGGAAAGTTTTGTGGAAAAAAAACAGTATACCTACTCCCCTGAGTCCAGCGCTGTGTCTTTGGCATTGCTCCAATAATTATTTATAGACTGCAGGGTTGACTTTACACGGATAGTGCTGCAGCTAATCAATCACTAAGTTCAGTTACTCTGTCAATGTAGACAATACAATCTGCTGGGCTCAGTGATTGACGTGGATCTGCGCAGGGTGGGAAAATCAGCAATGAACTCAACAAGTATAGTGTGGTTTGTTTTCTTGCAACAAACTCAGCCATTCGGAGGACACACAGGGGGAAAATGCATGAACTACTTATCTACAGATGACTCAGGTAGAAGTTCAGCAAAGTTTCAGCAATGACCCTACACGTGAGAGCAAGCCACCTGCTTGCAACCAAAGCTTGAATGAACTGAATAATATCACCAGCACCAGTCCAGGGAAGATGGGAGTGTTTAAGTACAGAGGGAATACTGATAATCACCAGGTGGATGGAAGGAGAGCTTCGCTGAGTCCTAAAGAGGAAGGGATGAAAACCCAGCAGGAAAGGTACTTTGAACAATGAATCAGTGAGCATTTTGCACAGCCAAACGCTGTGACCTTCTAATACCAGAAACCACATGACTGTCTGTCACCCCTGACACACTAGTGACAGTTTCATCTTCAATCTTTTGGAGCACATTTCTCCCCACCCTTTAAGACCGCTTTACACACTGCGATATCGGTACCAATATCGCTAGCGTGGTACCCGCCCCATCTGTTGTGCAACACGGGCAAATCGCTGCCCGTGGTGCACAACATCGCCCAGACCCGTCACACATACTTACCTGCCTAGCGACGTCGCTGTGACCGGCGAACCGCCTCTTTTCTAAGGGGGCGGTTCTTCCAGCGTCACAGCGACGTCACAGCAGCGTCACTGAACCGCCGCCCAATAGCAGCGGAGGGGTGGAGATGAGCGAGACATAACATCCCGCCCACCTCCTTCCTTCTGCATAGCGGGCCGGGAGGCAGGTAAGGTGAGCTTCCTCGGTCCTGCGGCGTCACACGTACCGATATGTGCTGCCGCAGGAATGAGGAACGACTTCGTTACTGCTGCAGTAACGATATTTGAGAATGGACCCCCATATCACCGATGAGCAATTTTGCACGTTTTTGCGACGATGCAAAATCGCTCATAGGTGTCACACGCAACGGCATCGCTAAAGCGGCCGGATGTGCGTCACAAATTCCGTGACCCCAACGACAACGCATTAGCGATGTCGTAGTGTGTAAAGCCCCCTTTAGTCTTCCAGATTTCAGGGGAATGATGTGCTCCTGAAGATTAGCAGTTGAGACTGGTGGCATGACTGAGCACCTGGTCGTAACTTTTCAGAGCAGCATAATGGCACTGTTTCTGGCCAGCTCCAGACAATTTGCTCACTTTAGAGCAGCACTTGCAAGCTCTTTTGCAGAGAGATTGCGAGCTATGCTCTCTATGCCAAGGAGAATGCCACCTCTGATCAGAGTTGGCCAGTAACTTAAGCAGTCCCATTCCCTAATAGCTCACTGTGTTATTAGGTTGATTCCCAAATGAAAAGTCACTGGTTTGAATCAAGGAGCGGCCATGAAGAGGATTTTCCAAGAAGAGAGAAAAAGTATCATCTAGCTCATCGATAGCAGATGATACTCTCCACCAAGAAAATTTCCAAACTGAGGCCATGACAGGTGGAAGAAGACGACGAAATGAAGTCTGTCCATCCATTCAAAAGCCAAAAGGTGACGTCCAGGCAAAATTCCGAGACAACAAGTCGGCTCATCACAAGGTCTATCAGTTCTGGAGACACCCGGCAGTGGAGGCGGCTCGTCTGCTTCATATTAGTGAGATCACAGACGTCCATACAAGCACCGAGCAACGCACGTTACACAAGTCTGGAATGGTGGCCCGAAAAAAGGTGAAGAAGCCTCAACTTCAATATCATCATAAGACGCGTCGGCTCGAGTTTTAAAAAAAGTACAAGTGGACAGTATTAGTTTGAAGCCTTGAGATGAAAGTCAATAGACGCCTCTGATGGGGCAAATGGGTCTGGAAGAAAGAAGGGAAAAAGAGACTAACACATGGAGAAATTGAAGGAACTGTCAAGTTCGGTGCATGAAGCCTGATGATATGTGGGTGTTACACAGCCAAAGGCGTTGGATACTGGACAAGGATGGATGGTGGTCTCAATGCTGAGCTATATATGACTATCCTAAAAGACGAGTTACTTCATACACTCGAATATTATGGGTATGAAAAGGACAACATAGTGTTCCAGTAGGACAACGACCCGAAGAAAATGTGGCGCCCCTGAGACTCTGGTCGCCACAGGGTACTGCACTCCAATTAGGGTGCAGTACTGATCATGGATCCGGGGGAGCTCGGTGCCGGTTTCACCATACACAACCACATACACACATGGGTTGCCCCTTCCCCTCTGGGGACTGTGCTAGGGTCGGGTACCAAAGGGGTCACCTACAGTGTGGCATTTACAGGATGCCATCACAACTGGGGCCCAATCCACTAGCTTAGGACCTGGCTGAGGGGAGGAGCGGCCACCAGGGGGAGTTAGGAGACACAGACACAGCAATATTGAGCAGTTCTCCAGCAGGAGAGACAGCGAGCAGACGTGTTTTTTGGTGGCTCCTGTGGAACATAGGAGTTTACCGGTCGCTGTGGAGGATACCGAGTCAGTTCCCCCGGGACCAGCAAAATTCAGGGTGCAGCACCCTAGGGTAGTGTAATTCCAGGTTACATCATCAGACTTTGCCGGACAGAAAGGTTTCATGCCTTTCCGACCACACAAGTTTCCTGAGCCAAGTGGTACCTAGGATTATGGGGCCTCGATCACGGTCAGATTCAAGGGGATCCACGCTACTGGCATAGGGAACAGTACTCTACCTAATACGGAAGGGACTCTGAGTGCTTCAAGCTACCAGGACTTGCACTACAAAGCGCATGAAGGAAGGGCCCACAGATTACCGCACCGGTTCTGACCTCCCACAGATCCGGGATCGGCTGGAGCCCATCACGGCGGTGACCGGTACTCCGGGGCTGGCGACTGAAGTTGTGAGTAAAGACATCTTGAACCCGCAGAGACTGTGTCCTTCCCGGTGTTGCCGCCCCGCTCCTAGGTGCCGACCGCCATTTATCTCCCTCATCATCCACCTGGGGCCTGCTCTGCCTGTGGGGAGCGATACCATCCCGGCTGTCATAACACCTGCCCCGGCGAGGAATTCTGCAGCGGTGGCTACTCCCTGGCCGCATACCACAGGTGGCGTCACGACAAACTTTCCCAAATCACCCCGCTTTCCCTCTGTGCTCTGCACGCCTCGGGGCAACAGAACCAGGCAAGGCCACCCATGACATCGCCTGACCCTACCCGCGACTGCCCGGCAACGGGTATGTTAACCACCTGCCCCGTGGGGTGCTGCACATACGCCAAGATTGGAGAAGAAATGAGTCAGTGACAAAGAAGTACAGGAGCTAGATTGTCCCCACAGTCCCCAGACCTCAACCCAATCCAATACTGGTGGGTGAAGAAAAAGCTGTACACATCCCCAAGTGAGGCAACCAGTATACACCAATGTTGGGAACGGGTAGAAGAGACCGGATATCTGATTTTGGTCGGGACATGCTTAAATCTGATAGAGAGCCCAGAAAGATTCAGGCAGAGCTGAAAGCCAAAGGTGGAGTTACAAAATAATAACAAAATACTAAAAATGAAAATTTAGAATTTTAAGAGCAAAACAGTAACAATGGAGTGACAGGAGAAGAATCTGCATAACTTATCATGTGCTAAAAGATATTGGCTTTTTTATTTGGAGCTATATTTATACTCTTTACTGAAGGGGCGTGGATTACAGAGCAGCCTAAAGACACGCCCCTGAGGATCCTGTGAGATACGCCCATGCGCTACAGGTGAGAAATAGTCAATCAAAAAATCTCCGATCTAGAGCCAGCATGTAATGCCCAAAAAATGGGATAGTGACCAAACAATTCCAATATATAAAATTCTAAATTTTATTGATAAATATATTAAAAATACAGATTATATTCTAAAAACAAATTTATGGACAAAAATGATTCATGGACAGAAATATTGCCTTAGCAACAGTGAAGCAGTAAGATAAAGTGCATCGTGCAATGACCAATGGTTAAATATAATTTAATAATACATTATGTTATATCAAGGAGTGGATATTTTAATGCTATGTATTACAAAGCTGGATCAAATAAATATTATTTTACAATGTAAGGGCAATCCCGTTATATGTCCTGGATATGTAACAAGTTATATAGACAAGATTAACTACCTTGATATATGTTCCTGTTCACTGCATACCCCGACGCACGTTTCGTACTTATTCTTCTTCCTCAGGGAGAAATAGCACTGAAGAAAAAGACCCATATCTCTAGAACCGTATGGCAGATTTAAGAAAAACAAAAACCTGAATACTCAAGGAAGAAAGGTAAAAAGTGAATACTGATGATACACTATTTTTAAATCTAAATTATTACACTTGAACTACTTGTCACCACATACAGGACTTGCAAAATATTAGTTGTGAGCTACAGTATCAGCGAGTTGTTCAGCTGCTGTACATCTTCTGCTATTTTCCATGCTCCATATCATAATAGCCCCGCTTTACATCAAATGCCTCTTAATTATGTAGCTCCTGAGTTTCGTACCCACCACAGAGCTGATTTGTGCATTTCCCTTGCAATTGTTTGAGTGTTTAGGCCCTATTTAGCTCGCTGTCAGTTATCCTCCGAGATATTCGACTCTAATGTATGATCATCCATTATTTGAAGCCATTGGCAGCGCGCACGCTTTGGAAAAAGAAAGATCGTAAAATCTGTTCTCAGCATGGCTTCCCAAGAACAAATTACCTTTTGTAGCGGGTGATTTGACTAAAATTGAGTGGATTGTACCAAAATACAAAGACATTTTGATTTTTTTTTTTTGTGTGTGGATTTTTTATTTTTATTTATTTATTTTTTAATCTTGGATATTGATTCAGTAGGGCGACGAGAAAATATACAGTGAAAGAAACTGCTGAAACCGGACTAAATATATTTCTACCGGCGGTGGAGTACTTACAAAAGAGATTTGTTTCTCTCTCACCGGTTTTTCAAAGGTGTTGATCATTTTTATGTAGAGTCAACACATTCTTCAATAGAGGACGCACGTCAATGTGTTTCTCATTTGTCCCTGCGCCCCCTGGGGTCCACAACTTCATTTCTGTCTAAAGCTCTAGTGAGACAATATGCATGCATGTGTTCTGAGCCAGGACAAGATAATAACTTGTTTTCAGAACAAACATGGTGACGGCTTATTTCTAGGAAGAAAAAAAAAGGATTGGACATGCTTCAATTCAATATGCCCAATTCTTTTAACATAAGCCTAACATCAGTATACATTGTGATTTTGATGCTAATAACTATCCATGATGTTTAATTTCTTCTAACCAGAATTATTGTAATGCTGTCACCGGCGTCCCAACACTGTCCTGCCTCCTTCTCCTGGTGGGGACGCCGGCACACTCACTCTCCCGGCCGCTCAATGGTGGCATCTGATTCGGTCCCTGCCGCCAGCTCCCAGGGCTTGGACATGCCGCACAGGTCTCATGGTAGCGCTCTTAGGTCAAATGCGTGCGCTTCTCGGTTCTAGGATAGGGCCAGCATGACCTAACCTGGAAATGCTTCTCAGCCTATGCCTTCAGGCATCCTCCCACTATAGGAGGTGCATGGGCAACATGGTCTATAGCTAGAGACACATTTCTAGTAGTCAGGTCCTATTCCCTGTTTTCTGTATCCGTACTTGTGCTTGTTAACCTGTACCTGTGTTCTAGTACCTGCCTGAACCTGCCCTACCTGCTGCACCTATCAGTACCTGGCATACCAGCCGTGACTGCATCTGCTGATCCTTCCATGTCTGTCAGAACCTGCCATACTAGCAGTACCTGCTGCACTTGCTATACCATCCATGCCTGTCAGTACCTGCCGTACCTGCTGCCCTTGTAGTACCACCCGTGTATGCTGTATCAACTATACACCTGCCGTATCAACCATACCCCTGCAACAACATGAACCAGCTGTCCAGTCTGCATCTACCTGCATCAACCTCCCAGTCTGCACCTGTCTGCACCAAAGACTGTTCCTACTTGCGCCTGTGCCCCATACCAGCATCCCCGAACCCTGGGGTCAGATGTCACAGTGCCTGGACTCCCTGGAGTATCACCTAGCAGATACCTTCCTGCACAAGCCTATCTTTACCAACAGAGGCTCTAGCGCAGAAAAGTTGCTTAGTTACACCCCTCCAGGTCAAGCTGGTGCTGTGGCACAATGGTTCCAGACCCAACATCTATTCCTTTACAAATATGAAAGTTACTTCAGTTCGCTATAACTATTTCTTCTACCAACCCTCAGATAAGATGCAACTTGGTTTTAGATGTCCCGGATGACGCCAAAGTTGGTAAAACTTTAGGCAGGATTGATGTGATACGCGAAAGAGGAAAGAGCTGAAAACTGCTGTTCACAAAAGCCTCCATCCAACCTCACTCAGCTCCGGCTGTTTACAAAGGAAGAATGGGCGAGAATTTCAGTCTCTCCATGTGCAAAACTGATAGACACATTCCCCAAGAGACTTGTGCTGTAATCACAGCAAAAGGTGGCGCTACAAAGTATTAACTTAAAGGGGATGAATAATATTGCACGCCCCAATTTTCAGTTTATAATTTTGTATAAAAGTTTAAAATAAGCAATAAATATCGTTCACCTTCACAATTGTGCCCACTTGTTGTTGATTCTTCACCATAACATTAAAATTACATTTGAAGCCTGAAATGTGGGAAAAGGTTGAGGCCCCTTTCACATTGCGTTTCTGCAGTCCGTTACACGTATACGTTTGAATCCACCCCAAACGTATACGTTAACGCTTCCATAGACTTCCATTAAGAAACGCATGTGAAAAATAGCATACGTTTTAGCATACGAATACAAATACAAATAGCATACGAATTTGTCAAACGTATTGGGTTTCGTTTAACGTATACGTTTTGACAGTACTAAAATAGGACAAATTTGACCAAATAGCACAGTCCGTTAAACGTATACGTTTACAGTATACGTCTAACGGACTGCACAAACGCAATGTGAAAGGAGCCTGAAACATTCAAGAGGGCCGAATACTTTTGCAAGGCATTGTATGTGTGTATGTGTGTCTGTGTATGTGTATCTGTGTCCGCTAAAGGAATCCGCACCATCATATTTACAATCACTAAATTTTGCACAGACTCAGGAAACGTCATAGATTATGTTTTCAGGGGAAAATATAACCCCACACATTACAGTTTTTTTCCAGAAAACCTGCTTACATTAAAGTGAATAGAGCTGGGACCTACAGGTCATTAATAGGAGCTGTGATTGGTTACTATAAGCAACGAAGGACATTCTTAGTATAAGAAGCTTATGTGTGATGTAATATGATATCGGTGGAGAGACGGATAGAGAGAGAGACAGAGACACACAGAGAGAGAGGCATAAAGAGACAGAGAGGGAGACAGACAGAGACACACTGAGACACACAGAGACAGAGACACAAAGAGAGAAAGAGGCAGACAGAGACACACTGAGACACACAGAGACAGAGACACAAAGAGAGAAAGAGGCAGACAGAGACAGAGAAGGAGACATACAGACAGAGAGAGAGGCAGACAGAGAGGGAGAACGAGAGGGAGACAGACAGACAGAGAGGAGAAACACACAGAGACAGAAAGAGAGGGAGACAGACAGAGAGGGAGGCAGACAGAGACAGACAGACAGAGGGAGACAGACAGAGAGGGAGGCAGACAGAAACAGACAGACAGAGGGAGACAGACAGAGAGACACACAGAGACAGAGACACACAGAGACAGAGACACACAGAGAGAAAGAGGCAGACAGAGACTCAGAGAGACAGAGAGGGGGACAGACAGACAGAGGGAGACAGTCAGAGACAGAGAGGGAGAAAGACAGACAGAGAAAGAGAATGAGACAGACAGAGACAGAGAGGGAGACAGACAGAGAAAGAGAGGGAGACAGACAGAGACGGAGAGGGAGACAGACAGACAGAGAAAGAGAGGGAGACAGACAGAGACGGAGAGGGTGACAGACAGAGAAAGAGAGGGAGACAGACAGAGACGGAGAGGGAGACAGACAGAGAAAGAGAGGGAGACAGACAGAGACGGAGAGGGAGACAGACAGAGACGGAGAGGGAGGCAGACAGAGACAGATAAGGAGACAGACAGATAGGGAGACAGACAGACAGATAGGGAGACACACAGGTAGGTAGAGAGGGAGAGTGGGAAAGTCACTTAGTTACTATCCCGGGCAATGCTGGGTACTACAGCTAGTTTATAAATAAAACTATTGACACAATTCCACTTTTGCTACTGCCATGCATTCCTCCATATCCAGCTTCTGTCCAGACCTATAACCTCAGAAACCCATCGATTAATGAAGAGAACATACAATCTCTAGATACAGTCTCTGCTCGGATGGACACTAAATCCCAAGCCCTAGAGCTGTAAGGCAGCAATGCTAACCGCCGAGCTCCTGTGTCATCACAATATCCATTAAAGACTGATTGATAGGATTCAAGGATGAAGTGACAAATTAAAAGTGACAACAACATTACAGCAGATTTGATGGCTGATTTGACCATCTACAGAACTCCTCCGCTCCTCGCTGTCCACTTCCACTGCTTTGTTTCCGTAAATAGAAGTAAATGAATAAACGTGTGGGGTCTGTCTGTATTTTATTGAGGGTCATTTACTAATAGATAAAAACTTATTGTATGATATAATTTTAAGACGTTGTGTGGAGCCATATATCCATAGGGCTATAGGTGTGGGAAAGACTGAATATGTAATATTGGGACAGACCAAGACTATCAAAGCATGAAATATTCTTGTCCCAAGGACTTTTTTGCAGGCATCGCAGACTGTCATGGCGGCGGTGTCAGGATCTGTGGAAACTACAGATTCTTGCACTATGCCTGCTAACTTCTCTGACGTCTGTGATCAGGGAGACTCGGGTGTTTATCCATAGACTTGCAGTTCATAGGCAGGTTAGCAAGAGTTAATCTATGCTGGTCTGATTGTTACTTTCCTTTGGTAGAGTCACATTCACTCCTCTCCTATTTATGCTTGCTGGACACTTCCATTAGTGCCAGCTATAGCATCTCTATACTGGTCTGGAGAGTTGTTGTGATCTAGACTTACTGATGGTTATAGTACTTTATTGCTGTGTGCGGTTGTGGTGTTAACCCTTGTTGTCCTTTTGTTGCTGCCTTTGTTCTCTTGCTTTTCTCCTTAGTTTCTTATTATTTATTCCTGTGAGTTTGCAGTGTGTCTGAGTTTTGTTTTTTCCTGTCGGTCTAAGGCGGGCTTTATACGTTGCGACATCGCTAGCAAATGCTAGCGATGCCGAGCGCGATAGCACCCGCCCCCGTCGCACATGCGATATATGGTGATTGCTGCCGTAGTGAACATTATCGCTACGGCAGCTTCACACACACATACCTGCTCGGCGACGTCGCGGCGACAGCCGAACAATCCCTCCTTCGAGGAGGAGCTGCATTCGGCATCACCGCGACGTCACTAAGCGGCCAACCAATAGAAGCGGAGGGGCGGAGATGAGCGGGACATAACATTCACCCACCTCCTTCCTTCCACATTGACGGTGGACGCAGGTAAGGAGATGCTTGTCGCTCCTGCGGGTTTACACACAGCGATGTATGGTGCTGCAGGAGCGACAAACAACATCATACCTGCAGCAGTATCTATGATGTTCTAAAAGGGTATTTTCCTAAGGGCCTGTTGAGGACACATATTGCATGGCCAAGGATCATATTATGGCAATGCCACTTTGCACCATCATGAAACCAAATGTAATAATATTGCAGCCCACAAATTCTTGCCATTGCAACATGAAAAGTTGCAAGAAATTGCTGGACACAAAACATCCACTTTCATTATGGTGCAAAGTAGCATCACCATACAGCAGTCTGCGATGTGTATTGTCGCCAGAGTTGCTGTTTAGTCCAATCCTAACTGTTTGTTTTTCCAAATCCCCAAAAACTTAAGCACTGCCACTCTGGTGATCTCCATTGGTGTTTGTTATTGTCACTCCAGATGCGGGAAAGTAACAAGCAAGCGGCAAAGTGAAAGGGAAAGGAAACCCTGTGTCTAGGGAGAGGAAAGATGTTGACCCCTGACCAAACCTACTGCTGATCCCTAGGGTCCCTCACCACCCTAGATAGGTTCCGCACCTATGCGCCGAGCCGGATACCTGACTGTAGCAAATCAAGGCTGCATACAGTGGGTGACCTGTGGGAAGAGAATGAAAGAGGAGACCAAAGCCGGGATAGCATGATCCTAAAGTGTTGACCAAGAAACAGGGCCAGGACTTTGTTAAGTCTAGAGACCGACCTACCATTGGAGTGGCCCAAGTCAGAGGGGTCCGGAGTATGAATCTCTAGCAGCAAGGCCCCAAGTAGCTTAATAGTGGTCTCCAAATTAGTAACTTATTAGTGGTCTACAAATATCTGAAAGGTAGTCACAGTGCAAAGGGAACCACCCTGTTCTCATTAACACAAGGAAGTACAAGAAGTAATGGGATGAAACTTAAAGGAAGGAGATTCAGATTAGACATTAGGAAAACATTTCTGACAGTGAGGGCTGTGAGAGAGTGAAACAGTATACCACGGGAGGTGGTGAGCTCTCCATCAATGGAAATCTTCAAGTGGAAACTGAATAAACATATAGCTGAGGTGATTTAGGAAAACCTGCACTCACAGGGTGTTGGACCCGATGGCCCTTGAGGTTCCTTCCAACTCTACCATTCTATAATTCTATGATTCTAATAGCTTACAGCTCAAAGGTAATGGACCGATACAGGCTAGTGCATGAACTGAGTTGAGGTTCTTGATTGGATCTGGCCATACTGACAAGCCCCTTGACCCCTTCTTCTACGAAGAGAATAGAGGTGGAGCCTTGGAAGGAGAAAAGTGACTGTCATGGATTGGATTATGGTGCTAAACTGGGTTGTGCTGGAACAAAGAGGATTAGTAAGCACAAGAATAACCCAGATGGAACTGAAAGTGTATCTGAATTTTCTCTGTACAGCTGAAACGTACTGGAGGTTATGTGATCATCAACTCATGTATACAGTTGGTAAGGAAGAACTATTAAGAAAGGCTTTAGCTTTTAAACTGAACTGGTGTCTCCTTGGTGGAACGAATCATCATCTAGTCCTGGCCAGCAAAAGCATTTGGCAACATGCAGCCTACACTGGCCCATGGCCCACATTACACAAGTCCATGCACCCAGCCACGACCAGGTTTTTCATTTAGTGTGCCGGAACGTCGGAAAGCAACATCTCACCCACGTCTACCGCCTCATAGCACAGGGCGTTGATAATCAGCAACTCGCCCACGACTACTGCCCCATAGCACGGGGCATCGGGAAGCAACACCTTGTCCACATTTACCGCCCCATAGCACAGAGCATCAGGAAGCAACACCTCGCCCACATCTGCGCCCTATAGCATGTGGCATCAGGAAGCAACACCTCGCCCTTGTCTACCGCCCCATAGTACTGGGCATCGGAAAGCAACACCTCACACTCGTCTACCACCCCATAGCACAGGGCGTTAGGAAGCAACACCTCACCCACGTCTACCACCCCATAGCACAGTGCATTGGGAAGCAACACCTCACCCACGTCTACCGCCCCGTAGCATGGGGCGTTAGGAAGCAAGACCTTGGGCACATCTACTGCCTCATAGCAGGGGTGCATCAGGAAGCAACACTTCGCCCACATCTAACACCCCATAGCACATGACATCCGGAAGCAACACCTCACTCACATATACCACCCCATAGCACGGGGCGTCGTAAAGCTACACCTCACCCATGACTACTGCCCCATAACACAGGACATCTGGAAACAACACCTGGCCCATGTCTACCACTCCATAGCACGGAGCATCTGGGAAGCAACACCTCACTTACCTCTACACCCCCTTAGCACAGGGCATCAGGAAGCAACACCTCGACCATGTCTACCGCCACATATCACTCTATATATGCAGTATGTGTATTTGTGCGATGTAATTGTGATAGAAAGTGCCATGTGTATTAATGTATTTGGTGAAAAATGTTCTATGTGTCTATGGATGAGCTCTAAACATGCTGCAGTGAGATTGTCTCCTTACTGTAGAGTCATTAGATAGTAATTTAATGAAAAAAAAAAGAAAGAATAACCAATTTCATCCACATTTTTCTGAATATGGGATCAATGAAACCAGAAGATTTTACTCTGGACGCACTATCCTATCGAGCTCTCGACAAAATTGTGCAACCAATAATGAGATTCCTTGTACATCAAAGTGATCGACAATCAAAATAAATCTCTACTCAGGAATGTTTTCAATGGCGGTTTCAGCACCATGGATGGAGGTAAATGATGTGATTAACCACTTGGCCAGTTGTAAGACGTTCAATTCCAGCCGACTGTCTTCATAGAGGCACCGCATGATGTAGAGGTGGACAATATTGATTCCAGTTGTCACGATGTCTAATGTGTAGCTGATTATTCTGTACAGTAGAAGAAGAATAGCTTAAAGAAGGAACGTATCACTACTACATGTCACTGCCATCCAGCAGCTGAATCAGAGCCGCACATCAAAGGAAAAATCATGGATGAGTGAGGAACATCTGCACCAAAATGTAGCACCCCTGCGGTACCAGGTGCCACAAATGTAACCTGTGGAAACCCAAACCCCAGAATATCCATGCCAGTAAGTGTGCCGCCCCTGCAGCAGTCGAACTGCACGGATCCGGGGTCACTGTGGCTCGAGGGTCTCCGGACCTGGGGGCTTGCGGCCACTTCAAAGTATAAAGGGGGAATATTTACAAGGGAGAGTTTGTGACGCCACCTGTGGTTCGCAGTAAGGGGAGTACCGCCGCTGCCGATGGGTATACCCAGGGTTCATGGAACGAGGCAGCCAGATGGTGATCCCTCTACGGGTAGGGAAGGATTGGTGGATGGCACGGTGGAGGTGATGTGGGCAGGCAGGGTCCCAGGGAGGGCTGTGTACTCACTCAGGCCGTGTGGATGTTGTTGCAACCATTAAACAGACTCTGACACAGGAGTAAACCAAGTCTCTGGGTGCTGCTGTCACTCTGGGGAGCTCGTCCAGGAATCCGTCCCCGCTAGTATTGTTTGGTGGACTGGAGCCTGCCTCCATGCACATGTAGATAGATGTTTCTGAGTGACCCCTTGGCCTGAAGCGGTCAGGGTCCCGCTTCCTATATTTAAATAGGGGAGCTTTGCTCTCGATGCCTGACACTTAGGATTTCAGTGGGTCGCATAGGCTGGAAAACCCCATCCCCCTTGTTGTGTTGGTGCCTTTGATCTCTGAGCTCTTGGGGAAGTTCATAAAGAGACTATGCTCCACAAGTGCATTACCAGGTTGTGTGAAGCTACTCCCTGATCTAGGGTCCTGTACCCCACCGTGCTCGGTACTGGTCCAGTTACTGGACTGTTCCGGTGCCGACCGGTCTCACAAACTAAGTCTGGGCACCCTTCTCCAATACCCTGCGACCGGGTCTCCAACTTCTCTGGTCCAGACCACCATCTCTACCTAACCAAAGTCTCCCAGGGAGCTACAACTCCCTCAGCTCCTAACTCTTTGAGGGCTACTCTAAACACTCACTTCCTCCCTCCCACCAGTCTGCCTGACCCCTAGGCGGGTGACCCTTTTCCAGCTAGACCACCCACTGGTGTGCCTGACAGGGTGTGGTGTGAGGTGTGGTTAGGATTTGTGTGCTGATGGAAAACAATACCAGAGTTAGGATCCCAGAACCATGGAGGATGAGTTCTGCACCATAAGTGAAAGAAGTGCAGTTCCCTGTGACACCCTGATAAGATTAGGGGCATCACATAAGTACACCAGCACCTTCAGGCCACATACACAACCCCGACACTAACCTGGGAGACTGCCTGGCAACAGGGAGGGCACTGATTGGATGGTAGCCACCCATCCTGTAGTGAGAGACCCAGTGAGGGGGAGGGGCCAGTGGTCAGTTGGGAAGCTGACAGGAAGTGGTGTTCAGTCAGTCAGGAGAAGTGTGTGAGGAGAGTGGAGAGTCTGTCAGAGGAAGTGAAGGAGAGAGTAAAGTACAGAAAGGGACCTGTAGAGACAACGGAGTTCTGTAAAAGAAGTGAGAACTGTGGAGTACGGAACCAGGACTCCAGGCACCGTGGGTTACCTGTGGAAGCGTCAGACTCCAGGTACCACGGAGAGCCTGTGGAAGTTCGGAACCAAGGCTCACGGGACTCAGCACAAGACGGGGTGCAGACCCTAGGACAGTGGGACACTTTATGGTCAGCTGTTAACTCTGTTGGGTGAGAAGATCTCCAAGGTCAATCGCCAACCTAAGAAATCCTGAAGCATCAGCAGCAAAGAGGGGACCGGGGACTGAACCCCCTAAATAGTCGAGGCTGCCTGCATTAAATTCAATCAATTATCTGGTTTAGGAGTTATCTGGAAAGCAATGAACTTTATCGATTGATTAAATTGCATTATGCAAGGTTTCATTTTTCTTGCAGCACCACCCTAGGGAATAAATATTCCCTGAATCAACAGAACCCAAACAGAGAATTTCAACAGTTAAACTGAAGTTTGTTTGTGGGAGATCCACTATTTTAAAATGGGGTTGTTCAAGGAAGACAACATCTTCAAGTTTCTCTTTTAAGTGAAAAGGTCATAAAAGTAACCTTTGTTGAGTCTATTGGGATGAGTGGTTGGGCTTCCAAACAGTTCCTCATCTACTTTTAAGGCCATAAAAGTAACCAATGTTTGGGTTATTGGGATGAGTGTTTGGTTTCCAAACAGTTCCTCCTCTACCTTTAAGGCCATAAAAGTAACCTTTCTTGAGGCTATTGGGATGATTGGTTGGCTTCCAAAGAGTTCCTCCTCTACCTTTAAGACCATAAAAGTAACCAATGTTTAGGTTATTCGGATGAGTGGTTGGGCTTTCAAAGAGTTCCTCCTCTACCTTTAAGGCCATAAAAGTAACCAATGTTTAGGCTATTAGGATGAGTGGTTGGGCTTTCAAAGAGTTCGTCCACTACCTTTAAGACCATAAAAGTAACTGTTGTTTAGGCTATTGGGTAGAGTGGTTGGGTTTCCAAAGAGTTCATCCTCTACCTTTAATAAGCCCATAAATGTAACCATTGTTTAGGCTATTGGAATTAGTGATTGTTATTCCAAAGAGTTCCTCCTCTACCTTTAAGGCCATAAAAGTAACCATCGTTTAGGCTATTGGGATGAGTGGTTGGGCTTCCAAAGAGTTCCTCCTCTACCTTTAAGTCCATAAATGTAACCATTGTTTAGGCTATTGGCATTAGTGATTGTTATTCCAAAGAGTTCCTCCTCTACCTTTAAGGCCATAAAAGTAACCATCATTTAGGCTATTGGGATGAGTGGTTGGGCTTCCAAAGAGTTCCTCCTCTACCTTCAAGGCCACAAAAGTAACCGTTGTTTAGGCTATTGGGTAGAGTGGTTGGGCTTCCAAAGAGTTCCTCCTCTACCTTTAAGTCCATAAATGTAACCATTGTTTAGGCTATTGGGATTAGTGATTGTTCTTCCGAAGAGTTCCTCCTCTACTTTTAAGGGCATAAAAGTAACCAATGTTTAGGCTATTGGAATGAGTGGCTGGGCTTCAAAGAGTTCCTCCTCTACCTTTAAGGTCATAAACGTAACCATTGTTGGCCTTCCAAAGAGTTCCTCCTCTCCAAAGGTATAGGTTAGCAAACGAGGGTCTAGAATGACCCAAGTTCAGTACGCTTTTCTGCACAAGTAGTACAATTTCAGAAAATATGTTCCAGTCTTTCCATACATATCCCAACTCTATACTGGAAGGGAATAAGATACTATGAGCCAAAACAAGAACTGAGGTCTCATTGTGATTTGTGCTTCCTTTCGAGAAGCAGACGGTAAACAGAATGTACAGATTTTATCATAACTCAAACCAGAAACTGTTGAATTTTTATGTAATAAGCAAAAAAATGTATAGAAATCAGGCAACATTCACATTCCAGCCTTTCATATTGTGATATTTTATCACTTGATGTATATTTAGGTGCCTTCAAAGAAAAATGTTAGTGCATTAAGTGCATTCAAAGGAGCTATTTGTATGCACGATATGTTTTCTTCCACAGAAAAGAAATTGCAAATCTGAAGTAATAAAAATGCTGTTGGGTGTAATGTTCCTTCGGAAGTACAGTAAAGGCTCAGGCATTCAGCTTGGGTTAAATGTTTCAGATCCTCCTTGGAATATAAAAGTGGTCTTCCAACTACATACATTTATCACCTATCCACAGGAAAGATGATACATGTATCATCACTGGGATCCCACCAATCCTGAGAATGTGGACCCTAAAGACCCCCGTGTGAATGGAGGTTTGTGCATGGCCAATACTCCTTTTACAGCTCTCGTGATCAGTCGCTCAGACGTGTGGTCATGCATACATACCGCCGCCCCATTCACACAGAATATTTTCGGGACCCCATTTTTGAGCTAGGTGGGTATTCTGCTTAATCTGTAAACTCAATCTGAAGTATAGGTAAGTCATTACTGAGATACCCGTGTGTGGAGGTGGTTCAGGAGCTGAGCTCCCGTACATGCAGTAGATGCCGGCTGTAATACATAGCCGGCATCTGTCTCTAACAGCAGCGACCAGAGCTGAGCTCCAATTGCTACTGTCAATCTCTGACCTTGGTGTTTTAATAGAGCATTTTCCAATGCACCCACGCACTAGCTCCCATTGTCAACCCACGACCTAATTACATTGTGCCGATGATTTAATATGGCAGCTTGTGGTCTGCTGAAGGACCCCATCACTGCCATCTAGCTAATTAAGCTGACCTTCATAAGAGACTTTGACTTTCACTAGTGATTCCAGTATATAGTATTAGCTAGTGGACGATCACAAGTTCAAGTCATCCTCAAAAAAATAAGTCACTCATATGGCTATGTTGACCAAAAATATAAAAAAAAGCTATAGCGCTTGAAAGAAGAAAAAAATGCAAACAGAAATGCAAAAATTGGCTGCAGATGTGTGTTAAAAAATGGGCAGTGATGTTCTAAATCATCCCTATATGTCCCCCATCCTGGAATATACAGTATATGTCCCATCCTGGGCCTCTTTTAGGTATATCTCCCACATCCTGGTATGTATGTCCCCCATCCTTGGTCCATCCTGGTATATATATTGCCCATTTTGGTATATATGTCCCCCATCCTGGGCCTCTTCCAAGTATATATGCACTTCATCCTGGTATATATGTCCCTCATCCTGGTATAAATGTCCCCCTTCCTGGAATATATGTCTATTATCCTGCACCCCTTGCAGCTATATGTTCCCCATCCTGGTATATATGTCCCACATCATGCGCCCCTTCTAGATATATATGCCCCCTATCCTGGAATATATGTCCCTCATCCTGATATATATGTCCCCCATCCTGGGCCCTATCCTGACATATATGTCTCTTATCCTGGACTCTTTCGAGGTATATATGTTCCCCATCCTAGTATATATGTTGCCCATCCTTGCATATATGTCCATCATCCTGGTTTATATGTCCCCCTATTCTGATATATATGTCTCCCATCCTGGACCCCTTCCAGATGTATGTCCTTCATCCTGGTATATATGTCCCCCATCCCGGTATATATGTCCCCATCCATGGCCCATCCTGTTATATATGTCCCCCATTCTGGTATACTGGTATACTCTTCTGTAGCCAGACCAGAAACCGGTAGCTGACTTCAGAGGGCATGCTGCCAGTAACTTAGTAACTTGCATGCTGATTGGCTGAAAGCATGTATTGCAGTGTAGGGCCCTATGGGTCTCTGCACTGCAATGCATGCCAGCTGAATGTGTGTCCTCTGATGCACATCCTCCAGCATGTGCCTGGCTGCGATCGCACCCTCTGCGACCACGAGCATTACACCCATGCACTAGACTAAGATAACTCAAAAATGGCCAAATCGAAAAAAACATCAACTTTACAAAGTTATGACATCATGTGACGTATACAAAGAGGACCATAAAAACCAGAACGCCAAGGCCTGAATTATGGAGTAAAAATCACAAAATTTGTGCGCAATTCAAAAATCGCCAGTCTTGAATCGTGGCCAATTATTATACTATTTCTAAGCATTCTAGCATCAATACCTCTCCCATTATCAGAAATCATATATACTAGTCTTCCAGCCTATGTGGTGGGCCAATTTTTTTTTGTTTCTGCTGACTTGTGTATTTATTTATTTTTATATGATAAATTTCTGGTTGACTGCAGAATCCCGATTCATGCATATTCATTTTCATGGTCGCTTGCTTCTTTGGCAAGCAGAATCATCCCATTGTTTACCTTCTGCAGAGAATCCCTTGACCGTGTCTCTCCTCCTTACATAAAAATGCTATTTATCCTCTTACAATTATAGCTTACAGCCTGAGACTGCATTATCCGCCTTAAGCCTGTTTTGTAAAACAGTCAAGTATGTCCGTATAGTTAGACGGCTTATTCCCGGCACCCTGTGAGCGGTGGCTTTAGAATTTTAGAAGATTATTCCTTATTATGGGGTCAGGGAGATTGATATTTACCACATCCAGTCTCTCGCCTGCTTGGAACTGGCTAATGTTCAGTAAATTCATTTATACAATGATGGCAGTAAAAAGAATGAACCCCGGCGCAGCTGTTGGCAATGGTTTTGTATTAACAAATGAGATGTTGGGTTTTGTTCTTGGGTCAAACCCAAATGCTACATCCAATAAGAAGTAATATTGGACAGACATTCCCTCCGCTGGATCAGAAGATCCTCTGGTTTGGTCAATACTAGGGATGATCGAATACCTCAAATATTCGGCTTTGCGAATATCCGACGAATAGGTCGCCGCTATGCGAATATTCAATGCACAATGTAAGTCTATGGGAAGCCCGAATAGTTCCAAATAGTTGTTATTCGGGTTTCCCATAGACTTACATTGTGCATTGAATATTCGCGAATAGTCGAATAGCAGCAACCTATTCGCCAAATATTCGCGAAGCCGAATATTTGAGGTATTCGATCATCCCTAGTCAATACTCATCATAATGATGATGGTACATCATAATTATGCTGGAGTAACCCTTGACTCTGCTCTATCCTTCAAGCCACACATCCAAGCCCTCTTCACCTCATGCAGACTACAACTCAAAAATATCTCCCGGAACCATGCTTTCCTTAACCAAGAATCAGCAAAAACATTAGTGCATGCCCTCATCATCTCCCGCCTCGACTACTGCAACCTCCTGCTCTCTGGCCTCCCTTCCAACACTCTTGCACCCCTCCAATCTATCCTAAACTCTGCGGCCCGCTTAATCCACCTCTCCCCTTGCTACTCCCCAGCCTCGCCACTCTGACAATCCCTTCACTGGCTTCCCAACGCCCAACGACTCCGGTTCAAAATATTAACCATGACATACAAAGCCATCCACAACCTGTCTGCTCCTTACATCTGTGACCTAGTCTCCCGGTACCTACCTGCACGCAACCTCAGGTCCTCACAAGATCTCCTTCTCTACTCCTCTCTTATCTCCTCTTCCCACAATCGCGTACAAGATTTCTCCCGTGCCTCTCCCATACTCTGGAACGCTCTACCTCAGCATATCAGACTCTCCGCTACTGTGGAAAGCTTCAAGAGGAACCTCAAGACCCACCTCTTCCAACAAGCCTACAACCTACAATAGCCCTCAGTCCAGCTCTGTCCTCACCTATTGTACCATCACCCATTCCCTGTAGACTGTGAGCCCTCGCGGGCAGGGTCCTCTCTCCTCCTATACCAGTCTGTTTTGTACTGTTAATGATTGTTGTACGTATACCCTCTTTCACTTGTAAAGCGCCATGGAATAAATGGCGCTATAATAATAAATAATAATAATACATCATTAGTTTATTACGTATGATCGAATACCTCAAATATTTGGCTTTGCGAATATTTTCCGAATAGGTTGCCGCTATTCGACTATTCGCAAATATTCGATGCGCAATGTAAGTCTATGGGAAACCCGAAAAACAACTATTCGGAACTATTCGGGCTTCCCATAGACTTACATTGCGCATCGAATATTCGCATAACGGCGACCTATTTGTCGGATATTCGCGAAGCCGAATATTTGAGGTATTCGATCATCCCTAAAGTTTATCAAATGTGGTGGATTATTTCATCTTTCATAACCAATTTGGACTTTATGTACCATATGTGTTATGGGTGTGCTTGGGGGAGCCCTCTGGCGAGTCTGGGACCAGAAGATCACACTGCCTTATTATTGACCCCGTTCTCTGTGCAGAGTATCTCACAGACCTGGACATGCTCTGCAGCACTTACAGATCTAACAGCTTGGTCACTATACTGGAGTCCAAGTTGGTTCTGGGAGGTGCTGGTTACTCAGCTGTTCCATCTTCTGGGTAATTGCTCAGGCTTCTTTACTGAGCATGCTCCTCCAGAATTCTGCCAGTTGTATTATTATCTGGCTCTATTGCTGCAAGCGTCTGTCTCCTGGTATCGTGACTGATCTTGGTACTCGACTCTGGACTGACCCTTGACTTGCCTCTGTCTACTCCCCTCTGACTTCTCCAGTCGCGTCTGACTCCTGACCCTGGCTTCCTCTCCTGACTACTCTGTGTTCATACTTTCTCTCTTGGTTACCCGACCTCCGGCTTGTCTTATGACCACTTTCCTGTCTGCTCCCTGTGTCTCTCCGTATCCTCTCAGTTCTGACCCCGGCCTGCCTGACTTACCTCACCCTTTAAGTATCTTCAGTGCCATCTAGTGTACAGCCTTATTAATGCATCTCTCACTCCTCTGTGAGAGAGACATTATAATTATGCTTTTGTTTAAATCGAATTGCTTTCTTTTGGTGCTGTAAGGGTTAAGAACTCTTTCCTATCTGGATGTCCTTTGTAGCCTTGATCTCAGGTGCAGCTCCTTGTGATCACTCCTTTTCTCTATAAAAGGTCACATGTCTTACCAGCTGTCGCTGGTTATAGAATCTTCATTTCTAAGCTGTCCACTTTTGAAGGAGCCTGTCTCTGGAGGAAGCTGAGGTTTCATGATAATTGCACTCATGGTTCTTAGCTGCCTTGGATGAGTTTGGAGTGTTTTTCTTATTGTGTTTATTTTTCCCCTGTCTGTCTCCATTCCCTTGTGTTGTATTATTGTAGTGTGGAGGCCTCCCATATGTAGAGAGGTTGAAAAAGTTAGATATGTTTAGCTTAGAAAAAAGACATCTCAGAGGAGATCTCCTTTATATGTATAAATACATGTGTGGTCAATATATAGGACTGGCACATGACTTATTCCTTCCAAAGACAATACTAAGGACCAGGGGGCATTCAGTGCGAGTGAAAGAAAAGCGATTCCAGCTGCTAAATAGGAAAGGGTTCTTTACAGTTAGAGCGGTCAGACTGTGGAATGCCGACTACAAGAGGTAGTAATGTCAGATACTATAACAGCTTTTAAGAAACGGCTGGATGATTTCCTCAGTACACACAACATTGTTGGTTATAAATGACTTAGTGACAAAATGTAGAATTGGTGGAGGAAGGTTGAACTAGATGGACCTAGGTCTTTTTTCAACCTATATAACTATGATCAGTGCTCCTGCTGGCCATCTCACTAGCCAGGGTGAGTTCAGGGCAAGTCAGGGCTTAAGCATGTGATCGGGGACGAGGGGAAGGAAGCATAAAAGGACGGTATGTATTGGAGGGATCAATCTCAGGGGAGTGCAGGAGGTGATCCCTCTCCATAGCACCAGGGCCCACCATTGTATCATGTTCCTGGTGTACCTTGTGTGTTGTAGCGCTTGCTGGGGGGTGCCTTTGTACCTGGCGGACCCTGGTAGTTACTGCTTGACAATATGTTACAATACGCAGTTGTTCCATATAAATTGCGTCATGGTAGGTATGGTGAAATATCAAGCAAGCAGCGAAAAGTGAGGGGAGGGAAGCGGGAATCCCTATGTCTAGGGGCTAGGGAGATGGTGACTCCCAATAAAACTTTCCTCTGGCCCCTGGCTCCCCTGGCATCCCTAGATAGGTGCACCAACAGGATACCTGGCCTTGGCTGACCCTGAAATGTGCCCTAGGTAATGAACGGGTGGGATGAGCGCTAGTCAACCCCACTAAGTCCTAGGGAACATACAAGAAAAACAAACAGGAGAAAGCAAATGAACCTTCAAGATTGCTTAGTGAGAGGAAAAGCAACATACAACAATGTTTCTCCAGATGAATTACAAGCCAACTGTTTGCAATCTAGACCATATAGAAACTTACCTCTATCACCAGCAACAAACCAAGGGAACGCAGGTATACAGTATAAAGACAGGATTAATGATTAGCAGCTGAAAGGAAAAGATCTCCACAAGGTCCAAAAGGGGAAAGGGTAAACCCTAACAGAGAAGACACAGAAAACTTAATTCACTCCACAGAGGTAAGTATGGAATATCAAGGAGCAGTTTGTGCAGCCAAACACAATGACATTCTGCAGCCGGACACCGCTGGCTTCTCTGTCAACCATGACAGACCCGTGACAGATTGAAGGTGAATCCTCTGAGTCCTTTTATGTTTCTTCCCCAGCCATCCATGTGTGCTGCTGCCTGCTTACCCTACATGGATTTGGAATTACGACAGGGCCCAGGTGATCCCTGCCCATAGAAGACTGCAGTCCTGAGAAGAGCAGTAACCAGGCAGGGTGAAATCCAGAAGGAAGAACAGGGATAAAAAACGTCAGGCGGGAGAGTGGTCAGATATCAGGCTAAGGGTCAAAACCGGAACTAGCAGTGAAGTACAGAAATAGTAGGCAAAAGAGTGGTCGGGAAAACAAGATAAGGATCAAATCCGGAGTTGGCAGCGAAGTACAGGAACGGCAGGCGGAAGAGTGGTCAGGTAGTCAAGCTAAGGTCAATACATGGTATTAAAAACAACAGCAAGGACTCAGAGTCTAGCAGGTAATTAAAGAACTGTATCTGGCACCTGCCAACAGAAGGGTGAAGCATAAGAGGGGTGAGGTGCTTTCTCATTGGCCCCAGCTGAAAGGTAACTACTCAGCTGGAAGGCACACACACACCACCACAGTCAACCAGTGGTGCTGCAGGTCTTTGTGAAACCCAGCCTAAAAGATGAGTGGAGCCTGCGCCCAGCAGAGCCACTGACTGCTCCCCCGTCCCCAGCGCCGCCCACAGTGATGATGCGGCGGCGTCTGGTGACTGAAGCAGAAGTCAACTCTGGTGGAGACGTGACATGCACACAGCCAAGATCTCCCGGGAGTGTGCTTAGGATACATGCACGTGCACCGGCCCTCCTCTTAAAGGGCCAGAGTGACATTTCCCAAAAATGCCTCTCAGCCTATGGCTAAGAGGCACTATGTATTTAACACTAGAAGTCCCAGAAATTTCGAGCTCCCCCCTGAAGTCCCGAAAGAGGGTCAAATGATCCTTAGTAAACTGAATAGAGCTAACTAGAAACTAAATGGCTAAACTCAATGGAAAACTACAACCTCCTGTGGTGCGACACTAATGGCCTTAATTACAGAACAAAAGACTGTGATTATAGGATGTTAGCTAATATCCTTCAGGTCATTCGACCCGACTCTGGGTTCCAAAGGTAGAAATGTTAAATAACCCCTCTATGGGACTTCTAGTGTAAAGGCATTCTCCCATTTAGGGAGGTGCCTGTGCAACGTGTTCACTTAGTCAGTATTCCAGTCTGCCAGTTAGTTGTCAAGTCCCGTTATCCCTGTCTGTCTCTTGTACCTGCCTTCCCATACTTGTCTGTCTCTGCCATGCCCACCATTCCTGGCCTCATTCACCCCACCTGTACCCATTTATTCCTGAGTCCGTCACCTGCCCTGGGGGTCAGCTGCCACAGTCCCGGTCACTTCAGTCCCCGGAGTGGTACCTGGTGTGCGCCTCACGGTGGGTGCTTAGTTAAGCCCCTCCCACTAAGGAGTAGGCCGGGTCCACCCTGTGGTCCAGTGGGTCCACTACTCCCACTCGCTGCCCCTACACCAGCCATGAGCATTACACATCATATCTACAGGATATTAGGAAACAAACTATTATAATGGCTCCTTTATTATGGGAATGATTAAATAATGATTAAACGTCCTGCCAGATACACGCGTGCACTTCAAGATAAATGAGTTGTCCAAAATTAATTAAAAGCAAAAACTAATTAGAAACATAATCAAAGGTTAATTTTGGGATAAAGTCAAGCTATTATTAGCTACAAAGGAGTTGTCTCATTGTCACATTCGTACATGCATGAGAATGGCATTTCCAACCGGACTGCCCCGTCTGAACAAGTCTATTGACAGGCAAATAACATGGTGCCAAATTGATTGACTTCATGAACCAAGAAAGAAACAAAGCAATTTATTCCACACAGTGAGACTTTCCATCTTAAAGGATCGTTGTCCAGAACTCACAGTTGATTAATTGCAGCTAGTTACTTTTAATTATTAACAGGAGTTGCTGTAATGTGGTCAAGCTCACAGATTTTGGAAACCTCACCATTAATTCACCAGGTCCATCAGAGGTGAGCAAAGGACATTAGTGGAGGCTCAAGGAAGGACTTAGCTGGAGTGGTGTCTCGTCATGGCATGAAGCACACTATTGACCTGGGGTCAAGTACAGGTTCTGGTGCTCAAGATGTTTTTGTCTACGCTAGGTACGAGGAAATACCAAGCGAATGGCAAAAGGGAAGGGAAAACCTGTGTCTAGGGAAGGGGGAGATAGTGACCCCTGACCAAACCTGTTGCTGGTCCCTGGTGTCCCTCACCACCCTAGATAGATTTCACACCTATACGTCGAGCAGGATACCTGACTCTAGGTATCCCTAGTGCTGGGCCCTAAATAGGGAACGGATGGGATGAGCTCTGTTACGTCACCACTGGAGTCCGCTCCGGCGACTTCTACTCCGATCTCCAGGCAACACCGTGTTCCTGCCGTGGATGGTGCTGGTGATGGGAGAGGAGTCAATGCCAGCGGCGCCAGTGGGCGCATGCTCCGCTTATCCACTGAGCTGGGTTTCGTTGGGATCTGCAGTACCACTGGCTGACTGTAGGTGGCGTGTGTCTTCCAGCTGAAGTTATCATCATTCAGCTACAGCCAATGGGAAGACACCACACCCTTCTTATTCCCCCTCCTGTCTGCTGACCACTGCCAGAGATAGTTGTGTATTCCTGGTTCCTTTCCGTCCGGTTCTGTTTTGTGATTCTGGTGTTCTGACTTCTGCTTGTTTCCTGACTACCCTCCTGCCTGCTGTTTATGTACCTCGCTGCCCATTACGCATTTGACCTCTGCTATGTTTTCTGATTATGTCCTTGCTTACCGATTCTGTCCCTGTTCTGCAATTCCTGGTTTGACCCTGCCTGACGACTACTCTCATCGGACTGCAGCCTTCCACAGGTAGTGATCTCCAGGGCCCTGTGTAATTCCAAATCCCTGTATAGGGGTTAAAGGGTTTCAGGGTTCTGGGGGTCCTGCTTGGTGAAGTGGTTTCCCTCTAGCCTGTTCATTACAGCCCGCCTGAGTCTGTGGATCCAGGCAGGCGTTACAAGCTCTTTGTTAATCCCACTAAACACTATAGAAGACACAAAGAGGACACACAGGGGGAAAATGCATGAACTACTTATTTACAGATGACTCAGCTAGAAGTTCAGTAAAGTTTCAACCACAATACCGCATATGAGTACAAGTCACCTGCTTGCAATCAAGGCTTGAATAAACTGGATAATATCACCAGCACCAGTCCCAGAATATGGGAGTATTTAAGCACATGCAGGATGTTGATGATCAGCAGCTGTGAGGAAGGCGAGCTCCTGCTAGGTCTTAACGGGAGAGAGATGAATCCAGCAGAAAAGCTACCTATACCAATGAATACTGACATCAGGAACAATAGAAAGTCAGGGAGCATTTTGTGCAGCCAAACACTGTGAACTTCTATTGCCAGAAACCACATGACTGTCTGTCACCCATGAGACACCCGTGACGGATAGTTTCCTTGAATACTCCTATGAAATACTTTCTTTGTCCAGATTTCAAATAAATTGGCCTTTGTTTGCATGCTCCATATTCTGAACTTTTGGACCATCATAAACCTCTGTACAACTCTTCCATTCTCTTCCAAGTTGGTATGGAGTTCTTGTGATGCATGGGACTTTTTGCAAATATGTGTCCCTCAGCTGTGCTGCATACCTCTCTGGAGCTCTTCTCATGAATACATGTCAATATGTATCATGTCGGGGAATGAATGTGTACCAAAAGCCATGCACATTTTTTGGAGGCAAGCCTCCTCCACCCTGATCCCCCTTCATGTTCCGTTGTCTATAGACTACCAAATGCAGACTCTATGGAAGTACATGATTAGTCAATCCAACATGAAAATTAGCAGTTTATGAAAAGCAATAAGAAGACACATATGTACTGTATTATATTAGAGGGTTAAAGGGGTTATCCACTACTTCTACATTCATGGCTTATCCTTAGGATAGGTCATCAATGTCAGATCATCCGGGTCCGACACCCGGCACCCCCTTCGATCAGCTGCTCTCAATGGCAGCTGGCAGCTGGAAATGCTCAGTTCCGGAGCTGCTCTGTCTTCTGATAGAGGCCGTGGCTGGATACTGCACATCCGCCTCCTATTGATCTGAATAGAAGGCGGATTTGCAGTACCCGGCCCCGGCCACTATCAGGAAGGAGCAGCTCCAGAACTGAGCATTTCCGGATGCCTGCTCCCACTGCTGGCACCAAGAACAGATGATCGTGAGAGTGCCAAGTGTCAATCCTAGGTCAATCTGACATTGATGACCTATCCTAAGGATAGGCCATCAATGTAAAAGTAGGGAACAACCTCTTTAAGTGTGAGGTACATGTGGTTTGACCACTTTACAACTAGGTGCACTCAATCCAAGAAACCCTGATTGTCCATATAAATAGACACAAATACTCTGGATAAGTCAACACCTTCTTAAAATTCGAGGTGTATGGTAATAATCTTACCTTTTTGGGAAATGCTTGAAGCATAACACATGAACGTCTATCATAAATCTTATGGTGGATGGCTGCCAGCTGTCATGGCTCAAGTCCGAGCTTTGAACCGGTGATCTCTGGTTGTTGGTCTGTTTCCCTCTTGGTTGGACCACGGCCTGTTGAGTGTTGATCCAAATGCTGAAGGATCTCTTGTCTTTATTTCATATGCTTTCTTGTCTTTTATTCTTATGCTGTGCCTTTATTGTTTCTCTTCCATTCAGATGTGTGCACTTTCTCATTTGGTTTGCCCAATCACATTTTGGGAGGTCCTATTTATACTTAAATGCTTCAGTGCTGCTTAGATTTCTGGATGGATGGTTGTCTGGAGTTCCAGCTCATTGGTTAAGGTTTCCTTCCTGAGACATTGCTATTGATATTTCCTGCAGTTGTGTAAATCCCTTCCCAGTTATCTCCTTTTTTTTTTCTTTTTCATTTAGGTTTCAGAGGGTTCCCATATATTATGTTTTTCTTTTCAATTTCTTGAATTCCATCATTTCTGTTTGTGCATCCCTAGCCCTGTGTCTCACCCTCGGCCTGTGTGTACTTCATTTGTGTTTATTGCTATTTTTGTGTTACACTTTATTTACAGCTTAGGGTGCAGTTAAGGACATTCAGGGTCAGCTGTCAACAAGTGGAGGCGCCAATAAGTGATCTTAGGATGCCAACCTCCGCTATCAGTCAGGGACAAATCAGGATCAGGTCTAGGGCAAGTTTTATCCTGTTTTGGGACCTGCGGATTTGTGGTTTTACATCTCTCTTGGTTTGTCGATCCCCGAGAAAGTGGAACACCAGATTTCCTCTCTTTGATTGTCCATCTGGATTTCATCTACCACTTGTAAAATGGATGAATGAGGAAAAGAATTATCTCTGGGTCAGCACCTTTCCCAATAAAGAAGAACTTGGATATTCATTGCAAAATAACTTCTTTGTTACTTTTGATTAGAATACCAAATGTTCCGGGAACATATTGCTCCCCATCATCAGGTAACAACACTATTCTGTTTTGGGGGTTTTTTTTACTGGCAAAAGAGCCAATTTGTCCCCAAAACATGTGGCACCCTAATCAACTGCAATAAAAAAGTTACTTTACAATGAAAATACAAATTCTTCTTTTCTGGCACAGGCGTTGACCTGGAGATATCGTATTTTTCATTTTATAAGACGCATCGGATGATAAGACGCATTCCAAATTTAGAAGAGGAGAAAAGGAAAAAATAATTTTTAATGTTAAAATAAGAGTCCACCTTATAATCCTAGTGTGTCTTCTATTAGCTCACCAAGGGGGAGTGGAGATGGTGGAGCAGCTCAGGAGGGTCAAAGAAGGCAGGGCTGGTGGTGCTGTGGGCTTGGAAGAGGGGGTGTCGAGGCTCAGGAGGGTCAGTGGATGGAGGCTTGGTGATACTGCAGGCTCAGGGGTGTTGCGGCATCAGGCACCATTGAATAGCCGGGAGTTGCGGGCTCCATTGAACCACTGGCGGTTGACACGATGGTCTTCAAGAAAATATCAGCAGAGGCGGTGCATGCGCAGTTTGGCCTTTTTTATTGAATTCCATTGCATCAATCGCTGACACACGCTGCTGTGGCACCCCTGAGCCCACAGTATTACTGACTCTCCGTCCTGTGACCCTCCTGAGCCACTCAACTGCAGTGATCCGAGCCCTCAGTATCGCCGATCCTGCCTCCTGTGCCCGGCTCCATCACTGCTGCCCCAGTAAGGCTAAGTTCACACTTCTGTTGTTTTGCATCAGTCACAATCCGTCGCCTAGAGGAATTACGGTATCCTGCAAAATATTTTGCAGGAATCCTGTTTTTCCCCATAGACTTCTATTAGTGATGGATTGCGACTGATGATGCTGCGTTGCATCCGCTGCGTCGCGGTCAGTCGTTTTTTAACTGACCGCCGGGCGGGAGCAACGCAGCCTGTAACGTTTTTTGAGCAGCGCGATCCGTAGGATTTTGCTGCGCATGCTCTCTCTGGCTCCCTGCCCCCGTAACCAGGATAAACACCGGGTAACCAAGCAATGCGCTTTGGTTATTTACCCGATATTTACAGTGGTTACGGGTGCAGGGAGCCTGCGCTAAGAGGTGTACGCTGGTAACCAAGCAAAAAGTGCTTTGCTTTTAGTTACCCGATATTTACCCTGGATACAGTGTGCAAGGAGGCCGACACTTCACCACTCGGCTCCGCCCCCTCCCGCACTCCGCATGTGTACACTCACACACACACACTCACACACTCACACACATTCTCACACACACACACTCACTTGTCCCCAGCCCTGCAGTCCCCATGGCACTGACGTCCTCAGCTCCACGGCCCCGCTCGGCTCCGCCCCCTCACGCACTCCGCATGTACACACGCATGTAGACACACACACACACTCACTCACCTGTCCCCAGCCATGCAGACCGCGGCACTGACGTCCTCGGCCCCGCCCCCGAACTCCGCCCCCCGAACTCCGCCCCCCAAACTCCACCCCCTCGCTCACAACGGAGTCTGACAATGAAATTCTTTTCTTTGTCATCCGTTGTCATCCGTTGTACAACGCATCAGTCACATGCGTCAAGAAACGCATGTGACTGATGCAAAACAACGGAAATGTGAACTTAGCCTAAGCCAACCCTGGATTATAAGACACACCCTCATCTTCCCCCAGTTTTGGGGGAAAAAAGTGCATCTTATAATATGGAAAATACGGTACCCGCCTTTCTTCACTTATGAAATGTACAGGAATCTCTGTTTGGAAAACACTAACAGACATAGTAACATAGTTTCTAAGGCTGAAGGAAGACCTTATGTCCATCTAGTTCAGCCTATTTTAGTGCTGTTGTTCTCCAATGTTGAACCCGTGGAAGGCAAAACCCCACAGAGTAGAGACCAGTTTTCTTCATAGGGAACAAAATTATTTCCCGACTCCTAATCTGGGTCAACTATCTACCTGTAATATTATGTTATTCATAACCTTCTATACTGTTGCTATCAAGAAAAGCATCCATTCCTCTCTTAAATTCATTCAGTGAGTTGGCCATCACCATTTCCTCAGGAAGAGAGTTCACTGCTCTTACCGTGAAGAACCCTCCTCTATGCTGATGCAGAAATTTTCTTTCCTCCAAATGAAGAGCATGCCCCCTTATTCTTGTCATAGTCCTTGGTACAAACAGATCATGGGAGAGATCTGTGTATTTCCCTCTGATATACTTGTCCCCAAATATATGTGGTATCCTAATGAACTGCAATAAAAAAAAGTTACTTTACAATGAACATTCAAATTCTTCTTTTCTGGCACAGGCGTTGACCGCGAGATACCTCCTTTCTTCACTTATGCATTGGACTGGAATCTCTGAATGGAAAACACTGGTGTAGTTTGTCCCCAAAACATGTGGTATGTTAATACACTGCAATAAAAAAAGTTACTTTACAATGAAAATCCAAATTATTCTTTTATGGCACATGCATTAACCTGGAGATACTGTACTTCCTTTCTTCATTTATGCATTGGACTAGACTCTCTGATTGGAAAACACTGCTGTAGTTTGTCCACAAAACATGTGGTATCCTAATACACTGCAATAGAAAAAGTTACCTACAATAAAAATCCAAATTCTTCTTTTCTGGCACAGGCCTTGACCCGGAGATACCTCCTTTCTTCACTTATTGGACTGGAATCTCTGATTGGAAAACACTGGTGTAATCTGTCCACAAAACATGTGGTATCCTAATACACTGCAATAGAAAAAGTTACCTACAATAAAAATCCAAATTCTTCTTTTCTGGCACAGGCCTTGACCCGGAGATACCTCCTTTCTTCACTTATTGGACTGGAATCTCTGATTGGAAAACACTGGTGTAATCTGTCCACAAAACATGTGGTATCCTAATCAATTGCAATAAAAAAAAGATATTTTACAATGAAAATCCAAATTCTTCTTTTCTGGCACAGGCGTTGACCCGGAGATACCTCTTTTCTTCACTTTTGCATTTGACTGAAATCTCTGATTGGAAAACACTGGTTTAGTTTGTCCCCAAAACATGTGGCATCCTTATGAACTGCAATAAAAAAAGTTAATTTACAATGAAAATCCAAATTCTTCTTTTCTGGCACAGGCGTTGACCTCGAGATACATCCTTTTTTCACTTATGCATTGGACTGGACTCTCTGATTGGAAAACTCGGGTGTAGTTTGTCCCCAAAACATATGGTATCCTAATAAACTGCAATAAAAAAAAGTTAATTTACAATGAAAATCCAAATTCTTCTTTTCTGGCACAGGCGTTGACCTCGAGATACATCCTTTTTTCACTTATGCATTGGACTGGACTCTCTGATTGGAAAACACTGGTGTAGTTTGTCCCCAAAACATATGGTATCCTAATAAACTGCAATAAAAAAAAGTTAATTTACAATGAAAATACAAATTCTTCTTTTCGGGCACAGGCGTTGACCTGGAGATACCTCCTTTTTTCACATATGTATTCTGCAGGAATCTCTGATTGGGAAACACTGGCGTATGAGATTTGGAGGATAAAAGATGATCCCTACATAGAATCAATGGATCACGCATTATTTTGACATCATTTTTTAAAACGTTCGACGCTACATAATATGTCACCATAATATGTCTGCGTTCATAAATAAACCAGTGATGGTTGATAAGAAAGATGACTTCTCATACTTAACTCTGACATCATCCAAAATACTGTAACAAAATGCTGGTCCCGGCCAAGTTCTTCCATTGGACGCTCTCCAGATATATTTCAAAATAATATTTATTACCCTAAGGTACGTTTTCAAACCTTCTGGATCTTGTCCGGAGCCAAAAGAAGAGCGAGCACTCAAATTAACCAAGCCTATTAATTTCATACCAAAAAATAAATTACATTTCTTTCTTTTTTTCCAAGATTTCAAGACATTTCCAATAATTTTAGACAGTGCTTGAGATTATCTGTCAGCCCTTGAATTTTTTTTTTCGTTTTTCTATTCATGTCGCGAAAAAAAAAGAAGGAATTTGAAAGACGGAGATCAAACTCTGAGCTTCCCCCATAGCCGAGGGCTATAAATCCTCCGATACAATAGAACCCACATGTTGGTCTTTGAAAATGTAACAGGGAAGCGCAGAAGGATAGACGGCTCCGAAAGAGCGATGAATCTACAGCGCGTCCCCAATGCCACTTAATATTCTGATGTGGATAAAAACATATTGATTTTTTCTTTTCTTTTTTTCTTTTTTTTTCCCGGTATGCATCGCTCTGTCCCTCCCTTTCTGTACTCGGCGCAGTGTTAACCCACCAAATGCTCTAAATATGGAAGATGCGAGCCACATCCGTAAAAAGGCTAGTCAGCAAATCTTTTTATAAGGCAGATATAATTTTTCCTAACCGACATCTGATATGATAAGTGTTCCCTGTAAAGACGGCGGATATTTAATCCCACGCTATATTTTTTTTTTTAATGGGCACGGTTAGAAGAAGGAAGGAAGAAATAGGAGGTTGTAAACACGGCTTTGCTTGGCTCTGTCATTTTTATTTTGCAGGAGATACAAAGTGGAAGACTTTTTTTGAAGTTGTCGTTTCATGGGCGATGAAGGATCGGGGGTGTTTGGCGGAGAATGTGCTATTTTTGTATGGGATCAATATTCAGCTTCTAGAGCTGGGAGGTTAATAAAACCAATAACAGAACTGTCAAGTCTTAAGAGAGCCAGTGATGTTCAAGACATATGAATGCACCGCACCTGCATAACCCCATTCAGGTCAATTGCTCATAGATTTCATTTTGGTGTCCCTAGAAGATTTTTTGTAGTTAATGGGAAAACGTGTGATCATGGAAAATGAATATTTACCCCCTTCCCCTACCCATATTCCCATTCACCCCTCTGCACTGGCGTCAGTAATTGGAATGTGTATTAATGGAAAATGAATATTCACCCCTTCCCCTGCCTATATTCCCGCCCACCCCTCTGTGTCAGTGTCAGTAATTGGAATGAGTATTAATGGCTAATGAATATTCACCCCTTCCCCTGCCGTTATCGCCGCCCTCCCCTTTGAGCCAGCGTCAGTGATTGGAATGTGTGTTAATGGCGAATGAATATTCCCCCCCTTCCCCTGCCCATATTCCCATTTACCCCTATGTGTCGGTGTCAGTAATTGGAATGTGTATTAATGTCAAATGAATATTCACCCCCTTCCCCTGCCTATATTTCCGCTCACCCCTCTGTGCCGGCATCAGTGAATGGAACATGTGTTAATGGCAAATGAATATTCACCCCTTTCCCTTGCCCATATTCTTGCCCACCCCTCTGTGCCGATGTTACTGATTGGAACGTGTGTTAATGGCAAATGAATATTCGCCCCTTCCCCTGCCCATATTCCTGCCCACCCCTCTGTGCTGGCGTCAGTGATTGGAACATATGTTAATTGCAAATGGATATTCACCCCTTTCTCCTGTCCATAATCCTGCCTACCCCTCTGTGCCCATGTCAGTGATTGGAACGTGTGTTAATGGGAAATTAATATTCACTCCCTGCCCAGCCCATATTCCCGCCCACCTCTCTGTGCCAGCGTCAGTGATTGGAATGTGTGTTAATGGAAAATGAATATTCACTCCCTGCCCATATTCCCGCCCATCCCCCTGTGCTAGTGTCAGTGATTGGAACATATGTTAATGGCAAATGAATATTCACCCCTTTCCCCTGCCAATTTTGCCGCCCACCCCTCAGTGATGGTGTCAGTGATTGCAATGTGTGTTAATGAAAAATTAATATTCACCCTTTACCCCATCCATAATCCCACCCACTCTTCTGCGGGTCAGTCAAGCTGCCATATTGCTGCCTGAAAATCACATTGCAATCCTCGGACAGACTGGTGGCTCCTCTAATCTGTGTTTGTACTTCTATATAGCTGTAACATTCAGATAAGGAGAGACGCCAGTCAGTCCGAGGATTGCGATGCATTCCTTGGGCAGTAATACAGCCAGCTGACTGAGTCAATGATGCCGGCAGAGAGGGGTGGGCTAGAATATGAGCAGGTGAAGGGGCGGAATATTCATTTTCCATTAACACACGTTCCAATCACTAACACCAGCACAGAGGGGTGGGCAGGAATGTGGGGAGGGGAAGGGAGTGAATATTCATTTTCCATTAAAACACGTTCCAATCACTAACACCAGCACAGAGGGGTGGGCAGGAATGTGGGGAGGGGAAGGGAGTGAATATTCATTTTCCATTAAAACACGTTCCAATCACTAACACCAGCACAGAGGGGTGGGCAGGAATGTGGGGAGGGGAAGGGAGTGAATATTCATTTTCCATTAAAACACGTTCCAATCACTAACACCAGCACAGAGGGGTGGGCAGGAATGTGGGGAGGGGAAGGGAGTGAATATTCATTTTCCATTAAAACACGTTCCAATCACTAATGCCGGCACAGAGGGGTGGGTGGGAATATCGTCAGGGGAATAGGTGAATATTCATTTTCCATTAACACACATTCCAATCACTGATGCCACTAAAAAATACAAGACATCCCCTGAAAATAAGCCATAGCACATCTTATGGAGCCAAAAATAATATAACACCCTGTCTTATATAAACGTATGAGATCTGATCTGAAAAACCCATTTAGTGATGCATTGGCTCAGTATAGATGAATGATGGGCCCAATATAGAGGTCACATAACGTAATGTCACATGACCACCGGAAGACAAAATCTACCTAATTTGATACAATGTATCAATGCAGTTAAAATGTATCAGCAAAGGATTCAGGTTGTCTTTCAGAGATTTTCCTGGAGTCCTTGACACCAATGCAATATCTGTAAGAGGGACCCCAATTATCATGAGCTATTATTAATACTTATGTGATGGTGGAGACTTTGGATTTCCTCAATAACCACCATGACCTCTACGATCCCTATAGCTACACCCCTTTTGGTGGCCCTACCACCCTAGCAATATTTCAACCATTTTTCTGGTTGAAAAATACCTGAGTCATAGAGGACCGTGAGACGCACAAACTAATAACCAAAATCCATAAATCATTCTGGATGACATGAACAAATTACAGTAGGACAGAAAAATCCATCAAGGGATTTATTTACGTCCATGCATGTTCAAGGTATAAAAACATAGCCTAGCTCTTTGGTAAAAATAAAGACGTAAAAACCTAGAAATAACATAATATCGCATAGAATTAAAATTTGGACTTAGAAGAATCAGAATTGATTTGGGAGAGGAACAATATATTCCCCCTCCTTTCTCTGAATATCATCGTATTAGAAGGAATCTTGTTCCTCATTTCATCAGCTACGCTGTCAATATTGTTACTTACCTTATTATTAATGATGGCTGCCAGGAAATATTTACATAAAGGAATGAAGTATCAAAAAAACTGAAGCCTGAGTCCACTATTAATCCTGTAGTCACCTATATGATGTGAAGACAGGCCAGACTGGGCTTCCTTGACTATTATTTGATTCATCTGGAGATCCGAAGCTTCATCTGTACAGAACATGTAGATTATCATTTATAATGGTATCGTTATCATTGTACACCCAAGACCCATCATCCATAGTATATAGAGGGTTATTAGTGATAGATCTCATAAGTATTCTGCTCATTTTTGATAATCAGACAAGGTAAAGCAGACAGCTGGGGGCCGGTATTATCATGATGGGATTGCTCATGTTTATTGGCCCTTCCCAGACAAAAAATATCAGCCCGCAGCTGCCTCAGAAATGGCGCATCTGTACCGCCCCAGGGATATGGGGTACTCGGTCATGGGCCGTATATTTACGGGGACAGTTCACTGGGTGGCCGTTGCCCTGTTCCGTGACCCTGAGGGTCGCTTCAAGGGGGTTATGTACAGGGGAGTATTTACAAAGTTTGTATCATGACGCCACTTGCAGGTTGCAGTTATGGTAATGGAACTGCCGCTGCTCAGTTTCCCACCGCTAGGGTTGATGTTGGTGGCAGCCTGGATGTTGGGCCCTCCGCAAGTGGGGCAGGGGCCCCAGGGGGGTACATGACGGAGTTAGGCGCGGAAAGAAGGTAGGCCCCACAAAGGATTGCAGTATAACTGGGTTCTTTACTCATGGCAGCTTGATATCTCGTACCCGGATGAAGGCTTGTGCTCACCACTGGTTCCCTTAGTCCCAGTGCCGGTTTAGTGACCCTGTGGCTTCTTTCCCCTGCACCCTTCTCAAGTTGGTGGGTCCCCATGGCTTGGAGCGTCTGGGGGTCCCCTCCTAGTTGTCTCTAAGTCTTTAGTCCGTACGGCGGCAGTTTGAACCCTGTAGGGTCGGTGTTCTGTTCCGGTCCCTGGTTCTCCCGTCACTGCTGGTGCCCCTGGACTTTACGGTCAGTGAGGTCCTGGATGGTCCCCTCACTGTGCAGATTTTATCAGGTCTGCCTGGAGCGTTTGGCTGCCCTAGGGCTCTGTACCCCGACGGTGATTTGGTTCCGGAAGTACTCCACCGGCAGCCACATGCCTGGGCCCTCAGGTCACCGTCCCACACTCCCGTCAGTGCGGTCACGTCCAACTCCTCTCTCCTCCACTTACTCACTCTCTCTCTGACTGTCTTCCCCCTCCCACCTGGTTGTCGTCTAGTGGACTGGATTGGTTACACCCCTGGGTGGCCATTCATTGGGTCCAAATCTAGTCTCTCACCAGCCATTGGGGATGGGGAAAACTGGAATTATAGTATGTTTTGGTGTTACTAGTACTGGTCTTCCAAGTTCCTGGGGGGTAGGCCCTGCATCTTTGACAGGATGTAGTACCTTGTAGCTCCTGATGGGTTCAGGGGCGCTACACATCCATTAGATTTACCCTGCTCATCCCAATTGCCCTGTTGCGGTGGCAATCGGGATAATATATGGGGTTGATGCTAACTGTGATTTGTCAAAAATCACAGCTGCCATCAAGCACTGGGTTAGTAATGGAAGGTGTCTATGAAACACCCCCATTACTAACCTTGTAAGTAAAAAAAAATAAACACAAAGACAGAAAAGTCCTATATTTGAAATACAAAACACAGACACCCTCATCTACTCATTTATTAAAAGAAAACACTCCTGCGGGTCCGATGTAATCTATAACGATGTAGAACGATGATTCTCCTACATCCAGAGGCCATGGTGAGCAGTGACATTAGAAAACGACACTGTGGCCTATGGAACATACTGTGAGAAGTGGTGACATCAGTCAGGTCACTGGAGTTCATAGCTAGTGGTTCCCACGATACACTCTGTGTGAACCCCCAACTGTGACCATAGGTGAACTCACTGCCGGACTGTCTGACTGTGTGACACAGTAGCAAAAGCAGTAGAGCAGTCCAGAAGCGAGTTTACCTGCAGTCACAGCTGGGTAAGACCCTATTTGCACTCATTGTATATCCAGTTGGTTATTCCCTCAAATCTTGCTTGGAGCACATGGTCATGCCTGGTTTATGTTGAAATTGTGTTCTTTCCACTTCTAGATTATGGTTCCAGCAGTGCTCACTGGAAACTTTAGTAGTTTAGAAATGATTTCCTAACCAATGCTATTAGTATAATTTGCAATAATAAAGTTGTGAAGGTCTTGAGACAGCTCACTGGTTTTACCCATCATGAGATGTTTCTTGTGTGGCACTTTGGTAATGATACACCTTTTTATACGCCATCAGTTGAACCAGCTGGTATTATTTTTTACTAAGTAGCGGGATTGCTTTCTAATAACTGATAGATTTCTGCTGGTGTCATGACTTTCATTACTTTTTTTCACCTCTCTTTCTTAATGTGTTCTATACTTTTTCCTGTTTCATTTCTCATTATTACATATTAATACATGTATGGACATCTAGATATTTATTTATTTTGCTATCTTATACAGCGCTTATTAATTCCACAGCACTTTACTGATGTGATCTGATCATCCCATGTATGGTTTGATTTTTTGGATTCCCTAAGTGGTTTGACTTTCAAACTTATTGATATCTTTTCTACCTATTTTCTCTGTTTTACTCTTTTAACTCTGAGGGCGGCGTTACACAAGACGATATATCGTGCGATCGCATGAGCGATCGCACCCGCCCCCGTTGTTTGTGCATCACGGGCAATTTATTGCCCGTGTCGCACAAAGTCAGTAAATCCCCATCACACGCACTTACCTGCCCAACGACGTTGCTGTGGGTGGTGAACATCCTCTTCCTGAAGGGAGAGGGACGTTCGGCGTCACAGCAACGTCACACAGCGGCCGCCCAATAGAAGCGGAGGGGCGGAGATGAGCGGGACGTAACATCCCGCCCACCTCCTTCCTTCCACATTGCCGGCGGGACGCAGGTAAGTTGTTGTTCGTCGTTCCCGGGGTGTCACACGGAGCAATGTGTGCTGCCTCAGGAACGACGAACAACCGGCGCGCGGAAAGAGGAACGACGTTATGGAAAAGAACGACGTGTCAACGAGCAACGATAAGGTGAGTATTTTGCTCGTTAACAGTCGTTCGGAGGTGTCACATGGTACGACATCTCTAACGATGCCGGATGTGCGTCACGAATTCTGTGACCCCGACTACATATCACACTATATATCGTACCGTGTAACGCCAACCTGACCCCAATTTTCCTGACTATATATATGGATCCTCTTTTGTGCTTATTCTAGTCTTCTTGGCACAGACCTGCTTAATTAGGTGAAGCACCTACTCGGACTACGCAGTCCAATGGTCCTTCCAGTAAAAGCCAGATCCCTTTAAAAAGGTTAAAAAGTCGAAATGAAGGATCCACTGGATCTTGCTTAAAGTTAGAGATAACTCAAAATCTGATGGTGGCAGCTAACTTTGATTTTTATGGATGAGTCAAAATTAGACAACTTTTACATCCCTCATCAACTGATACTTGATTGATATAGTATGCCTATGGGTCTATAGAGGACAATCTTCCAATGACCAGTAGGTGACAATATGGTAGAGAGAAGCAACTTGATTTTTGCTGCCACGATCTGGCATCCAGTTTGGTCCTCCATGGCAAACGGACTTCACTTCTTCAGCCGGCTCCCTTGGCCTGGCATTTTAAATACCTCTGGTTCTTACTAGGTTTAATAAAGATATCATATCCCTGAGAAACAAACATCATGATGTCTCATGAGTCCTTAATGTCACTAGCACCAGACATGTCCAGGATGCCATTCCGAGTGATGTGAAGACTGGCTGCTATGGAAAACAGGGCTGAATACCACATCAGAGCTGCATGAATAGAATTGCTGATCTCCCCATTTTACAATATATTCTAAAGTACTAATTCAATGGCTAAATAAAGTGTTTTGTACAGTCAACTTCGAATAGGGATATCAATGGAATCCATCTCCAGTAATTTCAGCTTGAATGTGTAATGCTTTTACTCCCCTGCGGAGGCAGTACAGGGAAGTAAAACACTTGTTATCAAACCATGAAAAAATCGCTATTAAAAATATATCTTTAATTAGTCAACTAGCTAAAATAACTGTCAGTACAGTCACAAAAAAATAGCCACTAAAAGGTGGATGAATGGTGAGAGGGACAAGTGCGCCAAATATTGATATTCGGGATATTGTTGGATAGGCGGGGGTAGGCTAATGCTCTCCCTTTGGGAGAACACTTGTTGTCGGGACTGCTTAAAGGGAACTGTCACATGGAGTTTTGCACAAACTTTGCCAACTGTCATGGCGGCGTTGGGCTCTGTTCAGATTGTAAATCCTGATGCTCCGCCCAATAGTTTCTCTGATGTCTAAGATCAACACAGGCAGACTCGGGTGTTGACCTGATGTGTGCTGATCCATGGGCAGGCTAGCAAGAGTTAATCTCTGCTAGTCTGCTTGCTCCTTTGATCACATGTTGTGGGGAGAACTATCACATCTCCTCCCCTCCTATTTATGCTGGTTGAATCCGTCCTCCTATACCAGCTATAGTTTGTCAATGTTGGTCTGTGAGGTGTGGGGTCCCAGATTCTCTGGTGAAAGTTGTGATTATTGCTTGTTGCAATTGTTGAGTTTACCCCTATTTTGTAGCTTCTTTCCTGCTCTTGTTTTTCCTCCTGAGTCTCTTATTGTCTTAAACCTTTCAGTGTGCATGCTCTGTAACTGTCACAGGGTATCTACTGATGGAACAGGGGCTTCTATGCTGGCCCTCAGACTTGAGACCCTGCACTGCCCCTTATCTCAGAGGTAAGCTTGATATTAGTCAGGTCTAAGCCCCCAGCATGACTCTGACTCCTATCCTGTCTTACTCCCCCCACCCTTGGAGCAGGCCAAAAACTCAGTAACAAAACCCCATAGAAAAGACACAGACATGGGAGAATGAAACCTCATACACACTGCACTCAAACACAAAGGGGAGACAATATATGTATAGGGGAACAACCAAATGGATAGGGAATAAACTCACAACAGGGCAACATTGACACCATGCAGAAAAGCAACTGTAGTTCACCATGAATGGAATAACCACTGTGTGGGGGGGATATTATGCAGAGGAGCACTGTGTGGGGGGATATAATACAGAGGAGCACTGTGTGTGGGGTGGATATTATATAGAGGAGCATTGTGTGTGGTGGGGATATTATACAGAGGAGCAGTGTGTGTGTGTGTGGGGAGGGTGTTATACAGAGGAGCACTGTGTGTGGGGGATATTATACACAGAGGCAGTGTATGTGGGGAATATTATACAGAGGAGCAGTGTCTCCTACTACACTCCACAGCTTTAAATAGGAAAAGACCAGCTGTGGATGGTAATTAGCATCATGGCTCTCAGAAAAGTTGCACACTACTCCAAAAAGGATTAACTCCTGCATGGCTGGGAGCAGGGAAACAACTCAGCCAACAGCCATCAAGGCTGAGCACTTTAGAGAGACCAGGTTGCCTGTTGGACTCTGCAACATGAACAGAGTCTGACACCGTAGTAGTAATTTTGGTTTTCCCATGTAGACTGACAAGGAGTTTCTCCTTATTATTGCTCTTTCATATACCTTTATAATTTATTTTCAGCCGTTTCATGTGCTGCTCAATTTTGGTTTTCCCTTGTCTATCTTTAGCTGTAGGTTTCATCACACTCCTGTCGCGTTCCTCCCTGAGAGGAGGGGGAATCAGATCAGGACTGGACAGGAGCAGGGCATAATGCCTGCCTGGATCCACAGACTCAGAATGGCTGTAATGGACAGACTAGAGGAAAGCTGCTCACAAAGCAGGACCCCCAGAATCCTGAAACCCTTTAACCCCTATAGAAGGATTTGGAATTACACAGGGCCTCGGTAATCACTACCTGTGGAAGGCTGCAGTCCGATGAGAGTAGTAGTCAGGTAGGGTCAAACGAGGAGTTGCAGAACAGGGACAGAATCAGGCAGGCAAGGACGTAATCAGAAAACAAAGCAGAGGTCAAATCCGGATCGGGCAGCGAGGAACATAAACAGCAGGCAGGAGGGTAGTCAGGAAACAAGCAGAAGTCAGAACACCAGAATCACTAAACAGGGCGGGACAGGAAACAGGAATACAGAACTATTTCTGGCAGTGGTCAGCAGACAGGAGGGGAAATAAGAAGGGTGCGGTGTCTTCCCATTGGTTGTAGCTGAATGATGGTGACTTCAGCTGGAAGACACACGCCACCTAAAGTCAGCCAGTGGTACTGCAGAACCCAAAGAAACCCAGCCCAGTGGATATGCGGAGCCTGCGTCCACCGGTGCCGCTGGCATCGACTCCTCTCCCATCATCAGCACAGTCCACAGTGGGAACACGGCGTCGCCTGGTGATTGAAGCAGAAGTCACTGCAGTGGACTACGGTGGGGACGTAACAAGGCCAGGAAGGAGACTCATGGACCTGCATTACTGCTAAGGAAAATCTAAGAAAAATGATATATTTAGCATATATAAATGGCCATTTGTATGTCTGCCCAGTTGCCCCTTCACAGCATATCTCGTAACTGGGTACCTACACTATGCTGAAGCCTCTCTCTGGGTTAATAACCTCCTGTGTATGGGCAAGTACGAACCTGCTATATAAGATAAGATTACCTGTGGCAAATGGGGGAGGGTTGAACGGTCAGAAGGTATGACCCTCTTAATATAGACAAAAAGACTGACGGCACTCACCAAACTGAGGTGTGAACAGGTGCATAACTGAACATGACATAAAATACAAAAAAAGACAGTTTTCACTCTGATAATGCTAAAGTATGGAAACCATAAATGTGTGAATATGGACCTGCATTACTGCTAAGGAAAATCTAAGAAAAATTAGATATTTAGCATATATAAATGGCCATTTTTATATCTGCCCAGTTGCCCCTTCACGGCATATCTCGTAACTGGGTCCCTGACGCTATGCTGAAGCCTCTCTCTGGGTTTCCTCTCTCAGCCTCTCAGCCTCTCTCTGGGGGAGGGGTGCATGGTTAGAAGGTATGACCCTCTTAATATAGACAAAAAGACTGACGGCACTCACCAAATGGCCATTTAAATATGCTAAATATCTCATTTTTCTTTGAATTTCCTTATCAGTAATGCAGGTCCATGTTCACACATTCATAGTTTCCATACTTTAGCATTATCAGAGTGAAAACTGTCTTTTTTTTGTATTTTATGTTATGTTCAGTTATGCACCTGTTCACACCTTAGTTTGGTGAGTGCCGTCAGTCTTTTTGTCCATATTAGGAAGGAGACTCAGGCATCTCCACCATCAGCAGTATCCCTGAGGTTAGAGATAGCATATGGCCTCCTTGAGGGACAGCTTAAGAACCCCGGTTTCCTGCTATCCTATGGTCATCATGACGGAAACAATCCCTAAAGTATGAATGAGCAATTTTCCAGACAAGGTTATATTTGGAAAATGAAAAAGGGGACAAAAGAAAATGTGATCTGAAAAAAAACCCCTAAAAATTGCAATATAAAAAAATGTAGCCTGTTGAGATAAAACAGGTATACACGTGCAATGATTATTATTTGTAGCAATTACCCGGCTTCTGAGCTCGGCTCTATAAGGTCTGATAATTCCGACAGCTTTACTGTGTGCTGCGATTAATACTAGTAATTGGCTCGGAGATAGGGAAGGCTAATAATCAATGGCACAGTCTAGCAGCTTAATATCTTCATATTAAATAAAATACGAGACTTAATTTGATGAGTGCAGACCTCTCCAAAAAAAAAAGTCATTGCATTAAAGTTTGCCATTACCGCTAATTGCTCCTCTGATAAGTGACAAAGATTGGAAATGGAAAAAAAAAAAGTACCGTATATTATAAAAGATTATGTAGCTTAATACATAAATGACCCGGTAGATGTGGCTTGTGCACATTGGAGAGCAGGGGGCACACATTTAAATGAAAACTGTTTGATGTAATTGCACAATGCCAACCATTACATACTCCTAAAACAGGAAGCTAAATTAATCCAGTGGCGCATCTTGGCGTAAATGTATATTAAGCCGAGTAATTTTGCATGACTTAACATTAGAAAAGATATTGGGGGCATCTAAGCTAAAGTGTCAGCATTAGAGCCGGTGTGAACTCAACCGCGTCCTACCTCCTGGCACACCGGCTCTTCTTTTGATTAGGCAGTCAGAGGTTGCAATATCATCTGCAACCTGTCCATTCGATATTTGTACAAAAAGTACAGAAAGTATGAAGCCCGATTCCCAAGGAATGTTGAGAAATGTATACAAATATCCAAATTGTATCTTCAAGGAGGAAGGAGACAAACTCTAGCGTCACCTATTGGAGGTAGCAATCCTAAAAGTCAAAAGTGTCTCTTTAACAAGCCTTTTCAAATGACCTAGGATTTATGCAAGGTTAGAACCTCAATTTACAGACACGGTGTTTTGGGATAATTGTCCCTCGTCAGTGCAAAGTATGAGTAGGGAGGAAGGAGACAAACTCTAGTGCGACCTATTGGAAGTAGCATTCCTAAAAGTCAAAAGTGTCTCTTTAACAAGCCTTTTCAAATGACCTAGGATTTATGCAAGGTTAGAACCTCAATTTACAGACACGGTATTTTGGGATAATTGTCCCTCGTCAGTGCAAAGTATGAGTAGGGAGGAAGGAGACAAACTCTAGTGCGACCTATTGGAAGTAGCATTCCTAAAAGTCAAAAGTGTCTCTTTAACAAGCCTTTTCAAATGACCTAGGATTTATGCAAGGTTAGAACCTCAATTTACAGACACGGTGTTTTGGGATAATTGTCCCTCGTCAGTGCAAAGTATGAGTAGGGAGGAAGGAGACAAACTCTAGTGCGACCTATTGGAAGTAGCATTCCTAAAAGTCAAAAGTGTCTCTTTAACAAGCCTTTTCATATGACCTAGGATTTATGCCAGGTTAGAACCTCAATTTGCAGACACTGTGTTTTGAGATAATTGTCCCTCGTCAGTGCAAAGTATGAGTAGGGAGGAAGGAGACAAACTCTAGTGCCACCTATTGGAAGTAGCATTCCTAAAAGTCAAAAGTGTCTCTTTATAACAAGCCTCTTCATATGACCTAGGATTTATGCGAGATCAGAACCTCAATTTGCAGACACGGTGTTTCGGTATGATTGTCCCTCATCAGTGCAAAGTATGAGATCTGATCTGGCTGTATGAGAAACTATAGTGGGGTCTCAGGGGAAAACTTTTCTCCTTGTGGAGACTGAAAAAACAATCTGGCTGTCAGTGGTGAGGAGTCTTATAGCTGCAATGCTCCTCTGGGAAATATTCAATTGTCTCTTCAGGGAGGAAGGAGACAAACTCTAGTGCCACCTATTGGAAGTCGCAATCCTAAAAGTCAAAATCGGCTCTTTAACAAGCCTTTTCATATGACCTAGGATTTATGCCAGATCAGACCCTCGATTTGCAGACACGGTGTTTCGGTATGATTGTCCCTCGTCAGTGCAAAGTATGAGATCTGATCTGGCTGTATGAGAAGCTCTAGTGGGGTCTAAGGGGAAAACTGTTCTCCTTGCAGAGACTGACATCTCATACTTTGCACTGATGAGGGACAATCATCCCGAAACACAGTGTCGCAAATTGGGGTCCTGATCTGGTATAAATCTTAAATCATATGAAAAGGCTTGTTAAAGAGCCACTTTTGACATTTAGGATTTCTACTTCCAATAGGTGGCGCTACAGTTTGTCTCCTCCTCCCTGAAGAGACAATTTGAATATTTTCCCATAGGAGCATTGCAGCTATAAGTCTCCTCACCACTGACAGCCAGATTGGTTTGCCAGTCTCCGCAACAGTTTTCCCCTACAAATATCCAAACATTTATGATTACTAACCCTGGTTAGCATTTGTAATATTTCTTATGGCTCGGGATTAAGCATGGATTTATGCAGATAGTTTAGAGCACAAAAAAGACCTGATTTTAATTATTTTGGATCTAAATTGGTCTAAAACACTTTATAAGATTCAGAGCCAGTGGCGTAACTAGAGTCTGGTGGACCCTGGTGTAAAATATGGACCTGGGCCCCCACCTGCATGTTTGCCCTTGTAGCATTCCAGATCCTGTGAAGATTTATGTTTTTGCCCCCTAATGTAATAAAGTCCATGTAGCCTAGTCCACTTCCTGGTATAATATCCTCCATCCTGTGACCCTTGCTAGTATAACGTCTCTCTTTCCTAGTATAATGTACTCCATACTGGGCCCTTTCCTGGTGTAATGTCTCCCTTTCTTGGTATAATGTACTCAATCCTGGGTCCTTTCCTGGTATAATGTCCTCCATCCTGGGTGGGCCCCTTCCTGATGTAATATCTCCCTTTCCTAGTATAATGTCTAACATCCTGGGCCCCTTACTGGTGCAATGTCTCCCTTTCCTGGTGTAATGTCCTCCATCCTGTCACCCTTCCTGGTGTAAAGTCTTCCTTTCCTGGTATAATGCCCTCCATCCTAGGCCTTTTCCTGGTATAACGTCCTCCACCCTGTGCCCCTTGCTGGTATAATGTCTCCTTTTCCTATTATAATGTCCTCCATCCTGGGCCCTTTCCTGGTATTATGTATGTATTATGCATGGTAGTGCTCGCTCATCACTAGTTACGAGTACTGAGCACCTGAGCATGGTAGTGCCCGCTCATCACTAGTTACGAGTACTGAGCACCCGAGCATGGTCGTGACCACTCATCACTAGTTACGAGTACTGAGCACCCGAGCATGGTAGTGCCCGCTCATCACTAGTTACGAGTACTGAGCACCCGAGCATGGTAGTGCCCGCTCATCACTAGTTACGAGTACAGAGCACCCGAGCATGGTAGTGCCCGCTCATCAGTAGTTATGAGTACTGAGCACCCGAGCATGGTAGTGCCCACTCATCACTAGTTACGAGTACTGAGCACCCGAGCATGGTAGTGCCCGCCATCACTAGTTACGAGTACAGAGCACCCGAGCATGGTAGTGCCCGCTCATCACTAGTTACGAGTACTGAGCACCTGAGCATGGTAGTGCCCGCTCATCAGTAGTTACGAGTACTGAGCACCCGAGCATGGTAGTGACCACTCATCACTAGTTACGAGTACTGAGCACCTGAGCATGGTAGTGCCTGCTCATCACTAGTTACGAGTACTGAGCACCCGAGCATGGTAGTGCCTGCTCATCACTAGTTACGAGTACTGAGCACCCGAGCATGGTAGTGCCCGCCATCACTAGTTACGAGTACAGAGCACCCGAGCATGGTAGTGCCCACTCATCACTAGTTACGAGTACAGAGCACCCGAGCATGGTAGTGCCCACTCATCAGTAGTTACGAGTACTGAGCACCCAAGCATGGTATTGCCCACTCATCACTAGTTACGAGTACTGAGCACCCGAGCATGGTAGTGCCCGTTCATCACTAGTTACGAGTACTGAGCACCCGTGCATGGTAGTGCCCGCTCATCACTAGTTACGAGTACAGAGCACCCGAGCATGGTAGTGCCCGCTCATCACTAGTTACGAGTACAGAGCACCCGAGCATGGTAGTGCCTGCTCATCACTAGTTACGAGTACAGAGCACCCGTGCATGGTAGTGCCCGCTCATCACTAGTTACGAGTACAGAGCACCCGAGCATGGTAGTGCCCACTCATCACTAGTTACGAGTACTGAGCACCCGAGCATGGTAGTGCCCGTTCATCACTAGTTACGAGTACTGAGCACCCGTGCATGGTAGTGCCTGCCATCACTAGTTACGAGTACTGAGCACCCGAGCATGGTAGTGCAAAAAAATGCATGTAAAAAATGCTGATGAAACCCTTAGTGCACAAATATAAGCTCCTAAAATACAGTTAACAATGTAGTAAAGTGACTTCATAGAAAACTAAAGGGAGATCTGCAACCTCGAACATTTTTTTGTCAATAAATTGGTAACAAATAATTACTTTCTCATGGTAAAATGTCAAGTGCCCGCATTATCCACCAACAGAATGGAGGCGCTTAGTGAGCAGCACTGCAGAGGCCTCCCTCCGCCTGTAAAGTAGTGATTTATTCAGTGTATTACCTCCTATGGGTAAATTATGACCTTGTTTTGGCTACTAAAACATTACTTTAATGGTGCCATTTATTTGGTTTTTATTATTGGTGTTTTGTGTTATAAATTGCCGGCGGTTGTGTGCGGCTCGGAGACATTAGAGCATATATTACCATATTACTCACCCTCACCACTGTGTGCTAAAAGGCAGCAAAATAGTCCAGAATGTATGAAAATGACAAAACTTTGACCCGAACTGAAGTTTTCTGCAGGCTTTGGATACACAGCGCTGTAATAACATAGCTTACGCTGTTATATTACCCCAGCGCACATAATCCCTATATATCCTGAAGGATATCTCACCGGGGAACGGTGACATATATAACATTACATCTGGTGTCAGGTATTAATTTGCCATTAATGTTAAACTATCATTGCTGTGTAGGGAATGGGCCAAGGGCGTCACAAAGGAGGCATTGTCAAGCCCTGTCAGATGGGGGCTAATCGGGGGCTTCTGATGTCAAATCTTTACATAGGTTATTTTTAACTGTAATTGTAATGATATAGATACTATTATAGTCTATAGGATGAAAAGGCGAGTCACTGCTTGGTATAGTCAGAAATTATAGGACTATACATGTCAAACTGTAAAACCTCTATAATACAACTGATGCCAGCTATAATGGACCCTCGGAAGGTTTAACTCTCTAGTGGGAGTCTCAAGAAATAAGGAAAATATATCACAGACTGTGAATTAAGCTACATTTGCAGGAACCTATTTTCGGTCCACCTGCTGTCTATGTGCAACAAGGTCAACACACGGAAAGGGTGTTCACAAGTTCTTATCTTCAGCAGCCCATTGCTCCTCTGCCTCCTTGTTTCCTGCTTGGCAAGGAGCAGTGTGCTCCTGAAGATGAACAGCTTAGCCCAAACTACTTGCTCTCCAAAGGGTGTTTGGCATTATAGGAGCCCGAGGGCACTAAAGATGTCCATGTCTAGGAAACCTGCTAGCCTCAGAGAGACACAAAATGGTCAACACATGGAAAGGGTGTTCTCAAGTTCTTATCTTCAGCAGTCCATTGCTCCTCTGCCTCTTGGTTTCCTGCTTGGCAAGGAGCAGTGTGCTCCTGAAGATGGACAGCTCAGCCCGAACTACTTGCTCTCCAAAGGGTCTGCGGCATCGTAGGAGCCCGAGGGAAGTAAAGCTGTCCATGTCTAGGAATCCTGCTAGCCTCAGAGAGACACAAAATGGTCAACACACGGAAAGGGTGTTCTCAAGTTCTTATCTTCAGCAGCCCATTGCTCCTCTGCCTCCTGGTTTCCTGCTTGGCAAGGAGTATTGTGCTCCTGAAGATGGACAGCTTAGCCCAAACTACTTGCTCTTCAAAGGGTCTGCGGCATCGTAAGAGCCCGAGGGAAGTAAAGCTGTCCATGTCTAGGAATCCTGCTGGCCTCAGAGAGACACAAAATGGTCAACACACGGAAAGTTTGTTCTCAAGTTCTTATCTTCAGCAGCCCATTGCTCCTCTGCCTCTTGGTTTCCTGCTTGGCAAGGAGCAGTGTACTCCTGATGATGGACAGCTTAGCCCAAACGACTTGCTCTTCAAAGGATCTGCGGCATCGTAAGAGCCCGAGGGAAGTAAAGCTGTCCATGTCTAGGAATCCTTCTGGCCTCAGAGAGACACAAAATGGTCAACACACGGAAAGGTTGTTCTCAAGTTCTTATCTTCAGCAGCCCATTGCTCCTCTGCCTCCGGGTTTCCTGCTTGGCAAGGAGCAGTGTACTCCTGAAGATGGACAGCTCAGCCCGAACTACTTGTTCTCCAAAGGGTCTGCAGCACAGTAGGAGCCCGAGGGAACTAAAGCTGTCCATGTCTAGGAATCCTGCTGGCCTCAGGGAGACAAAAAATGGTCAACATACGGAAAGGGCGTTCTCAAGTTCTTATCTTCAGCAGCCCATTGCTCCTCTTCCTCCTGGCTTCCTGCTTGGCAAGGAGCAGTGTACTCCTGAAGATGGACAGCTCAGCTCGAACTACTTGCTCTCCAAAGGGTCTGCGGCATCGCAGGAACCCGAGGGAACTAAAGCTGTCCATGTCTAGGAATCCTGCTAGCCTCAGAGAGACACAAAATGGTCAACACATGGAAAGGGTGTTCTCAAGTTCTTATCTTCAACAGCCCATTGCTCCTCTGCCTCCTGGTTTCCTGCTTGGCAAGGAGCAGTGTACTCCTGATGATGGACAGCTTAGCCCAAACTACTTGCTCTCTAAAGGGTCTGTGGCATCGTAAGAGCCCAAGGGAACTAAAGCTGTCCATGTCTAGGAATCCTGCTAGCCTCAGAGAGACACTTGCAAGCTTGAAAACCCGCGGCTCAGGCATTCAGCTTGGGTTTAATGTTTCAGATCCTCCTTGGAATCTAAAAGTGTTCTTCAAACTACATACAATTACCATCTATCCACAGGAAAGATGATAAATATATAATCCCTGGGATCCCCACTACAGATGAGCAGAAACATGGAAGTTTGGTACAGCAGCCTCACCCGGACTTTATTCCAGCTGCAAAAGTCTGCTTTTTAATCCAATACTACATAGGTGTATAGAGGCCCATTTCCAACAACCACCA